>NC_137050.1:29658586-29886086 GCF_032717465.1 Coenobita brevimanus
GTGGGAAGGTGGGAAGGTGATGGAGAAGGGAAGGCGTGGGTAGGAAGGTATGGGAAGAACAATGGGAGTGGTAAGAACTCGTCCTAGCTGAGGGGAAGGATGAGTATAGAAGACGTACCCTATATACTGTAAACTAGAGAAGTAAACGAAGCAATGGAAGTGGGTGGAAGATGGTGCTGGGGAGATGGGGTGGGGAGGTGGGTGTGGGAGATAATTATGAGGGTGCTAAAGATATGGAAAGTGTGGGAGAAAGTCTGAAGGCGCTAGAGGTGTAGAGGGGGCGGAGAGTTAGTGGATTCTAGGACAGTGAGAGAGGGTGTGAGGTAGCTAAAGGTATGGAAGCGCAGGAGGGGGGGAGGGGGGGAGGAAATGGTGGTGAGGAATGAGAAGGTAAAGGTGGTCGTGGCGGAGAGGGACAGGAGTGGAAAGAGGAATGGAAAAGTAGGGTGGAGGGGTGTCAGGTGTAGGCTGGGGTGGAGGGATGGAATGGGTGAAAGAATGTGGGATGAGGGAATGGGTGGAGATGAGTGACGGGGGGGATGGAGGAGTGTATGTGAAGGGAGAGGTGGGATGGAGGAGTGAGAGGGGTTTGAGGGGAGGGGTTAACGGGTATGAGGGGAGGGGGTGAAGGGGTGTGAGGGGAAGGGGTGAAGGAGTGTGAGGGGTGGGATGATGGGGTGGTGGAGTGGAGGGGTATGTGGGAAGGGCTGGAGGGATGTGAGGGGTGGCTGGAGGGGTGTCAGGGGAGGGGTGGAGGGGGTCGGCAGTGCCCTTATCACGGTGACAAGAGCCAGACGTGTGGGACCTTGCCGGCTCTCCTACTTAGCCTAGCCTGCTGGGGGTGGAGGGGGAGGGAAAAGGGAGGAGGCTGAGAGGGAGAAAAAGAAAGAAGAGAGAAATGGAGAAAGGGAAGAAAGAGATAAGAAAGGGAGAAGGACGAGAAAGAACAGAGAGAAGGGAAAAAATGGAAGAGAAAACAAAAGCAATAAAAAATATAAAAAATAAGAAATGGCTCAGAGGTTAGAAGAGGAGGAAAAAAGTGAGAGCTGAAGAGAAAGTTGGAAAAGGAAGTTGGAAAGGAAAAAGGAAGGGATGAGAAAGGGGAGAAGCGGGAAGGAGAGAGGAGAAAGGAGAGAAGGGACTGGGGGACGTAGAAGAGAAGACGGGAGAGCGGGAAAAAAAGGAGATGGAAGAAAAGAAAGCGGAAAGGGCAGGCGAAACAGGGGAGAAGGGAGAAAGGAGGAGGGAAAAATGGGGGAATTGAGAGAAGGAAGAATGGGGTGAAGGGGTTAAAGTGGAGATGAAAGAGAAGGGAAAAGAGGGGAGAGAATTGGAAAAGAGATGTGTGATGTGAGAAGAGGTTAGTGATAGGAGGAAAGAAAGCTGATGAGAGGAGACGAGAAGGGTGAGGGGAAGAAGGTGGAAGAACAAATGAGGCGGGGGGGGGGGATGAGTGGAAGATGAGGGACGGTAGGAGGGGGTAGGAGGGATGAGGTGTGAGTGGACAGAAAAGGTGAGTGGAAAGGAAGGGGCAAGTGGGAAGAAGGAAGTGTGTGGAAAGCAGGGGGTGAGTGGGAAGGAGGGGGTGAGCGGGAAGGAGGGGGTGAGCGGGAAGGAGGGGGCACGAGGGAAGGAGTAAATATCAGAGGGAGAAAAGTTGATAGGAGAGAGACGAGGAGAAAAGGAGACTGTGGAGAGAAAAACTGGTACGGAGGGACAGAAGATGGAGGGAGGGAAAGGGGGAATAGGGGAGGGAGGAAGAAGGGGTGATAGGAGGAGAGAATTTAGGTGGGGGAGAGAAACTGGTAGAGATGAAGGAAGTATGAGAAGAGGGAGTAGCCTGGCGTAAAAGAATTGTCCTTGTGGGAATGGGTTAGGCATGCGAGGACAGATAATCAAGAGAGAGAGAGAGAGAGAGAGAGAGAGAGAGAAGGGATGGAGGCAGAGGGAAGGAGGTTGGAGGTGAAAAAGAGTGACAAAAGAAATGTAAGGAAAATAGAAAGGAAAGAAGCTGCAGGAAGGGAAAGGGAGAATAAAAATGATGATGAAATGTAGGAATGAAGGACAAACATAAGAAGGAAGAGCAAGAGAGAGAGAGAAGTGATGAGAAGGGAAAGACTGAGAGAAGGTAAGAAGAGAGTAAGGAAAGAGAAAATCAGGTAAGGCACAGACACGGTAAAGAGAACAGGCTATGAAAGAAAATGAGGAAACGATGAAAGAGCAGAAATACGTAAAAAAAAAAAAAAAAAGAGGAGGGGAGAGGTGTAGGGCAAGGAGGAGGGAAGGAGATGGAGAAGGAAAATGAAGGTAAGGAGGAGGGGAGGGGGAGGGAGGAGAGATAAGAAGGGTTCACATGGGAGGTGGCGATGGCGAGACGGAAGGGGGAGATAGTGGTGGAGAATGGTGGAGATAAGGTGGAGTGTCGGCTGTTCTTAACTGTGTTGTGGAGAGCGGGAAGAAGAGCAGGTGGTGGTGGTGGTGGTGGAGATGGATGAGTTTAGCGGAGAGGAGGAGGAAGAAAGGAAGGAGGTAAAAGTAGAGGAAGAGGAGAAGGAGCAGCAGCTGGTGGCGGTAGTAGTGGTGATGCAGAAGCAAGCCATGTAGGAAGAAGTGATAGTGATGGAAAGATGGCCAAAGGAGCTGGTAGTGGATGGCGGGAGGGAGTGGTACGTGACGAACGGTGGTTGTGGTCTGCGAGATATGATGGTGGTGACGGACGGAGGTGTGGCAGTACGCTTGTACAGTAGCAGAGAAGCAAGAGACGGAGATAGGCAAGACAAGAAGCGATGGAAGATAATATGGTAATTGCATCTGTAGGAATATATTAACTGGTAACTCATGGAGGTGGGAATTGTGAAGTAGTGAAGGAATAAAACTGGAATAGGCATGGAAGCGGAACATCAGCAACTGAGTATAAAAGGGTGACAAAAAAATTAAATAAATAAATAAAAAAGTACTGGCGATGACAGAGGAACGTGTAGAAGGATGTGAGATACGGAAGCCTAAATGTTTTGAAAACAGAATGGGCAAGAGTTATGTAGGGAGGAATGTAATTATTAAAGAATATTCAAGTCCCCGAAAATGTAACTAACTATCCTGCATATATTTCAAGTACATTTTGTGGATGAAACAGTAGTCCGAATTTCATGTGTCAGATTCAATACGCACCTACTTATAGGAAGTTTTTTTTTTTTTTTTATGCATGAAAGAAGGAACCAAAGGCCGGAGTCCGCAAACCGTTCTCTCCAAGAAAAAACAAAAACAATACAAAAGAGAGCCAAAATCAAGATCCGTTCATTCCGAGATGCCTGGACACACTGCGTTTGAAAAACTGGAGACCATAGGAAGTAGGAAATACAGACAGAGGGAGACAGTTCCAAAGTTGACCTGTTGCATAAATGAAGGACTGGGAGTAACGGTTAACTCCTGCATTAGAGATTTGGACAGACAAGGGCTGATAGTTTGTTGCTACGCACCCGTCATAGAGGTGGAGGGATGCACGCAAACAGTTCAGAGGAGCAGTGACCATTAAAGTAACGATAGAAAAGAGATAAAGATGCAACAGTGCGGCCAAGAAACAGAGGTTGAAGGGAGCCAGTAAGAGGAGGAGAGTTGATGAGACGAAAAGCCTTTGACTCCACCCTACTGAGAAGAGCTGTATGTGGGGGGGGGAGCCTCCCCACACATAAGAGTCGTACTCTAAACAGGGGCGAATAAAACCCGCGTATAAAGTCAACAACTGTGCAGGTGTAAAGAAGGTACGGAGTCGGCTCAGCGCACCCAAGCTCCTGGAAGCAGATTTTACAAGAGATGCAATATGATCTTTCCAAGATAAGTCCCGAGTGAATGAAACCCCAAGCATGTTCAAGGATGATGCAGGATTAAGCTGAATATTATTAAACATTACTGGGTACTCCTGTGGAAGATTGTGTCGGGTTGATAGCAGGGCTGGGTCCAAGTGCAGGCTACTGTACTTAAGTCCAAGTCCAAGTACCCGGAAATTTTTCAAGTACAAGTACATGTACAAGTACAGCCTTTTTCCAATTTACTTAAGTCCAAGTACATGTCATTGTACTTAAGTACAAGTACTTTATACCATACAAAAGTGCTCCTGTTTCGAAGAAAGACATTAAATGATCGTCACATCCTAAAGGTTAAGCTAATAAGGTAGAAAGTAGCGTATTAGAATATAAGTATACTTTATTAATCAAACCATTTCTTCTATGACAGAATATTAAGTCTACTTAATAACTTTATGAAGTCCAATAGAATATATAAATTTTTGTTAAATAAAAGGAACTTGACTGTACTTGAAAGTACTTGGTACTGTATTTTTTCAAGTACTTAGGGTGTAAATTCAAGTACAACCAAAATATTAAACTCCAAGTACAAGTACATGAAAGACTGTACTTAAGTCCAAGTACCAAGTACAAGTACTGTACTTGGACCCAGCCATGGTTGATAGGTGTAAAAACTGAGTTTTTGATGCATTAAAAACAATAAGATTATATTTACGAGCCAAGTCTGACATTAGGTGTGCCATAGCCTCATCCCTTATTTGTTGAAGTAAATGGTGAGATGGACGTTGTGAGAACCGAATGGAATGGTGAAGGGTGGAATCATCAGCGTACGAGTGGATAGGGTTAGATGTACAGCTTAGAAGGTCATTGATGAATAAAGGAAGAGAGTTGGTGATAGGACAGAGCCCTGAGGAACACCACTGTTGATAGATCTAGGAGAAGAACGATGGCCGTCTACAACAGCGGCTATAGAACGACCAGAAAGGAAGCTATAGATGAAGGCACAGACAGAAGGATAGAAACCGTAAGAGGGTAGTTTGGAAATTAAAGACTTATGCCAAACTCGATCGAAAGCCATTGAGATGTCAAGTGCAATAGTAAAGCTTTCGCCAAAGTCCCGAAAGGAGGATGACCTGGAGTCTGAAAGGTAGGTGAGAAGATCGCCAGTGGAGCGTCCCTGACGGAACCCATACTGACGATCAGAAAGAAGGTTATGATAGGAAAGATGCTTTAAAATTTTTCTGTTAAGAATTGACTCGAAAACTTTTGAGACACAGGATGTTTGAGGGCTTATTACCGTATATCTTGTTTCCAAATACCGGCATATATTGATGAGATACCGGTAATTATTTTTCTGTGGTTGTACATTACAGTAAATTTTTCTATAAAGTAGACTTGTAGATGCCTGAATTGCAAGTGCTGATGACGGTTATACTGCTTCAACAGGAATATTATTTCTGTTTTCGAATCTGGGGAGTTATCCGGACAACATGTGCAACGCCCCAGGATCCGTCCATAAATAATATGGTACTTCATTTAGTGGTGGTGAAATACTGTACTGACTATAAATACGATCACAACTTATTGTAGTTTCGATATACAGTAACAAAATTAAAAATACTACAAATCTTTCAATTTTCTTATATCGGTGGTTACTGCATGTTAGAAACTGGTAGAACAAAATATGAAATACTGTTATGAGAAATAACAGTGCAGGATTTTTACTAAACTTAAACAGCTATTACATAAATGACAATACAAAGCTATACTCAATAGCTATGGCGCGGCACAGAGATCACTGCACACAAATATCAGGCCTGTTTGAACTTAGAGATATTGTGCCTTGTTAAAGATGATTGTCTTATCTGTAATTCATCCCATGTCAACAAAGATTATTAAAACTGGCAGATATTTTGACTGAGGCAACCAACTAACTTAAACCTACTTGAAACAGCATGTACAGTATAGTCAGTTAACTTGGTTGCGTGAACATTCTAAACTACTGATAAAGACAATGAGCATACTGGGTATTAAAGGGCAATAATGTGCACAATATATATAACTACAATTAAAATATATGGGCATGAAAAATAATACCTGTAAAACTATAACAATACAAGTGCATCAAAGCATAATACTGCACCTGTACAAATACAACAGTAATTATTACACATACAATCTTTCCTGCATACACGAGAAGCGTTTAATGCCAGACTAATAACACTCATAGAAGTACAGTATACGGTGCGCAGTCAAAATAATACTAGAAATGAAAACTGAGACATTAACATTGATGAGTACAAGACCTGGTCTGTAGTTATAAAGGCCTCCGAGAATACCATTACACTGTGATTAGATGTTTATCGCAGTGGACAACTCACCACGTCCCTAATACTAATCCTCCTCTTATTTCAGTACTGTAAAAATAAAGCCATCTTCCCTTCAAAAATGTTTTCCTTACACTGATGGAAGACGGTGGAAACTTGTGTACTGTATTAATACAATCATTAAACAGCAAAGTTTACCGGTGGCAGAGAGAGAGAGAGAGAGAGAGAGAATTTCCGAGTTCCAACCATTCCTGTCCTCCACGGCGAAGTTCAGGGTGAAGGTAAGGGGACGGCAACGCCATCCAACGTTACCACCTTTTTTCTCACCCGACCTTCCTTACATCCAACCTCACTCTACCTCCTTAATTGCACTACCAACTTATTCACCATCTGTACTTACATAGATAGCTCCATATGCTGGATTTCCTGGTTAAATTTGTCATTTCTTGAACAGTCAACCCACACCACCACACCAAAACACAGACAGCCAGACTGCCGATCAGCTGGGAGTTTCCAGCCAATCACAATGCAAGTAAAGGTCTCCTTTGTTCTGATTGGCTATGGGGAGAAAAAGGAAACGTGACGCAATATTTGTAAATATTAGCAAATGTTCATTGTAAAATATCAATGCATGCAAGTAATTTGTAATTTAGAGTACTAATTCAATACAAATCAAACGAGTAAAAATAATTACGGAGATATTAGTAATGATTCTTAAGAAATTCTCCATTCTGTTCCTTTTCATATTCACCGATAACACCTGAATTTATTTTTACTCAAACGAGTAAAAAGTAATTACGGAGAAATTAGTAGTGTTTCTTATCAAATTCTCCATTCTGTTCCTTTCCATAATATTGACCGACAACACCTGAAATTATTTTTACTCACGCACACATGGTGTGTGGGCGTAATGTTTTGCATGCCGACTGTGTGTGTGTGTGTGTGTGTGTGTTCTTACCTAATTGTTCTTACCTAATTGTATCTTTACAGGAATGAGTCAAGCTCGTACTGTCCCGTGTCTTAAACCATATTTATCGTACATATCCTTAAATTTGTGAATTGTTTTGGCACACACTATTTCATTCGGTAGTGCATTCCATTGATCAATTGCTCTGTTTGGGAAACTGAATTTCCTTACGTCTTTATCACCTCTCTTCTTATGCAGTTTTTTGCAGTGTCCTCTTGCTGATGCTTCTCCATATGTTAAGTAATCATTTATGCCTATTTTCTCCTTCCCTGATATGCACTTATATAGCATTATCATGTCACCTCTTTTCCTTCTCTCCTGTGTGTTGGTAGATTCAGTTTATTTAGTCTTTCTTCGTAGCTTAGGTCCCTTAAGCTTGGTATCCATCTTGTAGCGGCCCTTTGAACTTTTTCAATCTTGTCTATGTGTTTTTTGAGATGAGGACTCCAGACTACTGATGCATATTCCGGGGTTGGTCTAATGAATGATGTTATTATCCTTCTTAGCATGTCTTCATTTATGTATGTGAATGCTATTCTCATATTTGCAAGCAGTGTATACATGTTCCGTACCTTCTCGCTGATGTGGTCAGCCGGAGATAGTCTGTGTGTGTGTGTGTGTGTGTGTGTGTGTGTGTGTAATCAGTATACTGTAGCTTATTGTTCATCCATTTTTAGGCAAAGTTTGTGGAGATGCTAAGGGTCAGCCAAGGTGAAAAACTCAGTGTTCTTGTAAACAACAGGTAAAAGGTAAAGATCAAATGGCAAGGCCAGCTTCAGCCATTTTTATCTTCATTTAGCCCAAACAGTGGAAGGGTTAACGCTAATGCAAGAACGAAGGTATTCGATTTTAAGTACAATCAAAGGCCACGGTCCTAGGGCATGATCAAATTTCCACCCTAGACTGTGTGTCATCATCATTATTATCATCATCATCCACACCTCTTTTTCCTACTAAAGGATGGGTAAGATAGGGTCCAGAGAACAAGAATTAAAAAAAAAAAAAAACGAGAACTAGCAAGAGTCTGTCCTATTAATTGGGCCACATATTCATTTACTCATCGTTCATGCCGCCGGAATCCTGACTTCACGTCACCGCCATAAGCATTTTACATTTACACGCTTCATATTACCCACCAGTAAGAGTCAGCCTGAAAACTTTCACATCACAGAATGCCAAGCAATACAACTAAAACATTTTTATCGGACCGGCCAAACTTGGTGGAAGTATTAAACGTCAGACAAGGCGCTATCCTTTTGAGAAAATGGGTATGGAAAAGATGAAGAGAACAGATATTGAGAACAATCAGACAAAGGTCAAAGTCACATTGCAAGGTCATGGGTCAATGTTACAGGGTAAATTCAACTTCCATAGTTTTGAGCCGACTTAGATTAAACTTGGTGGAATGGCTGGGGGTAAGCCAAGGATGTAGGGATTTAATTTTGAGTAATGTTTGTCAAAGGCTTAGGTCACAGAGCAAAGTCATAGTTCGACCCGTGTGTGTATGTGTGTGTGTGTGTGTGTGTGTGTGTGTGTGTGTGTGTGTGTGTGTGTGTGTGTGTGTGTGTGTGTGTGAACAAAACAAAATAGTTTTGGTCTGATTTAAACCAAAATAATGCACTCTGTCAAAAGTCAGGTTCATACAGTAAGGTCAAACTAAACCATTTTGATTCGATTTAGACCAGACCTGGTGGAATGATTGGGGGTCAGCCAAGGATGAACAGATTCAATTTTGAGAACAACAGGTCAAAGGGCAATGTCATACGGCAAGATTAGCTCAGTTTTAATTAAATTTGGGCCAGATTTCGTGAAAGAGTTGAGGGTCAGATAAAAATGAAGTAATTCGATTTTGAGAACAGTCAGTCGAAATTCCAATGCTGCACCTTTTGACCAAGTGCACGGGCGTTGCAATGTCAGAGTGCTCCATGTAGTTTTAATTCTCAATACATTTTACATTTTCATCCCTTCAGAATGATGATGTAACTATACTGTCAGATCTGCTCTCTCTCTCTCTCTCTCTCTCTCTGGTGGGGGGAGGGGGACATGCTCACACATCCTCCTACTACTGAGGGTGACTATAGTGGGTGAATGGGTAGGTGTGTGGGTGGGTGGGGGAAAACACAGCCATTGAGGAAGAGGTCCATGGAGTAAACAGATCCACGGTTGGAATGGGTACAGGGGGAAAATAGGTCCATGCTAAAGTAAGACCTTGAAGGAAATTGTCACAAGTGGAAACATAGGTCCAGTGGGTATAATAGGTCAATGAGGAAATAGATCAATGGGAGAAAATAGGTCTGTGTGGGGACTCGGTATTTCCCATAGAAGAAAACAGGTCCATGGTGAAAACAAGTTCATGAGGTAAAATAGGTCCATGGGGAAAACAGGTTCATGAGGAAAATAGGTCCATGAGGAAAATAGGTCCATGAGGGAATATAGGCTCATGAGGAAAATAGTTTCATGAGGGAAAATAGGTCCAAAGAGATAAAATAGGTCCAGAGGTAAAATAGGTCCATGGAGGTAAAATAGGTCCAAGGGGGAAACTAGGTCCATGGAGGTAGAATAGGTCCAAGGAGATAAAATAGATCCAAAGGAGAGATCATGGGGAAATATAGGTCCATAAGAGAAAATAAGAGTGTGGGAAAAGATAGCTCCAGCGGGAAAAAATTGGTCTACCTAGGAATAGATCCCTGGGGGAAAAAGGTGGGTGGCGATTGATTCCGCCAGGGTGTGGCCGAAGACGGGCTTATGTGCCATTACGTTTAGTCTTACTATATCCAGACAAATTATTCAATCTGGGTAAAACTCTTCGGCTTTGCTGCTGCAGTCCTCCCACCTACCCTTGAGCCTTGTCCTGGGCAGGTTGCTCTTGTTTTACATCGAGCTGCCTCAGACGCCATTTCCCTTAGGCAATGCTCTGCAGACTGCTACAAAGACGGCTGGTACTACGACAAGACGGTTCAGCAGCTAAATCACAGACTTAACGCGGCATGCAAGAACTACCGACGGGGATGGACATTCCCTAATAGCGCTACCTCGGTGCCATCACCTACCATACAACCTGAGAAAAAAGCCACGTACGGGACGAGGCGTGGATCAACTGGTGCCTCACTCTTGACTCCCACTCCACATTAGGGAGATGTGGACGAGGATTAGATCCATCTCTGATCCTCGTCCCTCCCCTCCACTGTCCCACCTTGATCGTGTCAGTGAGGCCTGCTGTCTGGCATCCCATTTTGCTGTCCATACCACCATGACCAATCTTCTGCAGACTGTTCAGGTTATACAGGCATGCCTTGAGGGCCCACGCACTTAGTTAATAGACGCTGCCTGGTCTCGGTCAGATGGGGCAGACTGCCCCCTCACTATCAGAGAACTTAACAATGTGCTGTGCCACAGACAAGATATGGCACAAGGAACTGATGGGATCACATACTCCCTCCTTCATTTCCCATGCTTGCCCTTGTGGGAAGGTGCGTATCCTTGATCTGCTCAACCGTTCATGGATGGAAAGCCGCTTCCCGAGGTCGTGGAAGACAGCCATCATTCACTCCATACCCAAACCTCAAGATCCTGCTAACATGCGGCCCGTTTTGCTCCTCAGCTGCATTGCCAAAACGGCTGAGAGGATGGTGTACGCTAGGCTATCGTGGAGGTTGGGGCCGCTTCATCCATTGCTCTTTACCTACCTACCAGGCAGGAGTGCCACCCACTGTCTTGCCTCCTTTCTTGGAGAGCTACGACATGGGTGTAGTGTGGCTGCTTTCCTCGACCTCAAAAAAGCTTTTGAACTCGCCAACCCTGTGGCTGCCCAGACAGCGTTTGCAGCACGGGAGGTGGGGGTAAGCTCCTCTTGTGGATACGGGATTTCTTTGCCAACCATTCTGCCGGTCAGATTTCAGGGCAGGCTTTCCCCCCTATATTCACTAGAGAATGGCACCCTCAGGGGAGGGTGCTGAGCCCACTCCTAGCAACGTGCTGGTCGAGGAGCTAGTCAACATTGATTACGGCCGTGGTGTCACCCTCCTCTGCTATGGTGACGACCTAGCACTTATTTTCTCGAGGAGGGACTGCTTTGATCAGGCTCTTGTGGCCCTTTCCTGCCTCCATGCCAAATGCGAGGTTTTTGGTCTCAAGATCAACTATGACAAAACAAAATGCATGCCATTTAGTCTTCGACCTCCTGAACTTCCACTCCTTGGAGGTCACCAGCTTGCCATTGTAAGCCTGCATCTGTACCTGGGGGTGTGGTTCAACAGTGGCCTAATGTTTGACAAACACGTCCCTTTTTTTTTTAGAGCATGCTGCCACACGCTCCTCTGCATTCAAGGCCTTCTCCCGCCGCAGCCTGGGTGCATCGTACCACGTCCTGCAGACGTTTTACACTCACGCCATTCGATCCTTTGTGGACTACAGTGCCCTCTGTGCCCTCTGTCTCATGGGGCTTTCTCCATCTTCCAATCTGTCCTTGGAGGTCCTTCAAAACACCGTACTCCGAGGCATGATGGATGCACCTGCTTGGACACGCCTTGTCAATCTACGTGTGAAGAGCGGATTTCCCTCCCAACACCGCATATGGGCGCAAGCTTCGGCAGTTGTCCTCCAGCTCTGTCATCACCGGCCTCACCTCCAAGTCACTGCTCTCTTGCGGCGCATACTAGGCAGGCCATCCAATCTTCAACCAAGAGGGGATTGGGCCTCAACTACAGGCAACATCGTCCAATGGCTCAGCACAGCCGATGACGTTCGTTGCGGCCCTGACTTGTCCTGCACCTAATACACCCCTGTCCCGCCATGGAACTCACCTGTATTTTATTTTGCTGAACCCCCAGACACAAGACCAAGGCCCTTCTTGCCTGCAGTTCTCCATCAGGACGATCTCCATCGGGTGGCAGCTCTTTCCTCTCCTGATACCACCATCTATTATAGTGATGGCTCTGTTGGTGCCGATGGGTCTGCTGGAGCTGCTTTTGCTCAGGAGGAACACGTTGAGTCGTGGCATGTTTCCTCCGGAGTCTCAGACTATCAAACAGAGCTGGTGGCTATACTCGGTGCCCTCCACCATGCTGATCGCCACCTCCATCGATCCTTAACACCAGATCCCTCTCGTTTATTCATGGCCTGCAGGCAACCACCATCAGTGACAACATCCACCTCATCACCACCACCTTTGCCACTGCCTCTTCTATAAGATGGTGAGGGGGTGAAATAACACTTCACTAGCTCCCGGGGCACGTTGGGACACCAATGAGAGGGCTGATGCCTTTGCCCGTTATGCCTGCTCTCTCCCTGCTCTAACTTTTCGCCTGCGCCCCAGCCTTTCCCTTGTCATGCGTGAGGTGGCCAGCACTATCGGTCGCCTTTCTAGTGAAGATCACTAGTCCTGGGTGTTGGAGAGCTCCCGTTCCGCCATCTGATATGCAACTGCCACGTCCTATGCTTCAGTTGATATTCCCTTGGGCCTGCCATATTACCTGCCTGTGCGTCTTCGCCGACTTCGACTGGGGTTCATCTGCTTTAGCCAGCTGTCAGGTGAGGCAACTCAAATATCTCGATCAGTGAGGAACCTCTGCTACACTGTGTTCTAGAATGTCCTGCTACTACTCAGCTGCGATCTCGTCCAGGCTGTACCAAATTTCTTGTTCTTATATCAGCTGCTGTTGCAGAGTTGTCATGTCATCGCTGGAATGTTTTGTCATAATTGTCAGTGCTATTATGTCAAATATGGCAAGTAAGTAGTATCTTGCAAGTACTGTCATGATGATGTTCTTGCTATCACGTCACATCAGCGGCATCACGTTATGCCGTGGCAGTGATGTCAGAATAATGCTGTTGTGTCTTGTCACTGCTGTCATGTCAGTCATGTAATGTCAGTGTTATAGTGTTACGTCACCGCTTTCATCTCACGTGACATAACTGCTGTCATGCCATATCGCCATGTCAATGCTATCATATTATGTCGTGTCAAGTTATGTTATTGCTTTCATATCATGTAAGTGTTGTCAAGTCATATCATGTCTTGTCATCTCATATTATTCAATGTCTGTGCTGCCCTGCTATGACAGCGCAGTCTTGCTGTCATTTCATGTCATGTTAGTGTTATGTCATGCCAAGTCTTGTCAGTGTTATGCCATGTCATCTCGTCATATCAGTGCTGTCATGTCAATGCAGTCAGTCATGTGATGTCAGTGCTGTCATGTCATGTCATCTCATGCTGTCCCGTGTAAGTTTTGCCGTGTCATGCCGGTGCACTCATGTAATTTCATGTCATGTCATATGTCAGTTAAGTAACATCATGTTAATGCTGTCTTGTCATGTGATGTCAGTGTTATACCATTTCATCTCGTGGTCACTGCTGTCATGTCATGTCAGTGCAGTCATGTCATGTCAGTGATGTCTTCGTCATGGGACGTCAATGTGTTATGCCATGTCATATCATATCCATGCTGTCATGTCATGTCATATGTCGTCAGGTCAGTAGTCATGTAATGACATGCCATGCCACGTCGTGTCGTGTCGCGTTGTGTCATACGTCAGTGACGTCATATGTTACTTTTTTTTTTTTTGCCACGTTAATACAGTCATGCCATAAGTCACACCAGTGTTGTCTGGTCATGTCAGCTCAATCGTCAGTCAATGAGTCATGTCAGTCAGTCTTCATCTGAGATTTCAACCTGTAATATTAGTCCAGCGTTTCTGAATACTTCCCTCCGATTGGTCGAAATGGACTCATGCGACGCGAGAATTATCTATTATCACATTTCCTACACTTAAAGCAAGGCTTGACTTATCCAAGGCCGGAAAAATAATTATGAGGAAGCCCTGCGTTAAAAGGATCAGTCATCATGCTTTGTCTGTACGGAAAGCCATATGGCTGCCTTTAATACTTCACGTAAGTCTGGCCTGAGGGTTGCCTCCCAGCAGAGTTTTGTTCATCCCAGACATGAAGTCAGCAGTACTGGGACTCACCAGGGACGCCGTGAGTTATGACGAACCTGTTTTAACCCGTCACGTCCCGAGGTTTTCCGCACCTCCGACATCCCCCAGTCCTGAGGTATTTTCGATTTTTTTTTTTTGGCTAAAACCTTCGCTTTTGGTGAGAAACATCGAAAATTCATAGAGAAATCGCTCACCTGAGGTTTAAAGTGCCCAATCCAGGTAGGAGTTCCTCCTTACCTGAGTGGGTTTTCTAACATGCTGGCACCAAAGAAAACGAGTTCTATGGGAGGGTAACTATTTTATCCACTCATAAATGGTATTTATTTATTTACTTGGTACGAATGTATATGTAGTATGACAGTATATTGGTTTTCAAGCAGTAATAAAGGCATTATAAGCATTGTTTCACTCACTAACTAATCACCATACCTGACCTATTTTTGCCACACTACCTGATCATTATTTCTGGCTGTTTCTTCTTCTAATGCTATGTAAACATTGTCCTCCACATTGTCATCGATTGGGGAATCACTCTGGCCCTGAATAACTTTACTAGCCAGGTCACTGGTAACAGGTCCTTTGCCAAGACAATGGCGTGAGGGGGGGAGGGGGGAGATTATGCAGTGTAAGCCATTGTCCCTGCTTGGTATCTTGTACAGGAATAGAGGAAGGTGTCCCGTGTATACATACGAAAAATCACGTGCGAAAATTGAAAATTGTGCAAATTAGGTACCTTGCAATTGCACGACGTACTGGTACGTCGCCGGGACTGGCAAATGCAAATCGTGGTGACGTACCCATACGTCGTCGGGACGGGGCGGGTTAAAGATAATTCTTATCGTATATTTCCCCCTCCAGTGATGTTTATAATATAGGTCTGATACTCTGGATTCCAGTGCTATACATATTATCCATTAAAAGATAACGATAGATCCTTCATTACTGCTACGTCACGTGAATAGGATTAACTACGTAAACAAATATAGAAGCAACAAGGAACACTCAGAGAATGCAACACCCGCGACCACCAACTGGTCTAAGGACCGAATATTTGACTTTGTCCAGTGACCTTCACCTCTGACTGTTCTCAAAATTAAATCGCATCTTTCTTGCCCGACCCTTAACACTTCCACCAAGTTTGATCCGAATCACATCAAAATTGCCTTCCCCGTAACTGTGGCCTTTGACCCCTCCCTGTGACCTTAACCCTTTACTGGTTGTTCTCAAAAACTAAATCCTCTTCTTCTTGCCTTATCCTCATCCCTTCCACACACTTTTGGTGTAAATCAGATAATAACGTTAGCTTGACCTTGTCCTGTGGCCTTGATCATCGACTCATTGTTTTAGAAAACAGCAGGTATACTCACTGGCTGACCCTCAACACTTCCACCCAGTATGTTTTAAAAATCAGATCAGAACTGTTGAATCTTGTTAAGGAAAACACACACACACACACACACACACACACACACACACACACACACACACACACACACACACACACACACACACATCCTTGGCCTTGCCCTGTGACCCTGATCTTTGATTTCTTGTTCTCATAACCAAGCCATTTCATTCTTGCCTTTACACCAAACCTTTTCCCACGAATGGCCCAAACTGGAAAAAAAAGTAATAAATGAATAAACTTTTGATTTTGCCAGGTCAACCTACAGTAGATCTGACCTAGGCCTGAGACTTTGACTTTTGACTTAATGTTATTAAAAACAAAAAGTTTACTAAAGATGGATCTCAACCCTTCCTTCAAGCTTGGTAAACTGTGATCAAAATCTTTCTGAAGTATTTTACACACCCAGGCGAGCTGGTAAAAACGTAACAACCACTCCTACTTCGCGCCACATCTGTCTTCATCTCCATATCGGACTTCAAAGGCATTCTGGTCATTTGTTTTGCGTTCTGATTTCCATGCAAAATATTTTGTAATATAATAAAATAGTTATGGAAAGACTAATATATTTACTCATTAACAGTTCAGGACTAGGCAACCGTCTTGTTGTGGCGGGAGTCCCGTAAACGAAGGCCCGACTCGAGAGTGAATCAACAAATGATGCTCAGCTCCGAACACCCAAGCCCTACATTCTATGCCCACATCGTCCCCAACGCCATCATATTACGCACGAATTACAAGCACATTCGTTATTAGTTCTCTCTCTCTCTCTCTCTCTCTTTTACTTCTAAGATCGTAGCAAGGAGTCGTTGTTGTCTGACCACTACCAGTAAAGTACGCTTTGTGAGCGCGTGACGAGCGATCTTGCGCCATGTTATCACAATTTACTTCTGGTGTAAAATTATGGGCTGAATCTCCGATACTGAATTGCTAGAGCTGAAGCCAAAATACAGTGTTACGACGGAAAATCTTTTTTAGTTTGATTTCGTAAATATGGCGTTCACTGAATTAGAGCCGAACACTCCCTTCGAAAACTCTTGATACCAAGGAGTTCTTACGCCTTTATGGGTGAGTTTTTAATTGACAACAAAGTTTACTGAATGAATGTATCACATACTTCACATTGGAGTAAAGTTATTAGCTTCTGCTTTGCGTGACGGTCGGGCCGGGCCGGGCGCTAATTTCCAAACTTAGCTGAAAGTAAACATCGTTCGTTGGCTTCTCTTACTCGCCTGTAGTAACGGGATTGCTCTAACTCCTTCACGATATAAAACTACAGTGAAAATATATACACTCGTGCCACATCTACCTGACACATGCCAGCCGGTGCACTACCTGTAATGATGGCAACTGTACACCTTTCACATTAACATGAGCATCACCCACACCCACAGATACACCAACCACACCCACCTGTGCACCACCCACACCAACATATACACCAACCACACCTACATATACACCAACCACACCAACATGTAGACACCCACACCCACATATGCATTAGCTACACCCACATATACACTAACCACACCTACAAGTACACCAACCACACCCACATATACACCACTCACACCCACATATACACCACTCACACCCACATATGCACCACCCACACCCACATTTATACCCCCCACACCAACATGTCGAGTCAGGGAACAAAACTTCGCATACTATTCCAATGAGCTTACTTCACACTTAAGGTATGTCCTATGTCCGTCACTTCCTTCCCTGGCGCATCGTACCAAAGAGAATCACCTACGGCCAGAGCAACAATCAAGCCTCACACACCTTACACACACTAGTCAGCAGGGGAAAATAAGGAGAAAATGAGGTGAAAAGTAAGGTGAATTTTTGTCCCCGGCTGTTCACCAATTAACCAGCCACAGGTCCATGCGGGGTGGTAATAAAGTAGGGTTGGCCATTAGGGTTGTCAGTGTGGGGGATGTATGGGTCACGGGTGGGTGGTGTGGGGAGGGGGAAGTGTTATGGACCAACAACTCTTTTTCCTCTTCTTTTTTTTCCCCCTCCTCCTCCTCCTCCTCCTCTCGTCTTCATCTTAAAGTCTAGGACGAAGAAAGAAGGGGTTGGACAGAGAGAGGCTAGTGTATGGGAAGGAGGAAAGCTATTGTTAGTGTATAGCGCAGATTAATACCACACTTCCTCACCCTTTATCTCCCCTCCACCTCTACTCTATGACAACCCCCTCTAGGACATCCCCCCTCCATCTCTTCTCTGTGACAATCCTCTCCACCTCAATGAGAACCCCCTCCACTTCAGCTCTATGACAACCTCCCCTACACTTTCTCACTGGCCACCTCCCTCACCCTTAGGCCACCTGGCGACCCTTTCAACCCAAACATGGCCACGTTAATATCAGTTTTGCTCTTCAGGGTAATATGACACCACGCCATTCCTTATTTTCGCTTACCTATTCATTCATTTATTTCCCCTTTATTATTATTATTATTATTATTATTATTTCTTTCCTTCATTCTTTCCTTGTCCTTCTGCCAACGGGTGACTTTACACTCCCTCTTCTGTCTTTCCTTCATTCTTTCCACTTCCTTCAGCCTGTGGGTGACTCTACACTGAGTGACAAGCCAATAATTTCCTGTGCACCAGGAAACCATTTACTACGCTGGGTGGTAACCATTTAACCAAATTTTGGCGCCTGGTGGTTTAGAAGGTAATTATTGCGCTTCAATCGGATTGAGCCGGTGAAGGTTTATATCCAAGGGATGGTTGGGGTTGATTGCTCATGTAATGCCACTCAGGGATGAGTGAGGCTGGTCACTCTCATCTTAAATGTCGGGACCAACTGCCTAGCCCCGGGTTCTTACGCTCCTCATGGGGCAATGTAGGATTGGATGATGGATGGATGGATGGATGATTATTATTATTATTATTTTGAGGGTCAGACAGAAATTTGATATCTTAAATAATGGGAACAGATACACTATGGCACTTACCACTTTACGACACCTGCTTATGACACCTGACAGAGGGATGGATATTAACCCACCCAATTAACTGGTGTATTTTTAGTTCACGCTTGCTGTTTCCAGACGATTTCATTCAGCTTAGGATATTATTTAAAGGATTAGATACGGCCTTCATTAACCCCTTCACTAGCAGACGGTTTTTCTACTAAATAAAACCGTCTGGCACTTGCAATAATAAACTGAAAATAAAAGGTTACCGTATTTCTGAGGTTAACTGTTTATTATCCAGGGCAGTAGGGATGAGACCACAGGGTTAAGGGAAAGGGTAAGGCTATGGGTTGTATTCTAAGTGACTTTGTGGATTTCGTAACAACTCTTACATTGCGATTTATTCCGTACATTACACATCAACATCTTCTTGTATATCGGTGTTGCAAACTAGGTCGACATATCAAAGAGAATGTTAAGGTGTAATGTGCAAAATAAATCTCTTAGAAAAAGGTGCTACGCAATCATAACGTCACTAAGATGAGCCTAAAAAGTAAGGTTGACCAGTGGGTTGTGAGGTCATGATGGTGAGCGAGTAGGAGACGGGGGAGGAGGGGTTCGATCCCTGTCCTACACCAGCAACCTGCAGGCCAATCACACTAATACGAAAAAGTTAATCTAAGTCAACTTATTGTTTAAGAAAAAGAAAGCTGACTTGCTCACCTAGTCCTGGTAACAACTGGTACTGTGTGTAGATGGAAACACTGTGGATTATTATCATTATTATTATTATTATTATTATTATTATTATTAGTAGTAGTAGTAGTAGTAGTAGTAGTGGTAGTAGTAGTAGTAGTAGTAGTAGTAGTAGTGGTAGTAGTAGTAGTAGTAGTATTAGTAACCTTGTAGTAATAGAAGTAGTTTTAGGTTTATCAAAAACATGAACCATTGAACTGAGGGCTGCAGCTGTCCACCTCCAGTAATTCATATCGTTGTTGCGGGACATTCGTATAACCTGGCAGCTTCATCCCCAGGTTATACCAGTTCCACCACGTAAAGGCGTCCCTCTTCAGCACCAAACATATTATTTACACTGCTCATTTACTACTTTCGGATTCTGTGTTGGGCTGAGATACACACACTTAAGATCTTTTCCCTGTATTTGCTTTTGCAGGAAAGACAAGGAAAGGAACGTGCAGAATCTTTCCCACGTCCCTTGTTCTTCCTGTAAAAGCATACCTGTGTTACGAAAGAGAAATTATGGTAGCTATTATATGTTTGAGAATTCCATCCCTATGTCCCAGTACCTGAGGTAAGGTGTGTAGATTTTATCTGCCCAAAAAGGAGGGGGGTGGGGGGGAATACATAAATGGAACGCCAGTCTATCTCGAAGATGCCGATATCATTATCCCCGTTCTTTTCTGGGAGGCAGTAAGTACTAGGCAAGGAGGTTCCTAAATCATTTACAGTATGACAGAGCCAATAGGGGAGGATTACGGAAGATTTTGCGCGAGTATAGTGGGAATGGAAAGCAGCTGAACGCTGCTAAAAGTTTTTATGATCATAGTGAAGCTTGGATGAGAGTGTCTGGTTGTTTAAGCGTGTCGTTTCATGGCAGTTAGAATAAAGCAAGGATGCAGAATGTCTTCTACTGACACTGATGTTAAATAAATAAATATAAATTATCTATCTATCTATCTGTCCATCTACCAATATACTTATATACCTATCTATCCATGGCTCTATCTATCTATCTGGCTATATATATATATATATATATATATATATATATATATATATATATATATATATATATATATATATATGTGTGTGTGTGTGTGTGTGTGTGTGTGTGTGTGTGTGTGTGTACTGTATAGTGAGAGGTAAAAACTCTATTTATTGAGAAAGATGAGGATATAAATGAATTGTGAAGGATGGAGTATTTCAAACCTGGTGTATGTACCGTAAATGATGCTGTGCTACATGCAAATAATGAATAAGAATTTGGAGACTGGCATAGTTTTGCTGAGGTCAGTGAGCGTCGTGCCTTGAAATAAAATGTTACTGGTATTGTTTAACCCCGATCTGTCTCGGTGTGTTTGGCCGACTGACCCCCCGACAATAGGCAAACAACTTCTGAGGGTGCCGTCGCACAGGTACTGTACAGTACAGTACATGTACATACACTGCGTAGGGAACCGACGCCCCCTTGTGATAGACAGCGACTCGCCCCATGGCGAGGTTCAGGAAAATATGAAGAAGTTCGGCTCATGAGAAGACGTCGTAGTTGCTTTGCTCCACCCAGTGTATACAGGACGACTACAAGCAGGCTTCTCAACAGCACCGGTAAGTAAATGTGAATAAGAGTAAAGTGATAGCTGTTGAGAGAGAAGGTAAGGCCCAGTGTGATGTTATGGCGGATGGAGAGAGCCTTGGACTGGTGAGAGAGTTTAAGTACTTGGGTGCAGTGTGAGACAGATAAATGTGCAAGGGAAACGGAAAGTAGTGTGGCACAAAAAAAGAAGACGTTGCTATGAAGGCCTTGCATAGAAACAGAGGCTGAGAATGGCTGCTGCAAGAGGTTACTGTGGTCGCCTGGCATCCGATTCCTACTCTCCAAAGCGTGTAGTTTGGGACTGTTTGTCACCGTTACCACTCAGTATAACAGATGCGTTTTTACAAGATATGAACATTGTATTCATTTCGGAGCATTCTGTGAACAGCTTTCGTAGTCTAATCCAGTAACCTACCTACTTACCTACCTATATACATACATACATACACACATGCAAACATACATACATACATACATACATATATACATACACATAAAAATCACGCTGACCTTCATCATAAGAAATCTCATTATTGGAGTTGGCCGTGGTGCAGGCATTGGTTTCTAAGGGCTGATACTAAATTAAGTGCCAAAAGCAGCTCATTACTTCCCCAACGTTGCTAGAAACTGTTGGGGGAAAATAAATCTAAGATGTGTACAGGATCTGTAACAATATGAGAATCTCAGCTTGGAATCTGACTCCGTTTACTTGTGGATGGATGTCTCTTGCCTAAAAGTGATGATTATGTGGTTAATTTCAAACGCGCAGCTGCAGCTCATTCTCACTGTAATACCTCCCAGGGACGACGATAGCCATCCACCTACTACCTAGTGTAGTAGCCTACGTTCTTCATGTAATCGATGGCGAGATTGTCTTCACTTCCCGTTTTACCCATATTTAGTCCTTTCACTGTTTTCTTTACTACGTCTCATGTACTGCTGGGAAACACTGTGCAGAGGTGTGCACAGGGACCCCCGAAGGGGCCGTAAACGATTATTCAGACAAAGTAGCAAAGATGTGGTGTCTGCCTATGCTAAGCCTCTGCTGCGTTGTTTTAAGATTTCTACTTTACTCGACGATTCTTCAATTTTGGTCATGTTACACTTTCTGAGAAATCATCATCCTTGTTGTTGTTGCTATTGCGTAACTTCATGCAGCTGGTTTAAGATAGGACACGCCACTCTTAATAAGTCTTTGTCAATTTGTGCGAGGCCATCATGCCACTGGCTGACCGCCACACTCGCATTCCTGCTGTACACCACTTAGCGCAGATTACCAGGCCTCGTATTTACACAGCAGGCAGAGGCAGGCTTCGAGATTGGGGTGTGGGTGAGGGAGATCGAGTGCGTGTGTGGGGGTGGCATATGGGGATGGGATGTGGGGGTGGAGGCTTCAGAATTGTTTTGGGAAGATGGAGTGAGTGTGGGGGTGGGTGTGATGGGGTGAGTGTGGAGATGAGGTGGGTGTGACAGCAGTGTGTGTGGGGGGGGGAGGATGCGAGAGATGGGGAGTGTGAGGGTGGGATGGGGTGCATAGGGGTGGAAGTGATAGGACGAGAGTCGGGGTGGGGTGGGGGAGATAGGGTGATTATGAGAGTGGAGGTGGGATGGGGGAGATAGGGTGATTATGAGAGTGGGGGACGATAGGGGAGATCAGGTGACTGGGATGTGTGAGTTAGTATGATGAAGTGTCTGGAGCAGTGTAGAGATGGGGTGGGTGTGGAGGTGGGGAAGATGGGTTGGGGTGTGGATGCGGGAGTGGGGAGGGGGGTGAAGGCACGCGGCACATTAGTCAGTTCAGGGAGAGTTTGTTTCCGGGGCGATGTTGCTCAACTTCCTCCCTCTTTTTTTTATTTGCAGGGGTCAGATCCACAGGACATTAACCACGAAGATACAGAGCAACAACCTCAATCACTCTTGTCGCCTGCAGACGATTTTATCCGGCTTGGGAGAGGCTTTTCGAAGTGGAGGGGTTATATTTTACATAGTCTTCATCATACGAAAATTCTTCCAAATTTGATGAAAAACTTCTGGAGGTAGGGAGATTAAAACGCAAGAATGGACGTAATTATTCCCCTTCATACCACTGTCTTCAGAGATACACTGCCTTCCATCTTCATTACATACTTCAATCTAATGACATACTTTCCATTTTATTTTTGCTACTGCCAGACGATTTTACTCAGCTCTGAAGAACCAACGGGTAGGGAAATCTTGAATCAAAGTTAATCCTATAATCTCCAGTATTCATAAGTCTTCCCTGGGGTTAATGAAGGATACACCTAACTACCAAGGTTCGTAATATCTCTTCTAAGCTGAACAAACTCGTCGGGAAATGGCAAGAATAGAACAGAATTTACGCCAACGGAATGAAGTAGATGATACTTAGAAATAGCAATGGAGCAATGGAGGCAGGCAAAAATTATCCCTCGTAAGTTCTTGTCAATAAACGGTTATTTTCAGGGTTAACATGTTGGCCCATTGATACAGCTGTTCTAGATGATGTTTCCAGTTTTTTGTGTCACACTTATGTTCTCCTCCACCGCCACCCAAACGTTCCATTGACAAAGGGCGGTAACCTGACATACTGTATTGCGATAGACTGCAGTCTCATTCTGTACGAAAATCTGGTCTCAATGGTCTCAGTCTGCATGAAGCTCTGTAATTGTATGTAATAATAATAATATAATAATAATAATAATAATAATAATAATAATATAATAACAATAGTAATAACTGGACTACAGTACAAATACACAGAACAGAAAATGTTTACACATATGTACGCATACAAGTACAAACACTACGGTACAACGAAGAATATAATTTGAGTGTGGATCAGCTATCACACAGTTTGAATAACATGTTCATCCACTCCTGGTACACAGTTCTAGATACACATACACTGCTCTGCGTAATGGAAGTGACAATAGAATAGCTTATTATTTTTCTCGATTTTAGGTTGTAGACGGAGCCCCTGATGGCACTGAAACATCTAGCACTTCAGGATCAGTTTGTCCATCCTGGTAAACCAAACGCCCTTCTGAGTGTGTGACTGGGGCCTAACCTTCACTTGTTGTTAGCAGTCACTTTGTATTTAGACCACCGTGAGTAACAGCAGATATAGAACAATTGAAGCTTCTAAAACGTTCCAGTTTAACCTGATGGCCACAAAAAAGAATCCTCAGTTACTTTAATACATCACTCATCTCTTCTATCCAAAGTTGTGATATGCCCTTGGTAGATACCGGTACATAAATTTCACCATCTTCACTATTAACACCTAACCATGAACCTAACCTTATCTAACACTAACAGTTATCGTCGTCTAAGCTTAGCCAGAATATTTAGCATGTTGTGATGCAGTAGCATTATAAAAAATTAATTTCATAGTTATAATCGACTGTACAAATAAATATAAACAACTAATCAACTCAGAATAATTAGGGTGACGGAGTACGTGAGTTTCTTTGCATATACACTTGATGATCTTTGTTTGATTCTTTTCTTATCTTGGATTTGCTGGGATCGAATTAACCCGCAGTCGAGATGCATCACAACTGCAGTCTGTGTAAAGCAGTGGGTTCAGGATGACGTAGGTGAGGGACAACTCTAACATTCTATTCCGGTTAACGCGGTTCGCGTTACGCGGACAATTTGTATTAAGGAGAGAGAGAGAGAGAGAGAGAGAGAGAGAGAGAGAGAGAGAGAGAGAGAGAGAGAGAGAGTTGCTGAAGTCTAATATGTGCAACAGCTGTACAATTTACCCTCTCAAGGTGGAGACAACTCCAGTGCACAATTCCAGCTAAATGCTAAGACGATGTTCTTTAGCTGAGAGTGAGCTACAGAAGCCTGACAGTGTTATGTTGTCTAATATTTCACACAGAAATGGCCCATGAAAAAGGTCAAACTAAGGTGCAGAGAGCGAGAGTGGTGAAAACTGTCTAAAATGAGTTTCGTGTACACTCCGCCACCAAAATACCGTCTGTATAAACACAAACACCACACACCTAATTAAGGCACGCGACGAGGGCTGGCTCTGGCTGTTTGTGATGATGATGACTGATGACTGATGATGACTGGGGATTAACCACTCCACTACGAGTACGCCCTTTTCATTTTCCCTGTTGTTGCACCAGATGATTCGGTTCAGTTTAAAGAGACGCTTGTAGTGATGAAGTTAGAACACTTCCCACTCAGCCCCTTCCCTGACGCCTCTCCCTAAACTGGGTAAAAATAAGTTTGTGGTAACGAGTACAGTAAGCCAGATGTCACCTTACTGAAGGGGTCAATGATAATGATGATAGTGGTGGTGGTGGTTGTGGTGGTGATGATGTTCCAGCTCGCATAAATCATCATTATTACCATCATTTTCCTCCTCCTCCTCCTCATCATCATCATCATCATCGCTAACATCTGCAGTACCATTCCATCACTAATTCCCCAAACCATAAAAGATAGCTGGGATTCAGAAATAGGTACAGGAAAGCACAACAGGAGGAGAACTACCAACAGAGTGCCCGATGAAACAGACGCTGCATCCATTTCTCCTTCATGATCCTTAGCTTCATCTCAGAGGCATAACGTTCCACAAAAATATGCTTCCTGATGACAGTGGGTTAGAGAGAGAGAGAGAGAGAGAGAGAGAGAGAGAGAGAGAATCCGTATCATGTGCATCTTCAAGCATGCTTCAAAACTACACCTCGATCAGTCTTCATTTCTTCAGCTTCCTCATCGTCCATACACGCTTATTCACACCCTCGCTCACCCTATCCAGTCACCTTTTTGGCTTTCCACTCCACCCCATACCCTCAGACCCATATACATATCCACCCATATACACTATCCTACTTATATCCATCCTTTCAGTGTGACTAGTCCATCCCAGTACACTTATATCAATGTACAATCAGGGTTTTCATTTGGTACAATTTTCTTTTCATGATTAATTCGCATATGACGAAGATAAAAAATACTGGCGTCATAATGAGTACACACACACACACACACACACACATACAACGTAAACAAACACAGGAGGTTACTTACACAGGGACGAGTAGTATTTCAGAATTCACGAGTTTAATATAGGCAACTTAATCCAATAATTATACATCGTAATTCGCACAGTAAACCACACGAGCCAAATTCAAGCAAATAAACTCCCTGTACATCGCCATCAGAAAAAAAAAAAAAAAAAGAGAGAAAAAGAAAGATAGAAAAAAAAGGAAGAAAGCCCGTGTAAAGGAAAAAATGTTCGTTCGGTGACGCACAACTAAAACAACACACACACACACACACACACACACACACACACAGGACAATATATTCGTTCAATGACGCACATCCAAAACAGAATGAAAAAAAAAAAATCTCTTGCAATAAGTTCGTTCAGTGACGCACGACAAGAAGAGAAAATGCACCTCTAGAAGCCAGACGTTCTTCCAGTGACGCACTTAACTGACGCATACACATACAACACACACACCACGGCCGCCTACACACACCATTACACCCTCACACGACACCCCAGAATATTCATGGCCAGTAAACACTTCCTCAAGCTCCAGGCCTGAATCACCGCCCCTTAGACCCCGCTGTTATTGTGGGCCGGCCAGCAGCCATCTTGAATTTCCTGTTGTGGTCGTGCGCCATCTTCCCGTGACGTCATCGGGCGCCAAGTTCAAACGCGCGCGCCACTTGTCTTGAGAAATGGTGACGAGGGAGCTGCTGGCGGGGGAGGGGGGAGGAGGAGAGGGGAACAGAGGTAGGGGTAAGGGAGAAATGGAAGGGGTAGTAAGGGGTGTTGGAAGTTTGTGTGTTAATTCTAAAAGTCTTCTTGTTTTCCTTCCCATCTTGCACACACGCACTTTCTTAACTATATTAGTGTGCCCTATTATTCGTGGTATGTGAGTGTTTATATACATTTTTTGTTTTAGGGGGAACTTGCGAGGAATGAGGGAGGAGATACTGGGAGCTTGGGGGTATTGGGAGGAAGGGTGAGGGGAAGAGGATGGGAGAGATGAGGGAGGGGTAGGGGGGAGGGGGGAGAGATGGAGGGAGAGGAGGGACTGGTGGGTCAGGTGGCTGGTCCCTTCTAGCCTGTTCATTTGTTTGATTATTCCAAGACCAAATTCACTCTCGCTAAATCACAAAGCAACACAGAATTCACAGTCTAAACAATTTCTAAGCATAAAGGACACGAAGACAATTAAAAAATGTCTTAATTCTGACGTGTCCTTAGGAAATATTTAAGTGCAAAGCAAGAAATGAAAAAGAAAACATGTGCTAGAGACGAAACGATAAAGGATTTCTCTCCAGGGCCACTGTGAGGGGGGGAGGGGAGTAATGGAGAGAGGGGAGGAGTGGAGGGGAATGGAGGGAGAGGGGAGGGGAGCTTGGCAGGAGAGGGGGTAGATAGATCGACTGATGGACGGAGAAGAACTGGATAGAGGAATGGAAGGAGGGAGGAAGAGGGCGCGTTAGAAGAGGATGGGAGGGAAAGAGGACGAAGGTAGAGTGATGGAGTGGATGGTTCAAGGGAGGAAGGGAGGGACGGAGGGAGAAAAGGGTGAGAGAGAGAGAGAGAGAGAGAGAGAGAGAGAGAGAGAGAGAGAGAGAGAAGCGAGTATGGAGGGGAGAGTGGTTGAGGAGAGAGTGATGGAGTAGATGGTTCAAGAGGAGGGAAGGGGGGGGGTGATGGAGAAAGGAGGGAAGGGTTATGGGGTGAGGTCTTTGGAGAGCTGAGAGAAAAACAAAGATGCATTTCCTATTCATTTTCTTTTTTATTCTCTCTCTCTCTCTCTCTCTCTCTCTCACACACACACACACACACACACACACACACACACACACACACACACACACACACACACACACACACACAGACATGGTGGGTTTCATAAAGTTGCAAAAACAACATATATTATCAGCGTGTACGTCCTGAGTGGGTACTTCCTCATGTGCATGTCTGTGTACACGTGTATGTGGTTGAGAAAGGCACAGCGTGTATACATGTGCTTGTGTATGCAGCTATCTGTCTAAGTGATAATGTCAGAGGAGAGAGAGAGAGAGAGAGAGAGAGAGAGAGAGAGAGAGAGAGAGAGAGAGAGAGAGAGAGAGAGAGAGAGAGAGAGAGATTTGCTTGTAAATACTTGAAAATGAACGCTCATTTTCATTTTCAAGTATTTACAAGCTAAAGAAGCTCTCTCTCTCTCTCTCTCTCTCTCTCTCTCTCTCTCTCTCTCTCTCTCTCTCTCCTGTAAATACTTGAAAATGAATGTTCTTACCTAATTGTTCTTACCTAATTGTATCTTTACAGGAATGAGTCAAGCTCGTATTGTCCCGTGTCTTAGACCATATTTATCGTACATATCCTTAAATTTGTGAATTGTTTTGGCACACACTATTTCATTCGGTAGTGCATTCCATTGATCAATTGCTCTGTTTGGGAAACTGAATTTCCTTACGTCTTTATCACCTCTCTTCTTATGCAGTTTTTTGCAGTGTCCTCTTGCTGATTCTTCTCCATATGTTAAATAATCATTTATGTCTATTTTCTCCTTTCCTGATATGCACTTATATAGCATTATCATGTCACCTCTTTTCCTTCTCTCCTGTAGTGTTGGTAGATTCAGTTTATTTAGTCTTTCTTCGTAGCTTAGGTCCCTTAAGCTTGGTATCCATCTTGTAGCGGCCCTTTGAACTTTTTCAATCTTGTCTATATGCTTTTTGAGATGAGGACTCCAGACTATTGATGCATATTCCAGGGTTGGTCTAATGAATGATGTGTGTGTGTGTGTGTGTGTGTGTGTGTGTGTGTGTGTGTGTGTGTGTGTGTGTGTGTGTGTGTGTGTGTGTGTGTGTGTGTGTGTGTGTGTGTGTGTGTGTGTGTGTGTGTGTGTGTGTGTGTGTGTGTGTGTGTGTGTGTGTGTGTGTGTGTGTGTGTGTGTGTGTGTAGTGTGCCATGGTTATGTTAGTACTGATATTCTGTACATTTACTTAGCCTATCATCAAAATGGCGTGAAGAATGAAGAATGTGTATGTAGATATCGTTACTGTGACAGCTAAGGATATACAACACTGAATAATACGCTGTGAATGGATGAATAAAAGATGTATGGATGATGTATATGGAAAGGAAACCACGGATGACCGAAGTGGATGAAAATAGTATGCACAGAGATGCAGTACGGGTATGTATGGAGATGATCTGGGCAGCGGCTGCATCCTTTTCTCCCATTCCAGTGTCTCCAGGATGTGGTTCTAATCGGAAGTTTCGCCCGGCAATGGAGAGCGTTAAAGAAAATGGTTTTAGGCCCAACTATGGTGTTCTGACGGAAATCTTTTGAGGACTGACTATGGTATTCCTTGCGCTTGCGGAGTGAGGCTGTGGAGTTTTTCTGTGCTTGCTGATTTGCTTAATGCTACTGGAGGAACGCTGTTGGGTGGAGTTCAGAGTTTCGTGGGCTTGAATGACGAGTGAGCGGATGCGTGGACCACTTCACAGAGTAGCCTAATCTGTTGTTTTTCTCTCTGATTAATGCGTTCCTGTTTTTGTGTCTGGACCCCTCCCTTCCCATGTATTAAATGAGACTAGGACGACGACGACGACGACGATGATGATGATGATGATGAAAATGATGATGATGATGATGATGATCTTCAAGCGATTACAAAGGAACGTTTGAAAAAATATATATAAATAAATAGCGAATAAATATCTATCTATTTATCTATCTATATCAAAGAATGTTGTATGAAGATGTGTCCAAATCTCCACCGTTACAGGGCTACAGTTACTGATGACCTTATGGGCCAATCATGACGGACACCACTTTCTCTCATAAGGTCATCAGTAACTGTCGCTCCGTAACGGCTGAGATATGGACACATGTTCATTCAATATATTTTGCTTGGAATTACCTCAGCTATCATTTCCCAAAGTTATAACCTCTCCTCCCCGGTCACCCTGTAAATAAATAAATAAATAAATGAAATGAAAGCATTCTAGAGCCGAATGCTAATCGTCCGCCAGAATATGCTGTTGGCCAAATCCAAGGTAGTGGCCATATTTTGATACCTTGGAAGGTTTCATGTTGATAGCTTAAGCCGTTCATGAGATACAATGGTGCTAAAGGCGGGCGATAAAAACTAATTGACCTTTGCCAGCCATTTTTGTGACCTTGACCTCGACTCCGAGTGCCAATTTTCAAGCTCGTCCAAGATTTTGGCCATATCTTGATACTCTGAAGGTTTCATGTTGATAGCTCAAGCCGTTCAAGAAGTAATGGGAACGCGCGCGCGCGCGCGCGCGCACACACACACACACACACACACACACACACACACACACACACACACACACACACACACACACACAGACGCGGGCAAAAACATTATCGCTCCACTTCGTAAAGGCAAGCGATAATAAATAAAAGAAAAGCATTCGGGAGCCAAATGCTAGTCGCCCGCCAGAATATGCTGTTAGCCAAGTTACAAGATACAAACTAAGTGTGAAGACTATTCGGAAAACTCGATGGAATTCAGTCACCGCGTTTCAGAAAAGGCCAATCAATATTAAAAAAAAAAAATTGTTGACCTTTGGCAGCCATTTTGGTGACCTTGACCATGACCGCGAGTGCCCATTTTCGAACTCGGCCAGGGTCTTGGCCACATCTTGATATCCTGAAGGTTTCATGTTGATGGCTCAAGCCGTTCATGAGATATCATGGGGCTAAAGACGGGTGATAAAAACTAGTTGACATTTGGCAGCCAATTTGCTGATCTTGGCTTTGAACCAGACAGCAAATTCTCGAACTCGTCCGAATTTCGGCTACATCTTGATACCCGATGGTTACATGTTGATAGCTCGAGCCGTTCATGAGATGTAATGGGAAAACACCCACACCCACACCCACACCCACCCACACACACACACACACACACAGTCGTGGGCAAAAACATTATCGCTCAGCCTTGGTAAAGGCGGACGACAATAAATAAATGAATAAATAAATGAAAGAAAAGTATTCGGGAACAGAATACCAATCGATCGCCTGAATTTGTTGTTGGCCAAGTTACAATCGCGGCCCCCCCGGGGGAGGCATGGGACCGGCATGCTCCCAGGGGGGCCAAGGCGCGGCGCCCCCTCGGGGATGGGGACCGTGAGGCGGGGTCCCGCCGGGGGGCCAGGAAGCTGCGCGCCTCCAAGGGGGGAACCACCACCCCGGGGGAAACCGGGGGGCGCCACTGCCGGGGGAAAAGGCCAGGGTACCGTGCTCCCCCTGAGGGCGCCGAGGGGCGGGAGACCGGAAGATTTTGGACATATCTTGATACCCTGAAGGTTTGATGTTGATAGCTTAAGCCGTTCATGAGATGTAATGGGATCCGACACACACACACACACACACACACACACACACACACGACAAAACGCTCGCTGGTGCAGTGGTAACGCTCTCGCCTGCCAACTGGTGGACGGGAGTTCGCGCCTCGCTCAGGTTGCGAAAAGTTTCACTGACGAAGTGGGTGGTTACTGTCCCCCTTGAACAAGGGGACGGGTGTGTGGGTGTGTGAAGGTCACAGCCTTGCCCTTAGATCGGACTATATGAGCTCTCAGCTCCCTTCCGGGAGGGTAAAAGCTGACGATCTCAACCATCAAGTGATCCTGACCGACCCGGTGAATTACAAAGAGGCGGGCAAAAACGATTATATATATATATATATATATATATATATATATATATACACACACGATCGTTCGGACAAGAATAAGTCTTGCCAAAGTAGCCGCACAAAAGAAAGCCATCAAGAAGAAAGGAACTATCCCACTCTTAAAATTAAATATAAGCAACACAAGAAACTTTAAGTGGTGGAGGAAGGCTGAACACTGTTATACGGTGACCTGACATGGCAAATTCTTACGTTTGTTTTGAGAAGCTTCAGCGAAAATTCGCATGTAACATATAAAAAGTGATCAGAATACGTGTAATGAAGAATCTTATGCACAATTATACAATGGAACTGCCATGATTGACGAGTCGGGTCAGGATGGAAAAATTCATCATACAAAATAAACTGCATGAAATTACTAAAGTATTTAGGCGGTGTTAGTACAGATACCTTATGGCACCTCTGAGCATGGAATGAGTAAAAGAATTATGTACAGAAGATAGTGGCCGAGGTGTTGTCAGCAGTAACAACAAAGAGTAATGTGAATTGGGTAGTCAAGAACACGTTAGGCTACATGTCATTCTAGCACCAACACACACGTAAGACAATGAAGCCTCACATAATGAGAGGAGAATGAGAGCAGGGGGAAATAGCTGTTTTGAGAAGTGCCTCGTTGAATGGCTTGAGAGATAGAAGAATACAAAGACTCGTGAGAAATGCGGTGTGTGCAACAAATGATATGGAAGATGTGAAGAACAATGCTTTGAAGTGGCCTGACCATGTGAAGCAAAAAGTGAGTGACAGATCAACTAGTGAGGTGGTTGGAAGACGAGGATGTAGACAATGAACCTCACAGCGAGGCAAAGTGGTGGCAGACATGAAAAGAGGTGGTTTGTCACTGGAGAAAATTTTGTTGAGGATTAAGGGTAGGGAGAGAAGTCAGGAGATGACGCCTCACGATATGACGCCAGGTAAAGTATAAAAAGATACGGATATGCCATTTCTAGTGGCTGTACTTGGGAGATGAGTGAGTGAAGACATGTGTTACGTGTATAAACATATGGTGAGTGGCTGACAACACAGTATGGCCAAAGGTGCCCCTTCACTCTAAAAATGTACACCTACATAACATTATAACCTTGACCCAACACTGTGTCACGCTACTCACTTTGTACTGTACAAGTGTTGGCTGGAATTTCTTGTTGAAAGTAAAAAATTTATGGTATCAACTACAAAACATGAGTCATAATATTTAAGATGGCCAACATTCCAAAGAGAGTGCATGACTCTCTCCGTAGAAAAATCTCTAGTATTCCAAGAGGTGATCGTTCCTATCCATCCTCGCAAAAGTTGGTAAACTGTAAGGATTCGTGTTGCCACATTCACTCTTAAAAAGATGCACGTATGGTTTGACCTTTTCTTTCATGAAAACCATTAAAAGGCCTAACCCTAAAAAGAGAAAGGTGTCTTAGCGTATTTCCCCATGGAAAAAATTGTACCAAGTTTGAAGTGAACTGCTAAACAAAAGAAGGAATAGCACCAAACCGAAAAGTGTTGGGAAGGAACAAGGAAGAAAAAAGAAACAGAGCCAATAATACATTCATATTATTTATGTTTATCAATCTGTCTATCTATCTATATAAACACACACACACACACACACACACACACACACACACACACACACATATATATATATATATATATATATATATATATATATATATATGTGTGTGTGTGTGTGTGTGTGTGTGTGTGTGTGTGTGTGTGTGTGTGTGTCATCGTTCAGAAGGAGGAATAAGAGTATGCAGTAGACAAATCTCGGTGTAACAGTACTCTTATGCCACCGCTGGCATACTGGGGGTGAGACGTGTTCAATGCTGAAAGGACGGAAGTAATAAGTGAGGGTTTGGAGATACGGTAAAGTGCCATAAAACTAGAATGTTTTTATTTCGATTTTTTTTAAAAATAGAAATTTACAAGTTCTGCCTTAAATTCTATAAAAACCATACTCCTCTTAGAGCAAACAAGCAATATGTTCGTGCATCATCTGTCTGCAGCCGTCTAGATCATAGCAACAAACATTATGGCTCTCGACAGACGTAAACAGCCAGCTGAATATGTATATTTAAAGCTATTGCCACTACATCTTGTCTTACGGCTGGCAAATACAATATTTTAATACTGCGAAGGTTAATGAAAAAAAAAAAAAGTTACTTGACCTTCAACATTTGCTTCTACTAGGGTTTGTTATGAGCCGAAATTTTGGGATAACTTCATATCTCTGACACAGACGAAAAACAGAGTAAATAAAAGCATAAATTCCCATTAGCTTGAGATGAACGCCGAATGGGGCATTTATCAGAGTGGAGAGATAGGTGGAAACAGAAATAAACTATAAACAAGGTAGAATAGACGTAGATATGATAAGTGTTGCTACAAAGAAAGTATTGTGATAGTCTGAGTCGCACAGATGCAGACAGACAATGGTAAAGAGCAGGTATTTTTTTTACGCATTCTGGAGTATGTATGTGTGTGCCATTATGTATGTTTTGTCGTGTGTGTGTGTGTGTGTGTGTGTGTGTGTGTGTGTGTGTGTGTGTGTGTGTGTTTATAGCTGCGGTGCGACCATTCTGCCCGATAAGGTAATTGTGTAGTGGTGCCAGCTTGCCCTCCACTCCACCCCCACCCACACCAAACTCTCAGTCATCCACCCACTATCCCCCTCCACATCAAACTTTCCACCCACACCCGACCCTCCATCCTCTACTCACATCCACACCTAACCTTCCATTCTCTACTCATTCCCTGACCCAGCCATCCACCCTCAATTCACACCCACACCCACACCCAACCTTCCACCCTCCACTCACACCAACTCCCACATCCAGTCCTCCACCCACACCCACACCCAGTCTTACTCATAACCACATCCACACCCAGTCCTCCACTCATATCCACACCCACACCCAAATCCCTTTATATTCCACTCACATCCGCAGCCAACCTTCCATCCTTCAACCATATCACACACACAGAACCCTCCACCTTCCACTCACCCCATCGGCCAGTCGTCCACCCAGCACCCAACCCTCCTACATCCACTCAACAACAAAACTTCGTAGACAGAACAGCGAATCACTCCTTGATGCAGGAAGAGTCTCACATTTATGGACCATCAAACAGCATCAAAGAGCAAGGACATTTCTCGATGCTAGACTTTGGTTTGGCTGTAAATAAGTCTGACAAAAATAAAAACTAGAGAATATAGACAACAACGGAAAGTTCTACAACCGCACCCACCGCCACATCTAATATACTATAGCAGTAGCCATGTGTCTGTGTGTGTGTGTGTGTATTTTGGGCAGCCCAAACTACACATTCAAATCGCACCAAAACTGGCACAAAAATCACAAAAAAATTGCTGATGTGAAAAAACTTGGTCCCATCACGATTGAAAAACTTTTACTATATTTAATAAGCGATCAAATTTTGACCAAAAAACGCCGCTCCCGGCGCCCGGTCGGTTGCCGTGGCCGAGTGGTTAATATCTCGGACTTGCGTGCGGACAATTGGGTTCCATTCCCGAAGCGAGGTGAAGGCGCCTTTCTTCGGTACGGAGGCGTCCTGGTGCGCCAAAATTGGCATGAAAATCGCAGAAAATTTGCTGATGTCGAAAAACTTGGTCCCATCTCGATTGATGGTTTTTTATTAGAGTTAAGAGCGATCAAAGTTTGGTTCGGAAAACAGTTCATTCGGTACCGGGACTATTAGAAATCGAGTCTACTCGAGCCATGTGCCACGACCCTATACTTTTTAAGGCCCTCTCCCACTTCGGCGTAAATAGGCACGATGAAGCCACGATGAAAATCGTGGCTGAAGTCGGTGATGTGTCGACGACTCTGACCAAGAATCGTGGTGTCGGCGTAATACCGGCGACACCAGTACGACAAAACGCCGACACCTCGGAGGAGTATACGATATAACCGGCGACTAGTAGCCGACATATCGCCGATATGTCGGCGTAATGCGCAAGCATTATTCTAAATTCAAATTTTAACGGTTTTTTTAACGGCAATTCAACGGCGATAAAGGTACAACGGCGGCGTGCTGTCGACGATGTATCGCCGATGTATGCATCGCACGCACCTCGCAGACAAAACGCCGAGGCCATCGCAGGTGCCTCGCCGTCATCGGCGTATTTAAGGCGATTAATCGACGGTTCATCCGCGAAATGTCGGCGATATATCACCGACATTCATAAGATGAAATATTACTGTCGCACAACCCGGTACGTATCGTACGGTTTACGTAGGCTATGTCGTATTAACTTCACCGATGCATCGCCAATACATTGCCGACGCTTCGCCGTATGACCGTATGACATCTCAACGGTTTTTTTCACCGCCGACGCCTCGCCGATGTCGGCGATCATACGCGGTTTATACGCCGGGTAATCGCTGACGTCGCCGAGGCATCGCCTTGTTGTCGATGACTAATCTGCGAAATTTTACAAATTCGTGGAGGGCCAAAACGTTTTCATGCAGCATGAAAACGTCGTGGCCCCCCACGACAAATTTCCACCTCGTGCGACGTATCGGCGACATGCCACGAAGGGACAAGATTTTGATCACGAATACCCACGATTAGGGATTTTTGACACATCGTGACTTTATCTTCCCCACTTTCGCCGAGTGGGAGAGGGCCTTTAGACGATCAAAGCCGCCGAATTGAGCGTTTTTACTGAGCGTTTCCAGCACTGTTGCCTTGGTGGTTTTTAATATGTCACGCGCAAAGCATCGGAGAGGTGCACATTTTCGTAAAAAGGTGAGACGAATTTTCTGTCATCATTTCAGGATTTAAAAAATTACCAATCGAAGCACGATGGAACGAGTGCGAAGCACGATGAAACGAGTGCGAAGCACGAGAATGCGAGCGCGCAGCGCGAGAGCCCTCCGCAGGAGCAAGTGCGAGAGGGCCTGAAGGGCCCACGAGCACTTGTACATTATTATGGGAAAATGCAATGAAATACAAAAAAATAATAATAACACCAAGAATTTAATTCCCATCCGTCTGCAATCACAGAATAAGTGCCCTATAATCGATACTGTTATGGCTAAAATTCTGTGTAAGTATCCAGAATTTGCCAGTTGTCAGTACTATCATGCAATACAGTTTTGGTTATAATGGCCACTACTCGAGCAATTAAGTGTCGAAAATCCGAAGAACAAGGAGGCAGCAAGTGAAAATACCCAAAGATAGAGAAAGAAATAGGTCAATGAACTGGAAAATAAAATGAGAAAATCTGGAAAAGAAAAATGTCAAGAGCAGCTTGGTGGGATGTGGAAGTAGAAAAAAAATTAGATGAAGAGAGAAAGGAGTACTTCACATGGGCTGGATGCGAGAAATGATTTAACATAGAAGAAAAGGGTAATATTGTGAGAGAGTAGTAAAAAGAGTTAATTAGTGGAAAAACTTGGATGAAAATCAAGGTAAATGTCTCTGAAAATAGGAGACTTTTAGAATGTTAAGGTTAAAGGAACGATGGCTTGATAAGGTGGGAAACTGTACGAGGTGGTTAGAAGGAGCATACCGATAACGCAACAACCGCGACTTACAAATGGTACAAAGGTCGACGATCGGAATTTGCCTCGTTGACTTGACATTTGATAATTATTCCCAAAATCGAATACTTGCTCCTTGCCTGACCCTCAACCCTGCTACTAAGATTGGTTCAGAATGGATCAAAACTACTTGAGTTGGTCTTGCTCTATGATCTTGACCTTTGACCCCCATTGTTCTCAAAACTGAATACTTTTATCCCTGATGGACCTTCAACAGTTCCACCAAGTTTAATTCAAATGGAATAAAACTGCTCGTGCTACAGAGTTCAGCCTCTGACATTGTCCTATGATCTTGGTTTCTGATTTTTCTCAAAGTAGATTCACTTCATCTTTCATTTTGCCCTCAATATTTCCATCACATTTACTTTAATTCGAATCAAAACTTTAAGTTAACCTTGCCACGTGACTTTAACTTTTAACCGGTTGTTCTAAAAACACTAGCTCAACCTCTGAGAAGACCCTCAACCTTCCACCAAGTTCGGATTGAAACTGAGTTAATTTATTAAAACACACACACACACACACACACACACACACACACACACACACACACACACACACACACACCAAGCATTACACTTTCCGCACCGGATGCGCACGGGTATTCATTAACAGTATTAGTAGTAGTAGTAGTAGTAGTAGTAGTAATAATAATAATAATAATAATAATAATAATAATAATAAATATAACAAGATATTTACAAATAAAAAAAAATAACAGTTACAGGAGAGAGTACTAGTGGTGGTGTGTTGTGGTTGGGGGTTTAATCTGGTGTGTGTTAGGGGACCCTCCGTAATGTTCATCTATAGACTACATGATGATCACTTAGGTCAATGAAGGAGAAATCCAAGCATGAAGTCCATATCACAGCAGCAAATATGCATCAAATAAATGACTTATTGAAACAGTCTACATCAGCATTATTCAAAAGTATTTTTGGAAAGTGCAGAGGCTGTTCAAAAGGCAGTGTTTCGCGTCTAAACCTATAAAAAGACAAAAGCTAAGCGGAAATACCAATGGCGTCACGATCTTTTTTTTTTTTTTAACCGGGTAGCAACATCGCAAGACATGAAAGTTAAAAAAAATGTAAGAGATGTGTCCAGTGATGTAAGACGATGTAGTGTGATGCAGAAAGAATGAAGGTATCTCTTGCACTACACACTTCATTGTTTACCTCTGTCGGTGAAGTTGGGGGAGGTTATGTATTCATCAGTGTCTGTTTGTTTGTGCACAGGAAACTTTAAAAAGATGTTATCAGAGTCAATGAAATTTGGTGGAAAGATGGGCATTTGGGCAGTGGGTCAAGGAAAATCTGATTATATTTTAAGGTAGATCCAGTTCCGGAAACAGGAATGCATCACAAATTTTACTGGATTGGTCGGAGGTATGCGCATTCTGAGATTAAGTAACAGGACACACTCAGAACCTAGTTTTAACTGACTATGTGTGACCATGGAAGTACTCGTCTGGCTAGATTCTGAGGTAGGTCCGGATCCGGATGCAGGAATCAATAACACATTTTATTGGCAATGGCGAAGGCATGTCTTCTCCGAGTGCTTTCTAGTTGTAACTGGAACCAAAACACTGTCACCAGGCGATGCACATTGTCGAATGCGAACTGTTAAGAAACACATTCATTTTCGCTTACTGTGGATGGTTGGGAAAAAAAAAAATCAGTTTTTACTTGGCACAGTGACAGATGGTGAATAACAATATCTGATCCTATGCAGAACTTAGATCTTATTTTTATCTCTATAAGTTACTTTTATGGCTGAGTAATTTTCTGGAAAGTCCCAGTCTTCACCTTGAACACGACTAGCAATATCAATATTACATCTAGTTCCCTAACTGTAGACTCCTGCTGGGCGAACACGGACGAGGGTGAAACAAACTTCGTCCAAGAGTCTGGCCAGGCATAGAATTAAACTCAAGTTCTTCCAGCTGGGAGATGGACGTACACCACCAGGTTCCACAGCTGAGTGTGGGTTTGTGAACATTTCAACTATCCCTGTGTACAAGCGTGATATGTCTGAGTGTCTGTGTTGTCTGACAGCTAAGTAGGGTGGTTGGATGAGTGCACTGTTTGTCCTACTTGACCTAAACTGGCCTACCGAACTGATTTAAGAGTCAAATTCCAAACGGCCGTTCATTCCAGCCTACATGCTCACTGTGGCAACCGAGGCATGTACACTCATAAACTGCAAGCCTGAAGGCGATCCGTAATCCTGTTCACGAATAAATCCATCATACTGTTGTCTTCTGAGGTTTGAATCTTCTCTTAACGCTAAACTGTGGATGAAATATTCTTAAAAACTTGCTTTGTGCACCACCGTAATGTACTGTGCGTAAGAGATGTGCATCAACTGACTTTCTTCAGTATGGGTAATGCTTCTGGTGTGGATGTTTTGAACTCTTTGCTCGTTAATGTAAATGGTTATAAATTTCCTGCGAATATCATGAGAGAAGAGTATATTATTAATAATATGAATTCCCTTTGTGGTGTTTGGTTACTGCAAGATACGCGAAAAGCACGTTTGGTGAGGGTACTAAACAGGTTTCTCATATACTGGAGAGGAATGATCCATGCCATTTTCTTAGGTATGTCAGAGAACGTCTTATTTTATCTCATCACAGGATGATTATACTCAAATTGAATCCCCCATCCACTCCTACATCCTTCCATTCACTCTCTCCTCTCGCCCAGTTACTTTCACACCTTTTCTGTCTTTCTCGCCTCAACCTTCACGCCCACTGCATTTTCCTCCACCCTCACCCCCTGCAGTCTCACCCTTTCCTCTTGCTGTGCCATACAGCATCACCCACCCTCACACTGCCCTCACACCCTGACAACCGCCCACGTCTCTTCAACTTTTCCTTCCAGCTTATCTTCACCCCTTGCTTCATTTAATATTTGTCGCGCCTGTCCCCACACCCACAATGCCCATCAGCTCTCCACCCAGTCTTCCACTTGCTTCCATACGCACTCCACCTACTCCAACATCATTATCTACACCAGTTTCTCCCCACTCCATCCATTTTACTCACTCCCTTCATTCTACCCACTCCCACAAGTATTTCACCCTCTCCCCCCGTCCCCCTACTCTCCCACTCCACTCCACTCCATCTCCCATTTCATCCTTTCCTAATTCCATTCTCTCCCTCACTCCACTTACCATACTCCATCCACACCCCCAGTTCATCCATAACATTCACTACTTCACCAATTCTCTTACTATCCCCACTATACCGTCTCCTTTACTCAACTCACTCCTCATGCCATCCGCTTCCACACCCCCACTCTAGTCAATCCTCCACTCTATCCACCCCTCTCACTCCCCACTCCATTCACGCCTTCATTCCTCCAGTCTGCCAACTTCTCTCCTCACTCTCCACTCCATCCACTCCCCCACTCCCCTCCTCTCAGGTCACTTTTCCCACTCAACCTTCCCTCCCTTTGCACTTCCCATTCCATTCACACCGTCACTCTCCCACACACCCTTCTCACTCTTCCACTCTTCCCACACCTAATACCCATTCACTCACTCCATCCACTACCCACTCACCTCCTGTCCTTCCATTACAACCACCACCCCTCTCCACCACCCATCCCACTCCACCCTCCCCCCCCCTCGCTGCCAGTGCCATGAGACACCTGATACGCGGCCAGGCAGTCCCGGCAGTTGGTAGTGAGGGGGGATGGAATATTTTAATGCTGCTCCACTATTTTTGGTAATATTTATGGCCTAAACACTTGGGATTTATACTCTCTCTCTCTCTCTCTCTCTCTCTCTCTCTCTCTATCAGTATATACAAATGAATAATGAGAAAACAACAGGACACTGTAGACGTACAGGATACCAGTTCAGTAATAAATGAAAAGCTCAACAACAACAACAACAACAAAAAAGAAATACTCGGGAGACCTGAACGTAGACTGACGGTTTACGTCAAGAAGGTCATACTAAGTAAATTAATGAATAATAAACTTAGCTATTTCATTAATAGTGCATACACATTATATATATATATATATATATATATATATATATATATATATATATATATATATATATATATATATATATATATATATATATATATATATATCCCATTGAAGCCCAGTGTCCCCAATATTGGACAGAACTAGGATTTTTCAGGTCTTTATAAAGTAGGGAACCCCCGGGTAGGGACCTATGAGCTTCGCGACTATGAGCCGATAGGCGGAGGGCGGTACGCCTAGTACACTCCCAGTGCAATGCCTCGCCCAGCACCCCTGGCATCCAATGGGATATATATATATATATATATATATATATATAAATATATATAGATATATATATATATATATATATATATATATATATATACAATTCCTTGGGTCATATTAACAGCATAGTAAATTTTATATGCATTATTGTTGTTATCCACAGCTTCGTTCTTTACAAGAATAATTAAATCTATGACCACATCTGCAGTGCGAGCTGCTAAATATTACCAGACATACAAACATGCCGACTACAGTGATTTATTTTCCTGGAATTGGTAGTCTTTGCAACATTCAAAATTGATAATGTCAGCTAAACCCTCTACGGACTATGTATTATGTTCAGACTAACGCCAGACGATTTTGCATAGTCGAGAGAAACATCCGCAGCCAAAAGGTTACGCAAACACACATGAAAATTATAAAACCAAAGCAAAATAAAGCACAGTAATTAAGCACAAGCTCCCCCTTCCTCTTGGCAGCAAGTGTAGCAGTAGGGGCGAGGGTGAGAGCACAGGGCCAAAGGAGCAGCTAACAGGCCCGGCACTAAGGGCGAGGGTGCCATGGTGAGGCGCTGAGGATTTCGAACTTACCGCTCTCTCTGGCCCAGCTCGCCCACCTCTGTTTGTTTACATCCGACTCGTGGCCAGCCGACGCCATTGTTTTTACGCGCTGCTCCTTCTCCAGATTTTAAAGCCGAATTCTGGAGCTCCCCCGCCTCCTATCGCGGAAATTCATCTTTCGTCTATTTTCACAGGCTGGAGAGATTGATGGATAAAGAGGTGAAGATGGAGAGATGGAGAGAAGAGGAGGGTAAGGGGAAGGAAAGAAGGGGAAATTTTAAGGTCGGAGAAGAAAGGATGATGGAAGGAGCACGGGACAGGAGAAAGAGTGTAAAGAGATGGAAGAGAGAGAAAAAAGGGGGAAGGATATCGAGGAGAGGAAAGTGAGATGCGAGGGGAAAGAAAGAAGAGGAATAAGGAAAAAGTGGGGAAGGAGTACAAAGGAAGTGGGAAAAGAAGAAAAAAAAGGAGAGAGAGAGAGAGAGAGAGAGAGAGAGAGAGAGAGAGAGAGAGAGAGAGAGAGAGAGAGAGAGAGAGAGAGAGAGAGAGGGGTGGGGGGAGTGAGTTGGTATTAAGGGGTTAGAAAACGAGGGAGTTAGCGAGGGGAGGGGAGGGTGACCCAAGGCGTCTGGCATTATTTTATTACCAACACGGGTTAAAAGGCTAAACCTCTCCCCTTACACGGCCCTCCCCTCTTACGGCCCTGGGGACGAGAGATGAGGAGAGAGGGACAGGGGTTAAGGGGGAGAAAAAGGTGAGGGAGGAGAGGCGAAGTGAGGAGAAGGGGAGAAAGGGAGAGAATGAAGAGGGAGGTAAGAAGGAAGAAAATCTATAAACGGGAAAGGAAAGGAAAGGATATAGTGAAGGGGGAGAAAGGAAGGGGAAGCAGAGACAAAGGGGAAGGAGAAAACGGAAAGAGTGAAGGGGAAGAAAATGGGAGGAGAAGACGACGACGATGGAGTAGAGAAAGAAAACGATGAAGGGATAGGCAGAGAATGAAGTGACAGAGGGAAGGTGAAATGGAGTAAAAAAAAAAAAAAAAAAAAAAAAAAGCAATAGTTCTGTTGATTCCTTCGAGGGCGTTCTTTATAAGGCAGGCTATAACTAAGGTATAAATTCTCTGAGACTGAGACAAGTGGGGCGGGAGAAAAAAGAGAAATGAAGCGAAGGAATGGAGTGAGAGAGGGGAATTGAAGACACACAAGAGGGGAAAGAAGAAAAGGAGTGAAGGGAAGGAAATAAAGAAACGTGTAAGAGAGCCAGGGTAAGTCAGAAGGAAAAAGGAAGGAGGAAGAGAAAATGTGGGGACGAAGGGAAAGGGCAGAAAAGGAGTAAGAGCGGGGAGGTGGAAAGCAGAAACAAAAAGGTACAACGAAGACAGGAGGAGGAAAGGGGAGGAAAAGTGAGCGAAAATGGGAAGAAAGTTGGATAGGAAAGGAAAAGAAATAATGTAAGTGAGGAAAGATTGGGATAAAGAAGAGAAAATAGAGAAAAAGGCTACGCAGAGAGAGGGTCAATGTGTAATAAAATAAAAATGAATAACTAGAGTGGCTACCAAGAATGGAAGAGAGAGAGGAGACAAATCTAAGGGTGATGGGTGTGTGCAGGTTAGGTGTGAGTGGACAGGAACTATGGGACGAGATGGGATGGGATGGAATTGGACTGAATGGGATGGGATGGAATTGAAAGGACGTATTATTTATATATTAACTCCTTCAGTTCGGTTGCGTATTTGAAAGTTCATTGTTACTTCCACAAGACGATTTTATTCAACTCTGGAGAGACTTTTCGAACTGAAAGAACATAAGAGATCTTGCCTAAGTTTGATGAAATCATCCAGAGGTAGCAAGAATAAAATAAACTAGAGGCCCCCCAAGGGGAGAATCACAGAAGCCGGAGCCGATACACATCTAGCGCGGCTCGGAATCTGACCTTGACCTTGACCTACTTTCACCAATTTCGAACTCGTAGGAGATTTTCATCCCTACTACACACCTGTGAAATTTTGGGATGATATCTTGAGCGGTTGTGAAGTTACTGTGGTAACAGACACACAGACCTTGACCTACTTTCACCAATTTCGAACTCGTAGATTTTCATCATTATTCAGCACCCGTAAAATTTTGTGATGATATCTTGAACGGCTGCGAAGTTATTATGTTAACAGACACACAGACACACCTTCATACAAACAAACTGAAAACAGTACTCGTAGGTGGTTTTCATCCCTACTACACACCTGTTAAAATTTGGTCATGATATCTATAGCGGTTTCGAGGATATCGTGGTAACAGACAGACAGACCTTGACCTACTTTCACCATTTTCGAACTCGTGATCACTTTTTTTCTTTTTCCTACAACACACCTGTAAAATTTTGTGAAGATATCTTGAGCGGTTGCTATGTTATCGTGCTAACACACACACACACACACACACACACACACACACACACACACACACACACACACACACACAGAAATTGAAAATAATATCAGCTTCGCTTCGAGGCTGACATAAATACGTCATCGGATTGAAACGATTAATAACACCAGTGGAAGGAGCGGGATGGAGGCTGGGGTGGACATGGGTCAGCTGAGATATATCAGGAATTGCCACAGGTTCTTAGCTAGAATAGTCTTAAGTTGGCCTGAGCAAGTACGTATATATCGTTAATTATGGTAGTTATCAATGCTCTGACCTGTGTAATATCCTTCTGGTGAATAAAATAATTTGGTGTCGGCCAATAATTTCCCTCAGTTGAAGAAAATAAGCATGATTGATTAATCCCTTAGTTCCCAGAGCTGCTGTGCGAGGTATTTTGCTGGAAGGCTGCTAGGCGCATCGCCCTCCGCCTGTCGGCTCGTAGTTGCGAAGCTCATAGGTCCCTACCAGGGGGTTCACATCTTTATTAAATTTTGATAACGCCCAGTTCCGTCCCATATTGGGGACACGGGGCGCTAAAGTGATCATACAGTGCCTGAAGTGTGGACGAGTTCTGTCTGACAGCATAAAAAAAAAAAAAAAAAAACGCTCCGTACAGTTAGGGTATCAATCATTCTGACTTTGCTCTAAGACCTTTACATTCGATCGATTGCTTTCAAAATCGAATTACTTTATCATTCCTTGAACCCCAGTCCTTCCATCAAGTATTATCCAAATCGAATAAAAACTGCTTGATTTATAGAGTTGAACCTCGGACAGTGACTTTTCACCTTCATCTTTGACTAGTTGTTTTTACGGATGAGTTACTCCATCCTACCTTACCTTCAATCATTCCAATAAGGTTTAAATGAACTGAATTAAAACTGCTTAAAATGACTTTGCAATGCGACCTCTTTTCCTCAAAAACAATAGGTCAATCTCTGGGAAAACTCTCAACCCTTTCACTAATTTGGTCCAGATTACATACAAACTGCTTATTTCGCTAAACACACACACACACACACACACACACACACACACACACACACACACACACACACACGAGTACAAAAAGGACGTCTTTTTCATCACAATTTAGTTACCTCCAGTCAATTTAATCCAACTTAGAGGAGACTTCTCGTTGTGTAGAGGTGAAGGTGGAGAATACGTGTGCACACTTAGCTGGCTGTGTGCATGGGAGGGGAGACGAGAAGGATCAACTCAGGGATGGGTGAAACAAAGTGAAGGTGTCGAGGGAAACAGGAGAAAACGCAGGATTATGCCCATGAACTGAAGATTGTTATTACGGCAGACTTTCATTTTTCTAGATCCCAGATCCTAGAAAACAAAATATTCAGTTATCGGTTCATATCTAGGCCCCAGACTTGAACTGCTGGGTAAACAAAGCAAAAGTTAGAGTGTGTGTGTGTGTGTGTGTGTGTGTGTGTGTGTGTGTGTGTGTGTGTGTGTGTGTGAGAGAGAGAGAGAGAGAGAGAGAGAGAGAGAGAGAGAGAGAGAGAGAGAGAGAGAAACTATCCACTAAACGAAGGTCATTACAACAATCAGATTTCTTCTAAGTATCACTCTTCCCCTTGAACGCGAAGGTTGATGGCAAAGTGTGGTTGGATGGACTGGCTGATTTGTCTAGTAACCAGGGAGACTCAGTCCTACCTCAAAATCAAGGCACATCGATTTCAGGCAACCACGACTCCGTATTCAAGTGAAGAATGGACCAGTTCTGACAGATGAAAACAATTATAGAAAAAAAAAATAAAAAAACAAAAAGCTTATAAGTCAAGGGTTACACAGAATGAAAGTGAGTTGGTGAATAAATTAATACCTATCCACTGCACGAGCGTCAATAAGCCAGGCTGATTTTTCCAAGTCCCAATTTTCCCCCAGATTACGAAAAACAACCGTCAGATTTACAGTCTAGGTCCCTACTTCGGTTCTAGGCATAGTACGACCAGGCTGAGGTGGGTAAGTGGAAAGAAAGTGCCAAACAAAAGGTGTGGAGTGGCGTGAGGGTGGAAGGAGTGTTTGGGAGGGGTGGAGGGAGGCAAGGTGGAATAAGGCAGTGTTTTCAGCTGAAGGAAATGAACCAATCTATAACTGGAATATTAAAATCCTGTTGGCATGAAATTAGATGAGCTCCAGATATATTATAGAGTTGAATCTTCTTGGTTACTAGTCAGAACAACACCCCCAATCTGATTACACCTGGCCATCAACTGGACTGAATGGGGTTAAGGAGCATCGTCAGGTGAGATCAGATGAGAGAGTGGAGTGAGGGTGGAGGGGGCAGTATAGTAGTAGTGTGTAGTGGAGTGAGCCAGAAGTGGACAACATTCAACCATCTTCAAGTAAGTGGATGTGTGAGTGGATTTAGCTGAGAGGCTGTGTGTGTGTGTGTGTGTGTGTGTGTGTGTGTGTGTGTGTGTGTGTGTGTGTGAGAGAGAGAGAGAGAGAGAGAGAGAGAGACGTGAGTGGAACAGTAGATGTAGTTGTGTGTGTAAGTTGCAAAAGTACAAGTGTAAGATTGATGGCAGGTGTGTGTGTGTGTGTGTGTGTGTGTGTGTGTGTGTGTGTGTGTGTGTGTGTGTGTGTGTGTGTGTGTGTGTGTGTGTGTGTGTGTGTGTGTGTGTGTGTGTGTGTGTGTGTGTGTGTGTGTGTGTGTGTGTGTGTGTGTGTGTGAGTGAGGTGGAGGGATGAGAGTAGGTGTGTGTATATCCACAGGGAAGTGTGGATGTTTATGTGGATGTGAGTGTAAGAGTGAGTGCGTGCATGAGTGTGAGTAGGTGCAAGTGTGAATGTTGATGTGGGTATGCGTGCATGAGTGTATTTTTGAGTGTTAATGTAGGTATGCTGCGAGTGTGAGTGCAACTATGTGACTATAGGTGTGAGTGTGCATGTGGGTGTGGGTGAAGTTACGAGTGTGTGTGAATCTGAATGTGTGAAAATATGGGTGAAGTTAGGGGTGTGGATGTGAGCATATGTGTGAGTATGAGTGTGGGTATACATGTGGGTTTGAGTGTGAGTGTATGTGTAGATGTGGACGTTGAGCGTGGATATAGGTACAGCTGTGGGTATGGGTGTGGATGCGAGTGAGGGCGTAAATGTGGGTATGGTCAGAGGAAATGGTTCTCGTTGGGGCGAATCAAGCTGCCACAGTCGATACTAGTAGTTGTCATGGTAGCCGTCATAGTGGTAGTGTTGCGGTAGTGGTTGTTATACTGTTGCAATGTGTGGGGGTGGTTGTGATGATATTTGTAGTGACGGTGGTGTGATGGTAATGGTGACAAACGTTATGAAGGTGTGGTGTGATGGTAGTGGCGACAATTGTTATGGTGTGGTGTGGTGTGGTGATACTGGGAGTTATGGTGGTTGTGGCAGTGGTGTTTGTGGAAGAAGGGGAGGTATTGTGGGCAGTCACTGTAAAAACCATTGTTGAGGTAAGGACTGTACTGAGTAATGAATGAAAGTTGCTGAGATAAGAAGGAATTGATCAAGGAAATGTTGACTGGAAATGAGAATGGTAATGCAGCTTTAGTGGGGTACTGGGGTGATGGTGGTAGTACTGGTCGTGGTGGTTGTAATGACGGTAGTAGTCCTGGTCGTGGTGGTGGTAAGGATGGTAGGAGTACTGGTGGTAAGGATGGTGGTAGTACTAGAGGTGATGGTGGTAGTGGTGGACGTTGTGGTAATTAAGGTGGTAGTACTGGTGGTTATAACAGTAGTAAGGATGGTGGTAGTACTGGTGGTTATAACAGTAGTAAGGATGGTGGTAGTACTGGTGGTTATAACAGTAGTAAGGATGGTGGTAGTACTGGAGGTGGTGGTGGTAGTGGTGGTGGTGGTGGTGGTGGTAATTACGGTGGTAGTACTGGTGGTAATAACGGTGGTAATGTTGGTGGTAGTACTGGTGATAGTGGTGGTATGGATGGTGGTAAATATTGGTGGTGGTGGTTGTTGTGGTAAGAATGGTGGTAGCACTGGTGGTTGTGGTAGTAATGGTGATAAGAATGATGGTAGTACTGGTGGTAGTAATGGTAGTGGGGAAGGTGGTACGGAAATAGTACTGGTGGTAGGAACAGTGGTAGAACTAGTGGTAGGGATAGTGGTAGTAATGGTGGTAGGGAAATAATACTGGCAGCAGGGATAGTGGTAGTACTGGTAGCAGGGATAGTGGTAGTACTGGTAGCAGGGATAGTGGTAGTACTGGTAGCAGGGATAGTGGTAGTAATGGTGGCAGAGATAGTGGTAATCCCGGTAGGAGGGATAGTGGTAGTACTGGTGATATAGTAGTAACGCTGGTGGTTGGGATACTGGTAGTACTGGTAGGAGGGATAGCGGTAGTACTGGTGAAATAGTAGTAGTGCTGGTAGTAGGGATAGTGGTAGTACTGGTAGCAGGGGTAGTGGTAGTGGTGATGGTATGGAAGGTGGTAGTACTGATGGTTCCGCCCAGCTGCATCAACACTGTATACGCTGCTACAATCACTGCCATCACCACCACCATCACTACAAACACTACCACCATCACCACCACCACCACCATCAACCCTCTCATTACCACCATCATCATCACAAGTACTGCCATTACTTACATCATCATCACTACAACAAGAATCTGTCATCACGTCTATACCATAATAAACACTATCACTTTCACTATGGCTACAGCAAATACCATCATCATCATCATCACTGTAACCAAGTATAGCATCATTACTACTATCAATATAACTTGCACAACCACCTACATCAATGCAATCATAACCACTACAACAAAAACCACCACCACCACCATCACTACAACAACCACGCTATCACCACAGTAATCACCACCACTACAAAACCCACCACAACCACACCACCATCAAAGTCACTACAACAACACAACTCCCATCACCACCACTAACAACACCACCACCATTCCAGCAACCCTCATACAATTACTACCACCACGACCATGCAAGTAAGCCTCAGTGTATAAGATCAACACAGCCTCACGTATTTTCCCTCGTACGGGTCATCACACAGTCCATCACGTCGGTACTGTTCCCTCATGATTGGCTTCATCGTGGCTTCTCTGGCATTTGTATTCGGAGTTAAAAAAAAAAAAAATCATCACATAATGGGTTAAAATAAGATAGGATTAAAGAATTTCATTAAGAGTTTCCTTAATTATTTTACAATCGTCAGAAAGTTTCTAAACATTTTATGGACGCTGGTATGTGCTAAATACACAACAGAAAACGAATGGCGTCATTTCTTGAGCCTAATATACAGTATACCTATCGAAGGTACAATGCATGTAGTACACTTGCCTAATTAAGTAACCGTATGTAGAAAGATGTGTATACCTATGTGTGCATAGGAATTAGGGAAGTGTCCGTGTTACTGACGCTATATATGTAGTTCAAAATGATATTTGTTCAAGTGGTGCGTACAAGCGCTGGCTGGCTATTGCCACTGTTAGTACCACGTGTGTAACTGTAAATGATGATACAAGGTTATGATGATGTGCAGGTGTATTTGTTTATATATACTGTACATACTCACCGTACACATATAAAATCACTAATATGTAGTGTGTGTGTATATATATCTCATCTCATCAGCCGTTTGCGTGTCCACTGCAGGACCGGCCTATCCCGACCGAAGTGGGGACGATACAGCCAATGTATCTCTACCAAGTGGCTTAGGCTGTCTAGTGGAGATTGTATGTAGGGTGAGAAGTGCTTGTAAGTGTAACTGTAGTGTTGTAGTGGCTTTGGATGTGTGTGTAGTCTGTGAACCAAGTATAATCGGCCCGCGCAAGCCGACTGGGTGTAAGCATACTTTTTTATAGTATGCGACACTGGTTCAACCACAGCCCCCTGATGTCCGCCAATGCAGTACGTGGCCAGAAGAACGCTCCCAAAGTTTATTACCCTGGCGGGGCACGAACCCTCGTTCTTCAGCATACGAAAACGCACACTTATATATCTATATCTATATCTATCTATCTATCTATCTATATATATATATATATATATATATATATATATATATATATATATACATATATATATATATATATATATATATATATATATATATATATATATATATATATATATATATATATATATATATATATATATATATATATATATATATATATATATATATATACGCAGGGTGCACTTATCTAACTTTGAGTGAATGAATGCTGTATCAAACTGGATTCATTTCTCATCCGTTACTTTACGTGATGTAAACAAATTTCAAAAGAAGTTGTTAAGGTTCCTTAGGGGTGTTCTTTAACCCAACTCCCCTCCTAAAGAAGCAAGAAAAAAAAAAGGGGGGGGGCAGAAATCATCCTAGTTTGCCTTGTAGCTGTCTTTGTTTTAGTTTTTTTTAGCAGTCATTTATGGGCGAACGACAGGAAATTTTAGCACTCCCGAGAGCAGTGATCCTTGAACCAAGAAACTGCAGATACTGAAGTTTCAAGACGAAGCCGAGCGAAAGTTACTCGGAAAAGTAGCATTTTTTTGCTATTTTGAGCTATTTTTTCCATTTCTGTCGTTTAGGCGAAGCCAATGAGAGGCAAAAAGCCTCTCGTGTGTGTTTGTTTATTTGTGTACATACATGTATACAGTATATTATACATACATTGAATGTCCGAATCTCTCTCTCACACACACACACACACACACACACACAGGTACTTAAAGGTGTCCTTCTACTAAAGAAGGCGACGGCTACTATACTCACTAAGATGGTGTGTTTCTCAGTCTTTGGTGCCAACGTGTGTGACTGTGCAGACCAAGTCTGGATCCGCAAACTCAGCCACACAGTTGGCATCGAAAGTCCGGGTTTGCTGGGAGAACTCAGTTTTGGTTGTGCCTCCGTTGTCTGTCTTCTTCTCTGGCCAGGTTCCAAGCTGCTTCGAGATGAATGGTTCCATTGCTGCAGAGGGCTTGCCATTGTTTTCTGTCAGAGGCATTGGTTTCAAGATCTTTTGGTATGATGTTGCATTTCTTCAGAGGAGTCCATATTTAATCTTTATATCTCTTCTTCTGTTCCCCTGGGTACGTGCTGCAGGGAGCTGGCCACACACAACCTGGCGGGGAAGGCGGTACACAGGCATGACGGAACACGTGTCCCACCCATCTGAGCTGTTTTTTAGCTGGTTGACTGTCCAGTGAAGAATTTGTGCGTGAGGGTCGACTTTATCCTCCCATGTGAGTCCTAGGATGCTCTGTAAGCATCGGATGTGAAAAGACTCAACCTTTTTTATGTGACACACACACACACACACACACACACACACACACACACACACACACACACACACACACACACACACACACACAGCATAAACAAACTCAAGCAATACACGGACCAGTCGTAACCATGTAGATGACCCAAAAGGCAGCGAGAGCAATCCCAACCATTTCCCCCTGTGGTGTGGCGCGGTGTGGCGTGGCGCGGTGTGGTGTGGCGTGGTGTGGCGCGATGGGTATTATTAGAGGCCACCACACAAGACGAGTGAGGTGTGGGGGAACTGTGCACTGTGCCTCTTGACCCCTGACCCTGCCTCCCCTCTTGTGTTCCCGATAGTTAATCACCGGTCACATGATGCCTCACAATGCACACACACAGACACAGACACACGCACACACACAACACACACACACACACACACACACACACACACACACACACACACACACACACACACACACACACACGTTCTATCCTGCATTTTATTTCTTTTTTACGGTGCTCAGTCTTTTCTGTTGAATGGTCGCACTTTACATTCAGTAAGACTTGGCGGTCCTCATTCTTCCTACACTGCATGAAAGGAAAAGAAAGGAGAGCACTAAAAACTGTCCAAGTTCAATAACACAATCCCTTTCATTGCCTGTCTGATTATTCACTGTAACAGATCCTTACTCCTCGCTTCACTGACAATAAAAACAGTGATGCGGTGGGAAATGCTGAATATTACATGCTAAAATCTGGGTATTAATTTTATAAACGAAAGGAGAGTGGGATACTCTCATTTGATATAAAGTAGGGAGCCAGTCAGAAATTGCTGGTGGGTCGAAGTGGATTGCTAGTTGGCCGTCTCTGTTCCAAGTTTAATTCTTTTAGTGAGATACTTTCCTTTATACTGTATTGTTGCTGCCGTTCAGTTCTGACATTCAACTTAAAAATCATGTGGGACTGGCGTGGGTCGTTACTAAGTCATAGTGCCCAGGCCATTTCACACGGGATGCATCGTCACACAACACTCACTCATATGGGGCATACGCCACGGCAACGCAGAGCCTCATTCACTTTCCGACTCCATTCACACAGGTCTCCCCGTGCAAGCCTCCAGGGAGCAGCTCTTCCCTTCTCGGGCAAATTTCGGCAGGAATGGTCGATTTGCTCCAGCCAAGACTTTTGCAACGTTTCTCCTTGGCGTCTCTCACTACAGTTGTCCCTCAGATAAAGCCCTATCAGCAGGACCACCGTCAGGGAGAAATGTCATGTTTCCATACAGCCGGGGTTGGCGTTCAGGTACTGTGCAGATATCAGGCCTCGACACCGTCTCACAGAATACGAGTAATTGCTCATTATGGCCTGGGTCGTACCAACGATACCCCATGATCCTGTGAAGGCATAAGACACCAAATCAATTACAGGGTAATTCACGTCTCCAAGGTACTGTTTATTTTCTATGTCGCACAACCATGAAGTAAGATAGAAAGCACGAGCACTGTGAAGATACAAATTTTCGTCATTCTGCTTAAAGAACGACAACATCGAAGTCTTCAAGTGAGTGTGTCCATAACACCATAAGCCAGACCACTGCAACGAGTCATCTCGTCATCTGACTTAACATTGTTATGGATCTCACTACCGAGATACAGAATCTTTCAAAGACTTATGTCCTCACCAAATACTTGAACAGACTACACAGGACTGTTTCATACAATATGAAACAACAAGCCACCATATGCCTAGACTTAGTCTTGGCTGAAGAAATCTTAGTGGCTCTGCCTCGTCGTAAAGTATCTTAAGAGCACCCAGGTGTGCCTTTTGCGACTCTGTTAGGATAACTGCGTCATCAGTTGAGTCAAGGTCAGTATCCAAAAAATTATCAGTTGACATTCCACTGTGGCTCACAATCACAGCCCGACCCAGTTCCCAACCAAACGCACGTGCTGAAAAGTGACAAGGAAAGAACATAATTATTCCTCTTCAACTCCATAACCTACTGGGGTGAAGTTGGATGTTCCCCTTCACACTTCACAACTCTCATTGTCTGAGTAGAAGCCAGCTGTGAGCTGGCTCATACATGCCGGGACACCAAGGAGTCACAGAGTTCCCGTAGTGCCTCGTAACTTACTGAACTGAATGCATGCTTAAGACTGACATAAGCTGTTAGCAGTCCCTACCGAAATTCAAGACAGTGGTCCACGAGAACTCGAAGTGTGATGATCAGGCGAACTGTACACTTCTTAGACGTGAATTCGGATTCATTAGGCCTTTGAAATTTTATAAATGGTCCGGATTTGCATCAAACGCACGCGAACATGAAGAAAAGCTTACTTATATAGACAAGAAAGGCTCTCCCACCTCCTTCCCTACGATTTCCGTTTAAATTGTATTTTTGCTTCCGCCAAATGATTTTTATTGTATTTACGAGTCTGCTTTACTATATGCCCCTCGTGGTCAATGGATTACCTGCAGTTACACAGAACTTAGAGGCAGACAAAGTGAATTCACACATAATAACCGGAAATAGAGTACTCGACTAGTTCAAGTGAGCACAGCTACGGGTATGTCGACACACACACACACACACACACACACACACACACACACACACACACACACACAACTGCATCAATGGTTGTCTCATCCCCAGGCTATTTGAAATCGTCTGGCAGAAGCATGAATTAAAACACTGTGCGTCATCATACCGAAGGGGTTACTGAAAATTGGTTCTATCTCCTTCACCATGATATGATTCCTTAGCTGTATAAAATCAATTTCTTGCAGCCACGGCCACACGCAGACAACAAGCATATCAGCCTCCCCCTCCCCCCTCTCTCGTGACGTTGCTGGCATTTTCAGTGACAATATTTTTATCACTGAGTTCCTGTTTTTCTTCTCTTATCTGACGCTGCTGGTTATGGTGGGTGTGGGGGGGTGGGAGTGTTATTTACTGTAATATAAACAGTCATAGATGCATTGTCCTCATTGTTTACTGTATACTGTACTTGCGGACGCCGTATACTCTGTTTCTGTGTCTAGTAGAGATGTTCATTACAGTTGCTTGAGTATATATATATATATATATATATATATATATGGTGGACCCTCTGTGGTACAGTGGTAAAGTGTGCGTTTTCGTACACTGAAGAACAAGGGTTCGCGCCCCCGCCTTGGTAATAAACTTTGGGAGCGTTCTTCTGGCCTCGTACTGCATTGGCGGACATCAGGGGTGCTGTGGTTGAACCAGTGTCGCATACTATAAAGTATGCTTACACCCAGTCGGCTTGCGCGGGCCGATTACACTTGGTTCACAGACTACACACACATCCAAAGCCACTCCAACATATCAATTAACACTTACAAGCACTTCTCACCCTACATACAATCTCTACTAGCCAACCTAAGCCACTTGGTAAAGGTACATTGGCTGCATCGTCCCCACTTCGGTCGGGATAGGCCGGTCCTGCAGTGGACACTCAAACGGCTGATGAGATGAGATATATATTTGTGGTAGGTGGGGAGGTCACAATCCACTCATTCGATGTAGTGCTGCTTTGGGTGTCTGCCCTTTCCTCTCTTCCATCCTTCCTCTTCTGTCTTTCTTTCCTTCATTCTTTCCTCTTCCTTCTGCCTATGGGTGACTCTACACTAAGTGACAAGCCAAACAGTCTCCTGTACACTAGCAAACTATTTACTACGCTGGGTGGTAACCATATAACCAGATTATGGCGCCTGGTGGTTTAGTGGGTAATCAAGGTGCTCCAATCGGATTGAGCCTGTGTAGGTTTATATCCTAGGGATGGTTAGGGATTATTGCTCACGTAATGCCACTCAGGGATGAGTGAGGCCGGTCACTCTCATCTTAAATGTCAGGACTAACTTGCCTAGCCCCGGGTTCCTACGATCCTCTATGGGTCGACATAGGATTGGATGATGGATATATATATATATATATATATATATGGTTTCCCTGGAGGAAGGAGCATGACTTTAGGAAATGACAGATGAAGGAATGCTAAGCAAATAAAAATGTTATATAAGTAAGTATTAAAATCTCAGCTATTAGGAAGCCACAATTACTGATGACCTTACGGGAGAATTATGAGGGGGGCGATTTTCACCCATAAAGTCTTCAGTAACTGCAGCTCTATAACGTTTTGATTTGAACACATAACATTTTTTTATAAGAACTCCCTCAATTTTCATTTCCTAAAGCTACGCCCTTTCCTCCTGGGACACCATATATATATATATATATATATATATATATATTACCAACGAAATTAACCATATCCACTGCAGAATCATATGGTGAGTCTGACAATATTTTGCGAGACTCAATCGTCATCTGGGGTAATTTTCACACAGGCTAACTGGTAACAAGTACAGTACCTATGTGAGGGTCTGTACGTTTACATCCTCTGCTTTCCTTTGTACTTCTTTATTCGTCTTCCCGTTAAGTGGGCAGCGTCTGGCGCCAGCCTGTATCTAACTGCCTATTAATTCTTCCTCGGTCCATGCTCAGTTCTTAATCTCTAATATAAGAAGACGAACAACATTGTACATTTTATTCTTGTCACATCCAGACGATTTAACTCAGAACAGATGATGTTAGACACGGCCATCATTAACTCCTTCACTACGAAGGGCCTTTACTCAGTTGAAAAATATCGTCCGAAACAACAAGAATAAAAAACAGTCATCAGCCTCAAGGGTTTAATAAAAGTCCATAGAAATGTCCATATACTGGGCAGCACAAAATCCAGAAAAATAACAGACTGAAACGCAAGGGCATGTCCATCACTTTCCCCCCTGACCTACTGCACTACTCGTACGGAGAATCGTCTATGGGCAAAGAAACATATCAGGTATCGCTTAGCTTAGGAATTTTAGCCAGCAGAGGAAACTGACAAGTAAAGGAGGTGAAATATTACATGGACTTTCGTCTTTCGCTGTACATGTTCTTCGCTTCTTACGCAGTACATGTTGGCCGGCAAGTTATGTAAAGACGGGAGTGGTACAAGCAGAGGTTACCACAACAACCCTGTAAGCGGTTTCCTAGAAGCGTTATTTCAAGGCAACGAGGCACACTCTTGACGTTGAGCTGCAAACCTAGAAAAAAACTCCCTCTGAGCTCACAAGTCACAAAGCTTCACATGTCAGGTACGGCGTTAAAACCCTATGACTGCAGGGATTTCTGTGAAAGGAGAACCCATCTGTTGTTGGCCTAGGTAAAAATTACAGTTACCAATGGCAGGGGAAGGGCCACTCCCAAGTCTTTTGAACCCTGTACCTACTAGGATTCTATCACCAGTGTAAGCATTAACAGAAACCTAAATACAGTAGCTATCGCACGGGTTCAATTTGCCTGGCAGCGTGACCATCCGTGCGGGGTCTGGCAGCACATGCATACAGAGGGTGAGGGGTGTTGTGGCTACCTTAATCGCCTCTTGGATCAGCAGTTTTCCACGTCTACTCACAGTGGATCCATCGCAACCCAGTAAACCCCGTCATGCCTTATTTCATTCTTGCCCTTTCCGGACGAGTTCATTCAGTTTATGACATTTTACTGAACTTGTGAGGTAAGATATAGCCTTAACAAACTCCTTTACTTTGAGAGGCCTTACCTAAGCTAAATAAAATTGTCTAGTAGCGGCAAGAATAAAGTAAACAGGACGTCAATAAGGTGCAAGGGGGTATGAAGCTTGCACTGTGACAGAAATAAGTCTTCGAAAAATATTAAAAATTGTTGTCATACTGAGGGAGTTAATTATTAAGTTAACATGCTTACAGTTGTTCGTATTGCTGAAGAAGAAAATTGCAGTAAAATGTCATAGGCACTGATTTCCTGTGTGTGTGTGTGTGTGTGTGTGTGTGTAGAGAGAGAGAGAGAGAGAGAGAGAGAGAGAGAGATTATTACACTTTTTTTTTGGGGGGGAGGAGGGGGTCAGCACGTGAAGCACTTTGGCCGCCGGTCAAGCATCAGTGCTCCACTTCATTTTTATTGCCAGCAAGGTCAAAAAAAATAAAAGGAGAGAGATAAAAAGAAAATTTGGTCAGACAACACAACAGCGCAATAAAAGGGCAAATATCTAGTCTAGCCACGTGGCGAAGTGTTTATGACCTCACACAAAAGAACATGCACAAAACAAACACAGGGAAGGCATGCGCGCAATCAGACATTACAAACACACACAAAAGAACAATGGAACAAGCCTGACTGATGACCGCACACGCACACACACACACACACACACACACACACACACACACACACACACACACACACACACGCATACCACTATAATCCTCATGTAAGCAAGTTAAATATAAAATAAACAATTGGTGCATGCCGCGGTTATCAAGTGTTAAAATTATGATACACATTACATTTCATACAAGAAGCACCAAGTCATCGCCAAGCTACGGGTACATTTAACATTCGCGCCCGTGTTATTTAAAGCCTTCAAGTCTATGTCGTATATTTATTCCTTGTGTCTAAGGATAGTTTCGCTCATCTTAGGGGAAATAACTCGTACTGGAAAGATTAAATGTAGTTTTCAGGAGGTCTAGGATGACTGAAAGTGTCCCAAAGCAGCATGGATCAACTTAAAAAACGCATCATAGGGTTGGCGGAGTTAAAATCTGAGAGAAAGGTGTTTGCAAAGGTGCTTGTTTCCCTTTCCCCAATTTCTGACGGACACTTAAAGAGTAGTTTTGAGCATTATAATACATTCAGCCTGCATGCCACGCTACAGAACGCAATCAGCAGAAAGAGTGAAAAGTCAGGTGCAGCTTACTATCATCCTGCATACGACAAAGAAATGGTAAATAATGAGGGCCTGTCTACCTCTTGAACTCTCATTCTTCATAGTGCTAGAAAACAAAAAATATTAGAGATGATTGTTAAGATGTAAGGGTAGAGGAAGTGCAGAAACAAGAGATGTAAAAAGCACATAAACAAGACAGCATTTGGGATGGGAGGAGATCCAGCGTTCTGTACCTATTACTACGCTGCAAACTGTACTCATAAAGCCTTTGTAGCTAGTGGAATGTAGTAATCGTTATAGAACTCTGCCTCTTTTCATACCAAATGCTTCCTTGTTGTTTGTGTGTGTGTGTGTGTGTGTGTGTGTGTGTGTGTGTGTGTGTGTGTGTGCTTAATCACGTTTCTGCACTTTTTCCATCCCTAATTCCTAGCAGTTAATTTGAAATATTTTCTCTAGCTTATGATCTTACCAAATACACATAAGCTATACTGTATGATAAGCGCTACGGCGATTACTGATACACTATACATGAAATGCCGACGTGGACTGAGGCAACATGAATCCGCAGAGTTTTACAGTGCATATTTTGAAAGGAGGTTTAACTGCCTGAGAATGTTTTTAGGCTATAACTCACGTAGAGTTTGGGTGCAAAACACTCTTGCGTACACCTTTTCGTTTTGGAGTTGTGATTGAAGAAAAACTAAAAAAAGGAACTATCAGTCACTTCCTGTGGCACCCCACGGGATGCTTAGGGCCTCAATGAACCCTCTCCACCAATATCTGTCTCTTGACATCTCCATCAGGTCCCACTAACACCCCTCCCTTGCTTCTTTTTTCATTGTCCTCAACCAGCTTTCCCTAGGCCTACATCTGCCTCTCCTTCCTCTAGCAGTGCACTCTTAAACATCCTGTATTAAACTGCCTTCTTTTCTATGTATGTGCCCCAGCCATTTCCAGCGAGACAGTCTCACATATTCATCAAATGGTTCCACTCTCGTAATATCCCTTACTCTTTCGTTTGTAACTCTGTCCTGCCACTTTACCCCAAGAATCCTTCACAGTATTTTATTCTCAAAACCTAATACTTCCTGATCAGTTGCAACTCTACTGTACCATGACTCAAGCCCATAAATCAAAATTGGTCTAACCATGGACTTGTGAAGTTTTACCGAAAGCATATCATTATTCCAAACAAATTTCAACATTCCAACAGCTTGCCAAGCCTGTCTAATCCTCTCCTCAATTTTAGTGATCCATTAGATGATACAATCGTTCCCAAATATTTACAATTTTCTACATTTGTCACCACATTATTCCCAATTACACGATCGATTTGGTTCTCCACGTTCATTTTAATAATTTCAGTCTTTCCATAATATATTACCAATCCCACTTTTTCTCCTTCCTCCACCAGACAATCAAGCACCCTCTACATCTCGTAAATACTTCCGGAAATCTGTACAATATCATCAGCATAGTCCAAATCCATCAGCCTCTTATTTTCTTTCCAGTTAATTCCTGCACCTGTTCTCCTTACAACCTTTCTCATAACATAATCCATAACCAAAACAAACAGCAAAGGTTAATGAACTCCTCCTTGAATCACTCCTTACTTAACTTCAAACGGATCACCAAAAAACCACCCACCATTACCTTACAGAAAGTACCTTCATGCAGGCTGCTAATAATATTTAAAAACTTTTCTGGTATACCACAGAACCTCATGATTTTCAACAAAACTCCGCGTGAAACACCACCAAACGCCTTTTCAAAATCCACAAAGCAAGCACTAAGTGGCATTTTCATCTCATTAGCTTGTTGCAGTAGATACCTTACAATAAAAATCTGATCATTACAACCTCTACCCTTTCTAAATCCCGCTTGCTCTTCTCTTAAACTTTCATCAAAGAAAGAAAGAAAAAAAATCTATCTGCGGCCTCATTTCGCGACTCCTAGAAAGGTTTGCGAATATCCCTGTACTTATATAAACAGGTCTTTAAGTCCGTGTGCAAAAAGAGGGTCTTCCCGAGCGTTTTGGTGCCCATGTCTGTATACCTTATGTACAGGACGCTATTCTGAACCTCCGCTATTCATACGTAACGATCGCTACTGCTATTACTGACTAGGTTTAGTTTCATGTAATCACACACACACACACACACACACACACACACACATGGCGGCGCGATTGATACAACACTGGACTCCCAATCCAAGCGTCTCTAGTATGAACCTGCCCTAGGTACTGTACATGTGCTGCTGGTGTGGGGGAAGTGAGTTCTTTTCTGTCAAATGTAGCTCAAGGTGCGTCGTGGGGGGGAAGACCAGCAAGGATTCGAAGTTAGGCAGGGAAAAAATTTAATCGGTCTGTCCCCTTGTACAATCAAAGACAAAAGTCGTGGCCTGAAATTTGATGAAAACTTCTGCTGAAAGGCTGAGGTTTTGGTGCGTTCTGCTTTGCGTCATACGGATGGTTGGTAGCACTGATATTAGTTGCCATTTGCTCCAGGTGACCAGCCTGTGGATGAGTGCATATTTTTCATACCTAAAAGAAATAAATACATCTAGTTGTGTTTTTCCGACTCCTAATTTTACTTGATATATATATATATATTAATATTTTCTTACCTGTTCTCCCTTTTAAATGCCATGTTAGGAACACTGCAATTTAATTAGCTGAAGATAGCCGGATTCTGATTCTAATTCTTTCTTAATTTAACTTCTGCTTAGCTTAAGTTGGTAACTATAAGCTGTGCTTTTCATTTTCTGTCATTCAACAACGTTGTTACGTATAAGTGTAGAGTTAGTGTTTAATGATTACCGAATGTTTTGTTATGAGTGGTTAAATGAATCCCACAGGCTGCAGTTCGAATACATAACCCAGAAGACCGAAGTCTACACACAACTATTCATGTGCTGCATTCTAGCTTCAAATCGTCTCTTACGCAATAATCACTGCTTACATGTGCAACCTTCCGTCATTGTGATTATTTTCTGGTCCTGCATTGGTGTGGTAACACTAGGGCGACCTGCGCGATGACTGCTGTCCTTTGTGCGTACCTCTCGAAAGCACCTAATTCACCTTTCTACAGTTGTGCATTCACTGAATTTCTGAACTATCTGTTCGGGATTCTTTCATCCTAAATAAAGGCATATCATGTCCTCTCTCATCTACCCAGTAGCTGAACGTATGTTGTTTTGTCCTGTTCGTACCATGGTATATACTTGGTCTGCCTGACGTTTTGTACTATGTAACGACCACGCGGCACGCAGTCATCGCCTGACGGAATATGGTTCACATTTCGTCTCTTGGCCGCAGCAACACTCGCTAATGGATGTTAAGGCTTCGGAATTTCCTGGTTTCGTTTATACTGTCATCTCATCAACAGCAGATATGAAGCTTGAGAAAAGTCAGGCTAGCCAACCACAAATATGCAGCTGTGGTAGAGCTCGCATAATGTTTCACACAGTACACTTAATCTTCGGACTAAACCTGGACAAGACTTTTGTCTTTCACTGTATATACGCCTCACCTCTACCTTAATGAAGCTTGGTAGTGTCCGCGCTCTTTGGAGCATCCATGGTCATTGGTCAACCTGTTGACCCCTTCAGGTTAGGATACCAGATGAAAGACCTCTGTATATTCGGCAATTGGCAGCACTGAATAAATAAACATTATTATTATTATTCGGCAATTGGCAGCAATGAATAAATAAATATTATTATTATCATTATCATTATTATTATGATTATCAACACACACACACACACACACACACACACACACACACACACACACACATACCAAATCCTACACAATAGCTCATAACCTCAGAACTACAACATGCTTCACCACAATGACTCACTCGAGATAATCGCACAAAAAACACAGAAAACCAAGTTATTCAAACAACGTCAACCTTAAATAAATATCGTAAACTGGGGCGAAATTCTTGAAATGATGTCTGGGCCGCCGACAGCGATAAATTGAACGTAGAACTGTACCGTCACTTCGTTGTGCATATACAAAGATTTTCGTGTGTAATAAGGCATTCTCAAAATTCAAAATCTTTTGCATATAAAAATGAAGTGGTGTGGTACCGTATATATAAAGTGGTGTGGTACCGTACATATAAAGTGGTGTGGTACCGTATATATAAAGTGGTGTGGTACCGTATATATAAATAAAGTGGCGTGGCGCGTTATGTAGTGGCACTTTGGGGGGAAAGTGGAGGGACAGGATGGAAGGGTATATGAACGAGGGAGATGTGTTGGAGGGAGGGCAGTCTGAAGACAGGGGAATGGATGACGCAGAGTTGATTAAGTCGTGACCACTCCACCTGGGATTAAGGCACCTGGCTATAGATAGGCGGGCAGACTTTCAACTTGCCCTTCTCCATTTTAAACAACGAAGGAGAAGAAAGTAGAAATTCGATGTGGGTGTAATGTGAAGCTTGTCAAACCCCACGCCCGCAACAAGCCAGATACCACCTTCCTCTCCTGGATACATGCACAGGAGGGCTTAACGCTTTCAAGAGTAGAGAATTTTAGCATCAGCCAGAACAAACTACCTAAGGGTGATATTATTCCCGAATCGGTTATGGAGGCGAGATGGATAGCATGAGAGGAACAAAGGGAGCACCACGTCCTTATTAAGAGTTCTTGAGATGGAAAGTAAGGCTGCAACTGTACTGGTGGAACCTTCTTCTGTTGCATATCTCCGTTTACTGTGAAGCTGTGCATGGCCATCAGCTAATGAAATGTAAACATCAGGAAATAACATAGCCATCATCATTATCACCATCATCATGACCTTTTTTCCTACACAGGATGGTGTGAGGCAAGGTAAAAAAAAAAAACTAAAAAAAAAAAAAAAAAAAAATGGATTATACACCTTTGTTCGATATTTAAGCAGAACCACTCCTTAGTCCTTCTGTGGTCTTTTATTTTTTATTATTCTTACTAGAGGGAACGATTATATTTAGCTTAGAGGCCAGTAACGATTTTCACTAATAAACTTAAGTAGGAAGCTTTCATAGCTTGTTTTTTTTTTTTTTTTTTTTTTTTTTTTTAAATATTGGTGGTAGGTGGTGGCGGCCATCATCCGCTCACTTGATGCAGAGCTGCTGCCTACTTCTTCCCTCACCTTTATCATTCTTTTTCCTTGTCTTCCCTCCTATCTTTCCATTTCTTCCATATTTCCTGTCACGTTTCATTACCCTTCTTTCCTTTTCAGATGATTTTACATTGAGTGACAAGCCCAATGGTTTCTGTATGCCAGGAAACCATTTACAATGTAGGGTGCCAACCATATAACCAACCCATACGTGTTCCTGCGTATCAAAAAATGGGTTGGCGGAGGGTTAGTGTCCCTTCCCGTAAAACAACTACTATAACTCAAAGACACACAGCCACCCTTTGCAGGATTATGGCGTCTGGTTATAGATAGACAGTTAGACAGACTTTAATATTTTAGGTACATGTAAGAAAATATACTCATCCTTTAATCATCAGCCTATTAATTTACTTACCTATTTACAAATCAATTTTTTGGTTCCGCTAGATTATCTTATTCAGCCTGCTAGAGATCGATCATAGGGAAGGGGTAGATAAAAGGCATACAAACTCACCCAAACAAACACACACACAAACACCGTGGCCAATGACAAGCAGCAAACAGAGCGAGACAAAGGATTAACCCCGACGCTACTCGAGTTACGTGGTATAACAAAGTCTATTCTTGCGCGTGGTTTATTTTCTCTGAGTGTCTTATCTGTGGCGTTATCAGTGATCGCCCACAAGGCTGCCACACAACGCTGGTAGTGCTGCTGCGGTGAGGGGGTTGTTGATATAAGGTGCTGCCTTGAGAGTTCTTCACACGATGCAATAATTAATAACAAAAGTGATGATAATAATAATAATAATAATAATAATAATAATAATAATAATAACAAAGATGATGATTATAACTCGCATTAGTACCCATAAACCCGTCTCTGGCTACACCCTCCATGTAGCAATCCCCAGCCACCTATTTCCTCCCAGGGACCTGTTCCGGCATTGACAAATTTTCCCCTATGGACTAAGTTTCCCCTTCAAACTCTTTTCGCTCGCGGATTTATCTTCCCTTTAGAAGTTGTTTTACCCCATGGACCTATTCTCCCCATGGATTTGTTCTTCCCAATGAGGTATTTTCTCCCAATGACCTTTTTTCTCATATATACAGTACTTATTTCTACCTACTGAACCTGCGTGGCTACCTACAGCCATTTCCCCAGGGACCATTTCCCCATGGGTCTACTTTCCTACAGGGACCTATTTCAATGATGGACCTATTCACTCCATGGACCTACATCCCCATGGACGTATTTTCCCACTAAGCATCTGCCTGTCCCACCCACCCATCCCAAACACCCTCCCCATCCATCCACCACACCCCAACCGCCCTGCCCACCCATCCACCACACCCCAACCACCCTGCCCACCCATCCACCACACCCCAACCACCCTGCCCACCCATCCACCACACCCCAACCACCGTGTCCACCCATCCACCACACACCATTCCCCATCCACGGTCGCCACACTGCCCACCCACCAACCCCGTTCACCCTGCCCACCCACCAACCCCGTTCACCCTGCTCACCCTCCATCCACTCACTCGACTCACCCACCCACCCCACCCCACTCCACTCACGCATCCACCCCATCCATCTGGCCGCAGCCTACAATTCACCCACTAACCCACCCATCTGCCCACCAACCTGCACCAGCATGATGACGAATAAGTTTACACACACACACACACACACACACATTCTGTACAGAGAGAGAGAGAGAGAGAGAGAGAGAGAGAGGCACACCTGGTTCTGTTGTACAGATAATAATAATAATAATAATAATAATAATAATAATAATAATAATAATAATAATAATAATAATAATAATAATCTATCTATCTATCTATTGCCAGACGCCTCAATCCCGTTTGGGGTGGCCACAAACAAATCGCCTCCAAGTCGCCCTGTCCCCCGCCATTTCACTGACGTGCTCCCAACTCACACACCCCTTTCTCATATACCTCTCCACCTCATCCCTCCATCTCATCCTCGGCCTCCCCCTCCCTCTTCCCCCCTCCACCTCACTCACGTACACTCTCTTCGTCAGTCTTTCACCCTCCATCCTCTCGACATGGCCAAACCACCTCAGTGTGTTCCTCATAACGCTTCCTATCACATCCACATAATAATAATAATAATAATAATAATAATAATAATAATAATAAATAATAATCCATCCTTCCATCCATCATCCAATCCTACGTTGCCCCGTGGAGAGCGTAGCAGTCCCGGCCTAGGCAATTTGGTCCTGACATTTAAGATGAGAGTGACCATCCTCACTCATCCCTGAGTGGCATTACGTGAGCAATAAACCCCAACCATCCCGTGGATATAAACCTTCACCGGCTCAATCCGATTGAAGCAGAATAATTGCCCACTAAACCACCTGGCACCATAATTTGGTTATGTGGTTACCACCCAGCGTAGTAAGTGGTTTCCTGGTGTACAGGAAACCAGCCATTTGGCTTGTCACTCAGTGTGGAGTCACCCACAGGCAGAAGGAATAAGAAAGAATGAAGGAAAGAAAGCCAGAAGAGGAAGTGTAAAGTCACCCGTTGGCAGAAGGACGAGGAAAGACTGAAGGAAAGAAAGAAAGAAGAGAATGGAAGGAAAGAAGGGTGGAGGAGAGGAAAGGGCTGACACCCGAGAAAGGCACTACATCGAGTGAGTGGATGGTGAGCGCCCTCACCTACCACAAATAATAATGATAATAATAATAACAATAATAATCGTAATAATAATAATAATAACAATCTTAAAAGGCAGCCTAAGCTTCTTCTTTATCTCCATCTTCTTCTTCAGCATTAACCCATGCTCATTTGCGTTCGCTGCTGTGGGTGAGTTGTCTCCACTATAATCTGTCTTGGTGGGTCTCTCCTGACTGATTTTGGTCTCTCATATCTTCTTTAGTACTATCTCTCCATTTCCTCCAAAGTCTTCCTCTTATCATCTCCGGAAGTTGCGTTTTAGTCACTCGCCTTCCTACCTGCCCTTCATCTTGTTCATAACTAACCCACCGAAGTCTTGTCGACAATCTTGCCCTTCCTGTGATACTTCTGTGACCTTCAAGATACCTTTGATATCTTTAACTTTCCTTGTTACTCCATACATCCATCTCAACATTCTCATTTCAGCTACATTCATTCCATTCTCATTGAACTTCATCAGTGAAGTTTCTTTTCCAACCATTGGTGGTCTCAACATAATCTTTAAAACTTTTCCTATTAATTGGAGTTGTAGCTTTATGCCACACAAGCCCCAAAGTGTATCTCTTCATCATGATTGTATCTACTGTCTACTTCCGTCTCTATGTCAGTCTTTTCGTTCACAAGAGGAACCAGATATTTTTCCCACTTTCCTAAGTGCGCTTTGTGAGAACGTGACGAGCGAGCGAGAGCTCTGGTGTCACAATTTCCCTGCGATGTATAAAGACTTGGTTATTGATGAGATGATTAAAGCCAGAAATGGGGTGTTTTCCCTTGGTGATTCCACCATCAAAACAGTTAATGTAATATCATAGACGGAATCTCCGATATTTAATTGCAAGAGGTGAGGCCAAAAAATACGGTGTTACAATGGAAAGTCCTTTTCAATTTGATTTCACAATAGAGACGTTAGCCGATTAGAGACGAACACTCCCTTGGCTAATTCGAGATTCCAAGGGGTTCCTACGCGTATATGGGTGAGTTTTTAATTGATAAAATTTACTGAATGAATATATCACATGGAGAAAGAATTAAAACTCTACTTCATATAGGAATAAAGTTATTAGCTTCTGCTCAGCGTGACGGTCGGGTCGGGCCGGGTCGCTCATTTCCAAATAAGACGGTAAACATCGCTCGCTAGCTCGTAATCACCATTCATTTCCATTTCCCCTCCGGGTCTTCATCCATGCCATGCAGCATCCACTCCATCTTTGTGATTTATATACATTTTTTCATTCCTCTTTCTTCCAATACCTTTTGTCATCCTTTCAGTTTTCTTTTCAACCCTTCCTTGGTCTCTACACGCAGTGCAATTTCACTGGTATATACCATACACCACGGGGCTTTTCATTACGTTCTCTGTCAGCACATCTACCACAATGATAAAAAGGAAAAGGTTAATTTCTGATCGCTGTTTTAAACCAGCTTCAACTTCGAAAGTGCCTGTCTCTCCCGAATTACTCCTGACTTTTGTCTTAGCTCCTCAAAATGTTTCTTTTATTAACCGGACAAACAGTAATTTCTGGCATTCTTCTCTCTTAAGTGCCTTCGCATTTCCTGTCTCGGTACTCTATATCGCTTCCCAAGTCAACAAACACTATGTACAGTACCCTGCGTCCCTCAGTATGCTTTCATATAAACTGCCTTTAAACAAAATATTGTATTTGTTTTCGCCTTGCAAAGTGTAAAGCCAAACTGTTCTGTGGACATTTTGAGGTCTTTCCTAAGTCATCTGTCAGTACTTATTTTCCTTATCCTTAGGGTGTGCAACATCAGCTTAAAACCCCAATAATTACGACAGTCCTGGACTTCTCCCTTCTGCCTTGTAAAATGGCACTCTTATGCTCTCCCTCTACTCCTCCGGCACAGGCTCCTCTTCAGAACTCAACTCCATCAAATCCAACGGTAATTACATGCCTTCTTTCTCCAGTGCTTTCCGGTCCTCTGTTGGTATTCCATCTGGTTTAGAATGCTGTTTTCTGCTTTTTCTCAGGACTAATTTTATGGATATCCTCTGAATATTTATACCCATTCCTTCACTTCCTTCACAGTCATCCCTTAACACTTCCATTTCCTCTATTTAAGAGTTGTTCAAAATATTCCTTCCGCCTTACCCGCACGTCTTCAAAATTCTCAGCACTGTGTCATCTTAAATCTCTTTCCTTTATATCGGTAATGTCCTTTGCCGCATGTAGTCAGTGTGTAGGATGGGAGGTGGTGATACGTAAAAGTGACTGACATGTAGAAGAGCTGCTAGGCCTAAGGGAACGGGCTATCCAGTCTATACCCAGAGTTGGAATCGTGAGAGAGAGAGAGAGAGAGAGAGAGAGAGAGAGAGAGAGAGAGAGAGAGAGAGAGAGAAACTGCTGCTGATGGTGATGACAGTGAAGGTGATGCGGTTACATTATTATTATTGGCGTTAGTGATGGTGATAAGGGCCGATGTATGGTGACGGTGATAGTGGACGTAGTGGTGACAAGGGAAGTGATGATAATTGTGGTGATGATAGCATTAATATCAGTAAACAGTTTAATTCCCAGGCTCCTATGACTCAGTTAAATGAAAATGTCTGGCGCTAGCTGGAATAGAATGCAAGAGTTGTCCCGAGGATGAGAAGGTTTAATGTATATGGTGGTGGTGGTGGTGGCGGTTTAGGTCAACAATAATGGACGTAATGTTGGTGGCAGGTGGTGATGGTGGCAGGTGTGGTGATGGTGGCAGGTGTGGCGATGGTGGTGATATGTGATGACGGTGACAAGTGCGATGATGGTGGCAGGTGTGGTGATGGTGGTGGGTGTGGTAATGATAGGTGAGGTGATGGTGGCAGGTGTGGTGTTGGTTATGCCCCTGCTGAAGTGTGGTGGTGTTCATTAACGCTTCTACCCACAGGACGTGATTTTGAGTTTATTCTTGTTATTTTCAGATTTTATTCAGTTTAGGGGTACTTTTCCAACTAGAGGGGTTAGAGACAGCCTTCATTAACCCTATCACTGAATGACATCCTCCTTAGGTTTAATAAAATCGTCTGGTGATGGACAGATTAAAATGAAAAATGGCAGAAGAGGTTAACGGTGCAAGACGGTGATGATGATGATGATGATGATGATATGTGGTTGTGGCGATGGTGGCGCAACAAGTGTGCTGGTACTTGCTGATGAAAACAAGTGTGATGGTGATGGTCTCCCATATTTACTCTTTGAATGTTATACTCTTTTTGCTTCAAGTTGCCTAAAATTGCCAACTCTCCATCGTGATTGCTGGGTTGTAATAATTATAATAATGGATTAACACTACAATAGGACACTAGCCACGAAGTACTCAGGGAAGGATTTACAGCCGTAGTATTGTCATAAAATGCCATCGAGTAGCGCGAAATAAGCTGCAAAGGGACGAAAGGCTGGGCCAAGTTAAGGAACAATGGTATTTCTCTTATCTGCATAAAATTGCATACAGGCAGCCACAATGGAATAGTTAAGTGCGTTCATAGAAGAGATAGCCACAAGGTCTAGACGCCTTATTCCAGGGAGGGGTGGCCACAAACGAATCGTCTCCCTATCTCCCTTTCCACCACCATCAGACTGACCTCCATCCAACTCACATCACCCTCACTCTACCCCTCCATCCCATCCCTCCATCTCATCCTCGGTCTCCCCCTTGTCCTGTCTTTGCCACCTGGTAATAATAATGGTGTTTACATTCGCCACGGTGTTGTAGGCTGTGGCAATGTTGATGATACTATGGTTTTCGTGGTCGTTCTGCTCTTTAACTCTGGGTGTTTTGGTTATGAAAAAAAATTAAAGTGGTGATTGTAGTTACTGTTCCTGATACATGCCTAAGAAATCAATGCCTGTCGATTACACGAATCATTAATCCAGACTTTCAGTTTTCGCCAGCCTCACTCTTCCTCCAGACTACGAAACACAACCGTTGGATTTACAGCCGAGTACCTATTTTACTTCTGAATACAAACTATCTGGGGTAAAAAATACTTTGTCGAAAGGTCTCACCCTGCTCAGCAATCGAACCCGAGAAATGCGTAGATTACCGTATTCTCCCTCACAGCAGAAATATCATCGCCTACAGACAAATCAGAGCCATCTATCGGTGTGAGACCCAACAATTCTTGCCCCAGTACGCGAGTCGTGGCGCAGTTTCCTGTCTGGGTTACAACTCCAGCATCCACCTCAGGGAGCAAGCTTGGCGGTGATTACTGTCCTTCAGAGGCAATTACACCAGCCCACATGCACACCATGGAAGGGACACCAGGAAGAACTAATGTCATGTGATGGCTTTACCACTTTTACCCGACTAGCTATGAGATCTTTGACCATGGTCTTTTTAATCCCAGCTTGGACGTACCTAAAACTGAAATAGGGGCCCGGATCGTAAATTTGACAGTAGCGTGTCGTGTTTGGGGGAAGATGCCGATTTATCAAACTGACTGCTTCCCTAAACGATTCTCTTTAGTCTAAGCCTTAATTTTCTAGTATATTTGAAACTATGTTTTGGGACGCAAAATAAAAAACAGCTGTGAGTTTTGTTTAAATACAGTATGTGAGTACAGTTTTGTGATGTATATTTTCTACCATGAAAATAAATTCAGTTTAACTCTCACAAACTCTCATGATCTTCTGGAAACCTTCTTGGGACTTGGCAACACTTTATTCTAATAATGTAATACTCGGGATGACTTATTGTACGTAATCAAGATAGGAAACCAGCCATTACCTCTACCTACCGACCTTTCAGCCCCTCGACGTCCCCTCCCCAGACACCACCATCATCCTGGAGTTCAAATTAGGTATCAAGCTCCCCTCTGTGGCCGCCCGAGGGGAATAACTACCCAATTGGCTCGTTAATCACAGTTCGGCTGGCTCGAGGGGTAATTAGCGCATCAGGGACAGATTACAGGGTTTCCTCCTTCCTCCTCTCTCTTCTCCTCTCTTTTTTTTTTCTCACTCCCTCTCTTCCCTCCAGAACAAGGGGGATATTCAGAAGGGAAACCGGTTGTGTGGGTTGCCGGGTGTCGCTGGAGGGCCTACGGAGATGCTACTATGGCCACGTATTCATAAAAGATCTTAATCAGTTTTTTACCGTAACCATTTCTGCGGATCGGTGGCTTATTGTCAGATCGAGATTCTTATTTTGTCGTATTTTTCTCTTATATATTCACTCATGTTTGGTTTTTGAAGTGTTTTGTTGCTTAAATAAGTTGACGGAAATGCGTAAACAGATGCAATTCTCGTGACTTAGGCCTCAGATGCTTTGTGAATAGGTGCCGTGATGTGAGGGGTGATAACGCCACGCGAGGTGAAGTGTGCTGTGACGTGCTGACCCATGTGCCCTAATTGTGCTGCCTGCTGAGATTGTGAAGATGTGTGTGTGTGTGTGTGTGTGTGTGTGTGTGTGTGTGTGTGTGTGTGTGTGTGTGTGTGTGTGTGTGAGATGGTGAGATGTGGGTGGAATTGTGTGTTATAGTGATGCGACGATGTGTGGCTATAGTGGTGTGGTGCGGTGTTTTGTGGAAGGTGACTGTGGTGGTGAAGCAGGTGTGGTTGGAACTGTGCTGTAGTTATGTGTGATGTGGTTTTTGTGGTAGGTGAATGTGTGTGTGTGATGATGAAGTGTGGCTGGAAATGAGTTTAGTGATGTGTGATGTGGTAGACTGTGGTGGTGAGGTGTGGTTGGGACTGTGTGTTATAGTGATGTAAGAGATGACTGTGCGGTGGTGAAGGTGTGGCTGGAAATGTGTGTTGTGGTGATGTGGTAGGTGATGTCGTTGAAACGGGGTGTTGCATCGATGTATAATGTAGTGACGTATGTGATGACTATGTGGAGGAGAGATGCGGACGGAATTGTGTGTTGTAGTGGTGTGGGATGTGGTGATGTCTGGGAGGTGACTGTGTTGATGATATAGACTCCTGTGATGTGTAATATGATGTAACGAGTTGTGTGATGTGACTGGTGTGTGGTGTGATATGAGGCAAGCTGTAATGTGCACCATGGTGAAGAGTATGAATTGCGGTGACGTTCGTGTGAAGATGATATAGGCTATGATGTGATGTGATATGTGGCCTTGTTTTGTGAGATGATAAATTCTGACATGTGGCGAGATTCACTGAACTGTGGTGATGTGTGGTGAGGCGTGGGTATGCATCGTTAGAAATTGTGCCTTACAGATGCTTGATGTGGTGTGATGTGGTGAGGTGTCGCTGCATGAAATCAATTAGTGATGGAGAGAAAGAAGCTAGAATATGATGTCGTCGTAGTGAAAGAGCTAAAGGTGATGATGAGTTATGATGCGAGGAGTGGTGAGAGGGAACTGTGATCTGCCTTCAGTGGTGGGCTGTGGTGATGTGCAGTGACATGCAATTCAGTGCTGGGGAAAAGTATGGTGATGTGTGGCGGCTATGGATGAAGTTATATATGTGTGTGTGTGTGTGTGTGTGTGTGTGTGTGTGTGTGTGTGTGTGTGTGTGTGTGTGTGTGTGTGTGTGTGTGTGTGTGTGTGTGTGTGTGTGTGTGTGTGTGTGTGTGTGTGTGTGTGTGTGTGTGTGTGTGTGTGTGTGTGTGTGTGTGTGTGTGTGTGTGTGTGTGTGTGTGTGTGTGTGTGTGTGTGTGTGTGTGTGTGTGTGTGTGTGTGTGTGTGTGTGTGTGTGTGTGTGTGTGTGTGTGTGTGTGTGTGTGTGTGTGTGTGTGTGTGTGTGTGTGTGTGTGTGTGTGTGTGTGTGCACGCGAACAGGTTATAAGTACAGTTCAGTAAGAGACATGAGTTTGAGGTTTGGTAGGTACAACGAAAGACACAACTATCCTCCCAAACTCTGACGAATATATAGCGGAAGAATCGAACCATTTGCAACACGCACTAGGAGAGATAGGGGTTTCACTGTATTCCGCCAGGTGTAAATTATCGTTGGACGGAACTGGGAAGATAGTTGTGTCTTTCACTGTACATCGCGGAGAATTCGGTCCATCCATGAAACACTGGTAGAGTAAATTTCGCTGTTTTGCCACCTTTAAAACAATCTATAGTCAGAGCTGTTTCTCTGACTGTATATCAAACAATATTACTTGTCTCTGAGCAAAAGTACAGCATTGGCCTACTGCATTATCAAATATTACTGCACAACCAGACCAACAACCATGCAACCACCACTGCCCATCCTACCACACATAATACCAGAACTACCAAACATCCCTCTATACCACTAAACTATCATAAACCTCATTATCTAACACCTGGTATAAAATAGGTACGGCAGGTGCCAAATGCGACATAAACTAACTCTTACCTCACTCTTCTTATATGCAGACGTTCGAGCCCCTGGTATTTTACAGGGAAGAAAGTCGCATCAAGTTAGAATGTTAAGTAGGGGTCGTACAAAGCGATGCCGTAAGAGGCGTTGTTGAGTAAAGGTGGACATTACCAGAGCCACCAAAAGAGGGGCTCCCGTTAAATAAAGACACTGAAGCGTACCTTACTAAACGCAGAATTTCGTCAGATAAAGGTTCCATTTACCCTTAGACCTAAACGAAAAGCCACTCAAGCGCTGAATAAAATCGTCTGGCAGTCTTTAAGGTGAAGAGACAAGTTACCAAAAAACACCTTAAAAACTGGATACCGCGAGAGAGCACGCGGTGAAAAAAATGCCACCTTTTCCAACCCCTTCCTTTATAGATATTTGTTGGCAGTTGTGGTGTTTATGGTGGCAGCGTCGTTTTAACCGATGTTGTTTTACATAAAATAATTCTGCACCTTACTTCGAGGTGCTCTCATTGATAAGGTTTATATATTTTTTATGAATATATCCAAGCAAAAGAGATTTACTGAATTCTGATAAAATTCTAGTAACTAAAGTAAAAATAATAATAATAATAATAATAATAATAATAAGCGTTTCTGAATACTGAGCACATCTCCAGGAGCAGTTAATGACTGTGGAAGGAAGACGTGTGTGTGTGTGTGTGTGTGTGTGTGTGTGTGTGTGTGTGTGTGTGTGTGTGTGTGTGTGTGTGTGGAGAGGAGGGTATAACAATAATCCAAGACACGCGTTTCTGGAGTCAGTGTAAAAAGGTCAATGTATAGCTGACCCATTTGGCTGGCTTTATGCTCACTCTTCATATAGAATTTCCAGTGAATTAAATACAACACCTTAACTCGCTGCACAGAACACTTAAGCACCGTACTATACTCTCTCTCTCTCTGCCCAGCTGCAACCAGATTTCAACACTAGGATATGATGCTAGTCACGAAGAAGTGATGTGAAATCGACCTAGAACCTTAGTATTGTCCTACTCTGCCGCTGAGCTACACTGAATGAAAACGCAATGGGACAAAACTCTCCGCCAAGTTAAAGTGGACGAACTATGGCAAAGCACGTAAATTTTCTTGTGAAATAGCTGGCGTGTGACGAGTAAAACAGAGTTACTTATATCAGGTTCTCCTCATATGTTTATATGTTCGCAAACTGTAATAAAGTACTGTTTTTTCTGTGGGAATAAAATCTTGAAGGTGATGGCAAAAAGGAACACACACATACACACACACACACACACTGCTGGCGCAGTGGTAACGTTCTCGCTTGCCATCTGGTAGACGGGAGTTTGCGCCTCGCTCAGGTTGCGAAAAGTTTCACTGACGAAGTGGGTGGTTACTGTCCCCCTCGAGCAAGGGGACGGGTGTGTGGGTGTGTGAAGGTCACAGCCTTGCCCTTAGATCGGACTATATGAGCTCTCAGCTTCCTTCCGGGAGGGTAAAATGCTGACTATCACGACCATCAAGTGATCCTGACCGACCCGGTGAATTACACACACACACACACACACACACACACACACACACACACGTCATTCCTTAACAGTCCACTTATCTTTCTCACTCCGTACCTACAGCACCACCATCATTTTCATCGTCATCACCATCAGCAGAATCCATCAATGGTAATTCCATGACAGATTTATAATATCTGTCGTAACCTTATATACTTTTTTCGCGGATGAAAAGAAGTGCTTAGAGCCAGTTCCCAGTTGCAGGTAAGAGTTTTTTTGGGGGGAAGTATAAGAAAATAAGACTGTAGAATCTTTCCGTGTCTCTTACTCTCCCCTGCAAACACATACCAGAGAAATGAGAGAGAAATGATGGTATGCCTGTAAATGAATCACGACCCCGATCACCACGAGGGACATGCACTTCCATATCTTTCCCTGTTTCTGTGGATGGTCTTGGTCTATTTAACTTCGTAATCCTCTACACCAGCTGGTTCTCTGCCCACAGTATCCTCTCACTCCACAGAAACTTAACTCCCTCTGACTCCTTCTATACCAGGAGTCTCTCTTCAGCTCGATTAAAGGACTCGGCGACAGATAAATTAAAGAAAATATGTAAAAAAGTCAGGGTATGATGGCTCCTTCATGACCACATATCTCTCCCAAGCTGAATAAATCTGCCTGGCGCTAGCGACATTAAAACAGCCAAGACGTCACGGTGCTCAAGGGCAGTGGCGTTGTGAAGAGGGTCATAGGGTCAGCTGAACCCCTCTCTCCTCCTCCTCTTTAGCATGAACAAAATTCCTTTATTTTTTCTATTCCTCATCTGCGACTAAAACTTCACATACGTTTTCTTTTTAATTACTTTGAGCGTCCTGTAGTTGACTTTAGATTAGCACTTCATATTTGTGATTCAAGAAACAAGACATTTATATACTGACCAAGCTAACAATAACAATGGTAAGATAATAGCATACGGATAGTGTTCATCCGTATCTGTATCTTTTGAAGGCATCTACTGTACACAACACCCCCAATTAAATCCTGGATACGCCCTTGATGATAGTGTTAAGATTAAATTTAGAATAATCGTAACAAAAGTTCATTTAAAGGTCTGAAAAACTCCAATACCAATTACTGAAAAAGAAGACACTTAAATACGACAGAGACTGACAGACAGAAGCTGAAGTGAAGAAATGAGTGACAGTGACATGTACAGAAGGGAGGACAGCGATCTTAACCCTTCATTTTTACGGAGCGACAGAAGTGACCGGGAAGAGAAAGCTGACAGAGACACAGACCACCAAACCCAGCTCTCTCCTGGCCCCCTTGTTCCTCCCACTAGCATTTAAATCCAACAAAAATAAAGAAAGAAAGTCGGATAAGAATGGGATGAAGGATGAAGGCCGGCAGTGGGAGGAAGAAAGGCAAGAGGGAACAAATTTTGAGGGGGGGAAAAAGTCGCCGGAACGAGACAGCGAAATAGGATGGCTTGAAAGTATATATATCCAGGTTGCCTAAAGGAGACGGACAAACAGAGAGACAGATTGATTGAATGCACATGCCAAACAGGAATTGAAGGAGCGAAGGAGGGAGGAGAGGTGAGGGAGAGGAAGAGGGAGAAGGAGAGAAACAGATGGAGGGACGGTGGAGAGAGAAAGGGGGGGGGACAAGGGAGGGGGTGAAGGAGGAGGGTGAAGAGTGATGGAGGAGGATAAGAAGCGAGGGACTGGTGAAGGGTGATGGATGAGAGAGAGAGAGAGAGAGATGGAGGAGAGGTGGAAGAGGCACAGTGAGGGGTGTAGATAGTGGAAGACAGGAAATGAAAAAAGGGAGGGTGAGGGAGAAGCTGATGGAGAATTGGGAAGTGGAGGAGGTAGGGATGGGATACAAGGGGAAGGTGGAAGGTAGCAGGGGGAGGAGAAGAAGGGAAGAAGGAGCAGCAGAAGGAGTGAAAATGGGGAGGTGGAGGGGTGGGGGAAGGGGAGGGGAGGGCAGTAAGGGAAAGGTAAAAGGGGTGGGGACTAGAGAGGAGAAGGTGGAAGAAGAGAGGAGAAAGAAAATGAGGGAAAGGTGAGGAAGAGGGGGAGAAGCACAGTGGGTGGAGAATGGGGTAGTTATAGGTAGTAGGGGTAGGATAGTGGGTGGGGATCGGGGGTGGGCGTGGGTGGGGTGAGGGGAGGGGTGGCTGGAGTATACTTGAGGGCAGGAGTGTAAAAATATGACCTGCCCTGCTAATTTACATCATAAAGCCAGGCCTCCCCCTCCCCCGTCACCCTCTCACTCTTTATATGCTAATTGCCTGCAGACCCAATGTGTGTGTGTGTGTGTGTGTGTGTGTGTGTGTGTGTGTGTGTGTGTGTGTGTGTGTGTGTGTGTGTGTGTGTGTGTGTGTGTGTGTGTGTGTGTGTGTGTGTGAATATAGGTCAGCCAAAGGGGGTCAAACACACGAGCTAGAGTGAATTACTTTTGCGTACTCCCACAAAAACATTTCACGACATACAAATTAAAAAGAATTCTATCAGTGCCGCCTCTCTTTTTCCTGGGATGGCATGGCTCTGAAGGAAATGTTTACCCTGTCAGGACGGGGGTATCTCCTCAGTCAGACAACATCCAATCGTGGCTAAAATAAAAATCTATGTTATTTCAGCTGTGCATTATGGATTACCTGGGCCGGGTGTTCCTATCCATTGAAAGTCTAGCTGTACAAAGCCCATAGTGTTCCAATCGTATTTTTAATAATTAGGAGAAGTTAAATAAATCAGTAAGTCCATCCATTTACCCCTCCATCTATTCATCATCCATCCATCCATCTATGCATCCATACATACATCTATCCATCATCCATCCTTCCATTTATCTATCATTCATCCATCAGTCGAGATACAGTAAAGGAGACACACTGGCTGACTGGGTAAATATGCTGACAATTTAACACCCATCCTATCTGCCTGGTCTTCACACTGTAACGCCAAGGCACGTAACTTAAGGCCGTGCTGCATGTGTGGTGTTGCTTTGACACGTGTTCCCTGAGATAAGCGTGACAGGTGCGGGGCAGAGACGTACCCTGGTGTGTGTGTGTGTGTGTGTGTGTGTGTGTGTGTGTGTGTGAGAGAGAGAGAGAGAGAGAGAGAGAGAGAGAGAGAGAGAGAGAGAGAGAGAGAGAGAGAGAGAGAGAGAGAGAGAGAGAGAGAGAGAGAGAGGAGAGAGAGAGAGAGAGAGATGAAAGGAATGAGGAGTGAAGGAGATAAACTCCCTCACTCTCCCCCTCCCTACCGGTGGGGTAAGGGGAGAGGCCCGGGTGAGGATAAGAGGGGAAAGGGGAGGGGGAGTCTGGAGGGGAGTGAGGGGGTGAGAGGTGGGGGGAGAAGGAATGGTGAGAGGAGCTGGGGAGAAGGGTGAGGGGAGAATGGTGAGGGAAGGGGAATGAGAGGTGAGGGGACAATGATATGAGATTGGAGTGAGGGTGGGGGAGAGGGAAGAGGAGTGGAGGGAAAGGGAGGAGGGGAGAGGAGTGGACAGAGAGGGGTGAAGGGAAAGGGGTTAAGGGAGTGGGATGAGAAGGGAGGGGTGAAGGGTGAGGGGTGGGTAGAGGGATGAGGGGGTAAGGTGTGGCGGAGAGGTGGAGTGAGACGAGTGAGGGGAGAGAGGTGAGGGAGAGGGATGAGAAAGAGGGGTGAGGGGAGAAGGGTGAGAAGTGAGGGGCTGGGGAGAGGGGTGAGGGAGTGAGGTGTAGAGGAGGGTTGAGGGGAGACGTGTGAGCGGAGAGAGGTAGAGATAGTGTTGGGAGAAAGAAGTGAGACGAAACGAATGCAGAAAGAGGGGTGGGGGTAGAAAGGTGGGAGACAGGGGTGAGGGGAGAGGGCTGAGCGGAGATAAATTGGGGAAGCAGGGTGAGGAGAGATAGAGATGAGGGAAAAGAACAAGGAAAAAGGGGTGAGGGAAGAGGAGCGAGGAAGGAAGGGTAATGGGAGAGGAGATGAGGAGAGAGGTGATGGGAGAGGGCTGGAGGAGTGGGGTGAGAGAGAGGGCTGGAGGAGTGGGGTGAGAGAGAGGGGTGAGGATAGAGAGGTGGAGATGAGGGTAGGGGAGAGGAGTAAAGGGACACAGGGGAGCAGGGCGAGGGAAGGAGGTGATAGATGAGGGCGAGAGGAGAAAGGAGGTGGGGAGAGAGCGAGGCAGGGGGAAGAGGGTGAGGGGTGACGTTCTGCCTCATCACCCTATCAACCACTCCCCAAGCTGCAGCAGACCTCAGGAGAGAAAGGAGGGGGGGGGGTGAGGTAAGAAAGGAAGAAAATACAGAGAGGAGACGTAAGGAGGGAGGAAAGGCGGTGGAAGGAAGTGAGGCAAGAGTGGAGTTGAATTGGTAGGAAAGGTAAGGATGAGGCAAGAAGGGAGGAGCAAAGGAATTAGGAAGGGTGGTAGTGAGCAAAGTGAAGGAAGAAAATAGGTAGGAAAGGTTGGGAAGAAGGAAGACGAAAGGAGAGAAGGCAGAAGGGAGGTGAGGAAGGCTTGGAGGGAAAACAGGAAGGGAAAGGGAAAGGCAGTGCAATGACAGGCAAGAAGGATAGGCTGTAGGTGGGAAGGAAGGAAGGAGGGAGGGAAGGTAACGAAGGAGGGAGGGAGACTGACTATGAAGCAGGACGAGAGGGAGGAACGAAGGGAGTTAAAGGATGAAGGAATAGAGGGGGAGGATGAAGCTTGACCATTAAGAAGGAAGGGCTTGGGGAGGAAGGCTGAGTAATGAGAAGAAAGATGGAGAAATAGAAACAGGAATGAGAAATACAAGAAATACGGAAGGACTGGAAGGAGGCAGAGGAAGACGAGTTAGTTGTGATGGAAGGAGGTTAAGTTGATGGCGGAAGATTTTATTTCCTACGTCCGACCCCGGGCAGAAATTTTACAGTCCATTTCCTGAGGCCCAGCGTTCCTCCTCCGTGCCACACACCTTCACGCGTCACCATTTCAGCGCTAATACCCACCATCAATACTTAATACATGCTGCTGTGATGGTGCTGGCAGGGTTCTTTTTGTGGCATGTCCGTGGGTCGTGTTAGAGATTTGTAAAGTCTGCTTCAATAAAATCCTACTGTTCCCTGCCCAAGCCTCGAACTGAACTCGTTTTCTTTCGGTCAGCAAACCACTCCTGTAACCACTTGAGGCAAGAAAGGAAGATGGAAAGAAAATGAGGAAACTAAGGAAGAAAGGAACTCGGGAAGAACAGAACTTGAGAGGAGAAAGAAATGGGAGAGATGGGGAGGGAGAAAGCGAAGGGAGAGAGTAGGACGCTTTAGGATCAGAGGAAGTAAAGTAGAGTGGGTTAAGGAAGGAAGAAAGGAGGGAACTGGAAGGAAGAAGGAGGTAGTGAGGCTGGATTGAAGAAAGGCAAACAAGGAGGGACGGGGGGAGGGAGGGAAGTTGGAAGGGAGAGGAGGAGGAAAAGAAGAGGAGACAGAGGGACGAAGGGAGGGAAGGAGAGAGGAAAAGGCAAAGTACGTTGGAAGAGAGGAGGTAATTAAGACGTGGAGGAATCGAGGAACGGATGGAGAGCAAGGTGGAGGGAACTGGGAGGGAGGAAGGGAGGGAGGGGCAGGTGGAGGAAAGGAAGGAGGGAATTAGGGACAGGATGAGGTAACATGGAGAGAGACGGAGGGAAAGACAGAGGGAACATTAGAGGGAGGGAAGGACAGGTGGAGGAAACACTGGAGGCAAAGTGGAGGGAACATTGGGAGGGGAGAAGGACAGGTGGAGAAAGAGAGGGAGGGACGGATAAAAGGAACATGGGAGGGAATGAGGGATAGGTGGAGCAAGAATGGGAGGGGAGGAGGGGCAAGTGGAACGAACATGGGAAAAAGGAAGGGGTATGTGAAGGGAACATGGGTGGAAGGGAGGGAAAGGTGGAGGGAACAAGAGTGGAAGGGAGGGAAAGGTGGAGGTAACATGGGATGGGGGAAGAGATAGGGAGAAAGATAATAGGAAGGAGGAAGAGACAGGTGGAGGGAACATTGGAGGGAGGGAAGGAGGGATAGATGGAAGAAATATGGGAGGGATGAAGGAAGAGAAGATGGAGAGAGAGAGTGCAGGATCGTTAGGGAAGGAGGGAGGGAGGAGAAAGAGCAGGAGGGAGGGAAGGAGAGAGAGAGAGGGTAGGGGGGCTAAGGAAGGAAGGGGGAAGAGAGAATATGAGGGCTGGAGAGGGAGGGGTGGAAGGGGAGGTGGTAGTGCGAGGAAGGAGGGAGGGAGATGTAAATGAGAGAGAAACAGGAAAGAAAGGAAAGGATGAGGGAAAGAAAGAGATGGAAGGAGACATTTCGGCTGTGACCCTGACATAGCTCCCTCACTCCACACACACACACACACACACACACACACACACACACACACACACACACACACACACACACTAAAGCAATCCAAACACACTGAGGAAAATACAGATAAAAGGAAGAGGACGGGGAAGAAATATAACTAAACGAGGGGACGGAGACCACATGAGAAGAGGGGTATGAGAGGACGAGAGGGAGAGCACGAAAAGGAAGGAGGGAAGCTGAGTGAATAGACTGCAGAGTTAGGTTAAGGGGGAAAAGAGAAGCTGGAAAGACAAGAAAGGGGAGGGAGGGGTACTGGAAAAAATAATAAGATGTATGAAGTTGGAATACAGAACATAACCCCAAGTCTCTCTTCCCATCACCCTTGCACTGTGTTTTGTTTCTGTGATGCTAACCTTTCACGTGCAATCTTCACTTCTGACAGAATATCTCTTGTAAGTTAAATCCACTTTGAGCTAAACTTTTGCCACTTTATTTCGGGTAAATTATGTGTTACGTCTTCCTTCATACGACTGTTATGAGTAGGTAAATTTCTGAAGACAAAACCAAGTGTTTAACAAATACGTCAGACTGGTTTTGCATCCGCCAAGTACGATTTCACCGTGTACCTGGGGTGTGTCAAGGCGGTCAGTCACACGGAACTGCACCGCTCACCACAGGGCAGGTGTGTGAGACGGGGATGGGTACTAGGGCAGTGATCTTGCACCATCAGGACACCCCAGCATACTCTGAAACAATTCCACACATGAAGACTCTCACTTATCTCTCCAAGGCCCATATTCATTGAGGTGACAGGCCAGGACGTTAGCAACCTTACCACACTGCTTTTGAAAGATTATGCGAAGCCTGATGACGCATTTTTTCCAGCAGAACCAGAATCCAGCTCGAGTTTAATTTGCACCTGTCACCCGTGTTGGCATGTGGTAAGGTGGGAACGGTGTGGCCTCTCACGTGCCATGTTCGGATTGCATTACTGAGGGGTGTAACTAAAAACATTTCTGAACTAACTAACGTTTTCAGGTGAGATTCAAGATAATTTTGCTAACTAACTAACGTTTTCAGGTGAGATTCAAGATAATTTTGCTAAGCTAAAATATCGAACAAACGCAAAAAGTGGAAAAAGCAGACAAGACCCAGAGAATAACAAAGAAGAGAGAGCAGGTACGAGGAGGTTGGCTGTAAAGTGAACCACCCAGAGGAAGCATAAGAATAAGACATCTTAAAAATCGCAATAAAGTTGGGCCATAAAGATAAAGCGGAGAAGTGACGGAAGCAGCACTAACAGTTAAGATAGAGCAAGAGTCCCCCTGAGCCTGTACGGTCCCTGCCTAGGCCACCACCCTACTGGCCGACCTCTGACCTCAAGGCTGAAGAGGTGGGTGGATGGGTGAGGGGAGGGCAGAGCTGGAGGGAAGTGGGGATGAGGAAAGGAGGGATGTGAGTTTGAGGCAGGGGAAAGATGGGAATGCTGGAATATGAGGTGTTAGTGTGGGTGTGCGAAAAGGGAGGAGTTGGAGGGCTAAGATTTGTACGAAAAAATGTGAAGGGCGGAGTGAGAGGGTGACGGGAAAGAGGGGAAAGAACGGTGCAAGTGTGAGGGAAAGGAAGGTGCAGGTGGGAATGAGTGGAAAGGAGAGAGGGAAAGGCTAGGATAAGTTTGTATGTAACTGTCATGGATGAGGTGAAAAGGCGAGGGAGAAATGGGATGTGAGGGAAGAGAAAATGGGGGAAGGGGAGTGTAAATATATGGGAGAAAGAAAAGGGTGGCGGGAGGATTAGCAAGCATGAGTAAGAATGAAAAGAACAAGGCGTGGGAGGAATGGCATGTGAGGAAAAGGGAGAGTGAAGGAGGGTGCAAGTGTAAGGGAGAGAGGAGAGATGCAGAAGGGTCAGAGGATAAGAATGTGAAGGACGAGGTGAAGGGGTGAGGAAGGAGCGAGGTTATCAAGGAGAGAATGTGAGGCAGAGGGAGATAGAATGAGGGTGCGAGGATAGGGCTGAGGGTGCCAGGAAGACTAAATGTGACTAGACGTGAGAAAGTGAAACAGAGCGACGAAAGAGGGAGAAATAAGTGTGAGGGTGTAGGTGAGTGCTTGTGGTTCGATGTGGGAGACAGTGAAAGTGAAGTTGGAGTGCAAAGGAGGAGATGGAATGTGAAGGTTAAAAATAATAGGAGTGTGGGAGTACGGAAGAGATGAAAAAGGGAGAGGGAAGAAGGAAAGTGAGTGTGAGAGGAAGTGTGTTAGGGTGAGAGTGTGAGAGACTGGTGAGTGAGAGACTGGTGAGTGTAAAGGAAGGTGTAAGTGCCTGAGAGTGAGCAATGGTGGGAAAATGAGAGTGTTATAAGAAAGAGTGTTAGGGTGGGCCTGAGGAAGGGGTGAATACGGAAGGGTGAGGTAAGGATGTGAAATTACAAGAAGTATGAATGTCAATAGGGAGTGATGAGTGTAAGTGTGAGAGGCATCAATGAAGGGTGAAAGTGTGATGGGAATGAATGAGTGTGTGAAGAAAGGGTGACTGGGACTTTGTGAGTGGTGCAAAGAAGTGTGTGTGTGAGAGAGAAAAGTGAGAGAGGAAGAGAACGGCATGAGTGGAGGAAGGTTCGAATGTGAGAGGGAGGGGTGAGTGTGTGAAGGAGGGAAGGAAGTGTGAAAGAATTATGGAAGAAGTGTGTGTGTGTGTGTGTGTGTGTGTGTGTGTGTGTGTGTGTGTGTGTGTGTGTGTGTGTGTGTGTGTGTGTGTGTGTGTGTGGTATAAGAACGAAAGACAGGAATAGGGGAAATGTGTGAGTGAGTGACAAAAGGATGGGTGTGTGAGAGTGCAAGAATTAGAGTACAGTAGAGGGTGTAAGGACTGAAGTGTGTGAGGGGAAGGGGTGAGGGTGTGAGAGTGGGAGGGGTGGGTGCGTGCGAGGGTGTAAGAATGAGGGGATGTGAGGGGTCAAGTAAGTGTCACGACCCGCCCATTACGCCCACCCCCCCTACCCCTTCCCCCCACCCCCCCACCATCCCTACCTCCCCCCTCCCCCTCCCTCCACACACGCACCACGACATACACACTCTCTCCACCTGACTCAACCCTACACACCCTCAACTGCTTCAATCTCTCTCTCTCTCTCTCTCTCTGGATGCAATCACCTGGAAACAGTGGAAGATGATATAATAAAATAAGTCACCTAACTTAAGTAGTTAAGAAGCACACTAACAAGAATATCTGCAGGCAAGAAGAGGACAGAATGTTGGTGTGTGGAAGAAGGCATCAGTAAAGCTTAAAGGATATTGGGAAGGAAGTGGAGGGTGGGATGATGGATGCAAGAAATTGGTTCAGGAATAAAGTGGGGGCAACAATTACAGTATGACGGTACGTAAAGATATACTCAAGGAGGGAAAAGATATAGCTACTGAAATGCAAAATTCTCTGTAAAAATGAAACGTGTCTTGGAAAGCTGTGCGAAAATTTAGGGATGATGATGAAAAAGAGTAAAAAAAAGATTTACAACACTGCCAAGGGAATGCAAGATGGTCTCCACAACGCTATAGTGCAGTGCCATACCTCACTGCAAATTGCTGTGATAGTCAAGGAACAAACAAGAACATCGGATCTCAAAATTTATGTGTTTCGGAGGTCTGACTTTCGACCCCGTAAATCCCTTGAAAAGGCCTAACTTAAAAGAAAAAAAAGAAAAGAAAAAAGAAGTTTTGTTGGCAGTTGCCGAGTGGTGGACTGCAGTTCTAATGGACCCAGGTCCGAATCTTGGCTGGGGAAGGGAACAGTTTAAGGATCTGAGTTTCGTTAAAACAGACTTTGCTGACATAACAAAAAACCCGCCGACATGCAATAATGCCCTTGTTAATATCATTAAACCAGTCATGTACGAGACAGCCTTAGCAAGAACAAAGAAAGAAAGAAAGAATGAAAGAAAGAAACTGAGTAAATACGGTAGGTGTCCACACTGTGGTATGGGAACTTAATTATGAGAGAGAAAATGGAAGAATGATCACAAAAGAAAGCTAAGTATGAGACACTTGGTCAGACTGGCGTGGAAAACTAACGAATGAGAGTAACAAAAGAAATGCAGTTGTTGGTATGCTTCAGTCTCGCTGTGCACCAAGGAGAATTGTAGTGGCCGAGTATGTATTATTGGCAGAAATGAGAAATGCAGCGGGCGAGTTTATTACTGCAATCGGAAGGTAAGAAGTGGTGATGGGAAATATATAAAAATCAAATGAAATAAAATAAAATGTGTACGAGAAATTGCTTCCTGGATTCACACCCCGTTTACAATTGTAACTGATATGACGACGATGGCAGTGAAGATAACAAGAGTGACAATGCAAGTAATATTCACGCTGCACTTGCTAGTGGGTTATTACCTTACATTACACAGTCGGTATTCTCATTAATCTCATTTGCAATGAACGGCAATCAGTAATTTCTTCACCGATTCATGACCATTCTATCCTCCTTTTTCGTAAACTCCTATTTAGTCAATTATGCTTTCTTTCTTGTCATTTTGTTATCTTCCACCTGACAAAGTCAGAGGAGGGTATTGTTATCACTGAGATTAACAACAATAGGTGGCGAAGAGATTTCGCTTCCGGGCCAGAACTCAGAAAGTATTCGCAATAGAGTCATGAAATTTCACATAGTTATGTGTCTTATAATGAAATGGTGCTTTTTGATAGGTAGAATGCTGTGTCTTAAGCAGTCTTTTTTTGCTGGAAAAAAAAAAAATCAAAGATTTCAATGTGACCTGTGCATGGAATCTGAAGGGTCCAATGCATTTTTCTATTAAAACTTTGCAACTATTACACCTAGGATGCAGAAACAGTACATGATAAATGATTATTTGAACATCTAATTACGTATGAAGTTTCATGACTATACCTAATATGTACTCATAAAAAATGGCTGCCTAAGCACAAATCATAATTTCATCAAATCTGCTCGCATAACTTCATTATTACTATGGATAAACTACTGAAATTTTTAAGTTTTAATGTCTCTGTGTTATAAAAGGTGGGGTGGGGGGGGGGGTTGAGGGCCGTTATGAACTTGGTTGAGTGTGGAGGGAGGTGTGGGGTATGTGCAAGATTAGGTGGAAGGCTGTAACAACGTAGCATTGCCTGTGTTTTATTACTGCTGTTACCAGACGATGATAGTCAGCAAAAGGAGAATTACCCGTCACGTACTAAAAGGATCAGTAATTTATTTAACCCTACCAATTCGAAGGGCCTCTCCCAGTGTGAACAAAATCATCTAAAGACAGTAAGGAGTGTAACACCTGCGCCCACCAACTGATCTAAGGCCGAATATTGAACTTTGTCATGTGACCCTGATTTACAGCAGAGTCCTCTCATAATCGACTTAATTCATTCATGGGTGACCCTTGACACTTCCACTAACTTTGGTCCAAATTGAATCAAGAATGTTTTACTTTTGTTCATTCACAGACACACGGGTCTAAATCTACCCTTGTCCTGTGACCTTGACCTTTGATTGATTGTTCCGAAAACCAAATCCCTTCGTACTTGCCTTACTTTCAAACCTTCCACCAAGTTGGGTTTAAATCGGATAAAAATGGTTCATGTTGACCTTCCTAAGACAACTTTGACCTTATCCTCTGACCCTGATCTTTGACATACTCTCAGAAACAGTAAGTAAACCCCTTATATGAACCTCAATCCTTCCACCAAATTTGGTTAAAATTGAATAAAGGCTGTTTGAGTTATTTGGTTCACACACACACACACACACACACACACACACACACACACACACACACACACACACACACACGTCGATCAAAATATAACACCCCCTCTAGCTTGGAGGTAACACAAAACGCGTCATCGGGCTGGAGTGAGCAATCTCTTCTTTGGCTGTCTTTCCTTTTGGTGTTTTAATTCTCGGTTTGTCGAGTTTTGTCACTTCACAAAATGTACAATGGTTAAAGGCTGTTAAATTCTGTAGGCTTGCAGTCCACTGGGTTCACGTCCAGATGAGCTGGGGTTGCAACTACTACTACTACTACTATTGCTGTTAGTGCTATTGTTACTACTTCTACTACTACAACTACTACTACTACTACTACTACTACTACCTTCAAATGTAAGGAAAGGTAAGGGAGGCTCTGTTTGTGTCCTTTGCTCCTAAGTGTCCATTCTCAAGCCTTCAGCTGCAGGGCGGACTTTTTATTTCAATCCTCCTGCCTCCTGACGATTTTATTCAGCTTTGGAGAGACACAGCGACATGGAGGGGTTAGATTTAGCCTTCACTAACCTCTGCACTACCAGGGGGTTTCCAGAGTTAAACAAAATCGTGTATTAATAGTAAGAGTAAATTATATAAGAAAGTCATCGATCAGAAGTGCTTAAACCCAAACTAACATTACCCTCCCCGTTCCGCACTACTTACATAACGCCAGACGATTTTATTCAGCTGAGAAGGATTCTTGAGAGCCTTAATGTTGTCCATCCTCGCCCTCACACCACCTGCATGTCTCCTCATTCACTGCCATTCCCTTGCATACTCACCGCGTCTATCACACACCACCCCGTCACATTCTCCCTTTCTGCTGTGTTATCCTTGTCTCACTCTCACAGAATAGATACCACAGTCATTATCTAGCCGTCCAACAAACAGCCTCCCAATCCTTCAATCCAATGACATATTACTTCATGCTTGCTACTCCCAGACGACTCAATTCAGCTCAGGGGAGACTTTTCTATACCAGGGAGATGAGTAAGTCTTAATTCAACCCCCTCACTCCTATATATCCTTCCTAACATGGATAAAATCGTCTTGGGGGAAGCGGGAAGAAAAAATACGTCAGAGGGTTGAAGGGAGGAAGGGACTCTTAAAAGATGAATTAATCGTTTTGCGTTTAAAAGATGAATTAATCGTTACCCAGGACAAAAATATGCAAAAAATAAGTATATATGTAAAGTATTAAAATCAATGACGCTGCTTTGACCTCTTCCCACCCAGGACTCCTCCCTCTCTCTCTCTCTCTCTCTCTCTCTCTCTCTCTCTCTCTCTTAAGCTGAATGAAATCGTGTGGCGCCGGGCAGGATAATATAAATACGTCCTTGGTTGAAGAGGTTGGGGATCAATGGATATGTTGGTGTTTGCTCGCTGTTGTGTATTTATTTAGTTTCATCTTATTCGCCACACACACACACACACACACACACACACACACACACACACACACACACCAATCCCTTACATTTTACCACGTTCCTTTTATGCTCCTTCCCATCTCATCTTCTCCCGTTTCCACTCAGTCTTACAGTTTCCTTTCCTTCCCCTCTTACTCCATCCCCTTACGTTTCCCCTCTCCCTTCGCATACCATCACGCTCCCCTCTTCGTCCAATCCCATCCCCTCACTATAACCCCTTCCCCTCCCCTGACATCCTTCAAACGTCCTCTCATTCTTATTTCATTCTCGCTTCTCCCTTCGTTTCTCTTGCACCTTCTTCCCCTACTTCCTGTACATTATGATCCTTTTCTACCTACCTTTTCCACGAACGCTCCCTTCATTTCCTCCCTCATTTTTATCCCATTCTCTCATTTCCTCTATTATATTCTCCCTCTCCCCCCTTTCAACTCTCCCCAGTCTCCCTCCTTTCTCCCCATTCCCTCACGTGCCAGTACCATACCCTTACCTTCCCCTTTCTCTTCTCTCCTTCCCCTCTCCCCTCATATCCTCTGAACTTCCTCTCTCATATTTATCCCACTCTGTCACGTCTTTCTTCGTTTTTCCCCCGTCTTTCTGCTTTCCTCTTTCCTTCTTTTCGTATCCTCTCTCTTCACCATCCCTTCACTTTCCTTCCTCCTCCCTCTTCCCACACGTCCTCCCAATTTCATTATATTCGTGTTTCATTCTCTTACGTCCCTCTTAGGTTTTTCCAGCCTCCTCATGTCCTCCTCATTCCATCGCTGTTTAATCCTCTTTCCTCACCTTTTCCTTCATCTTCTCTTCCTTCTCCTCCCCTCTACCCTCACATCCATTCAACTTCCTCTCACATTCTTATCCCAGTTCCTCACTTCCCTATCCGTCTCTCCCCAACCTTCTTCCCCTCTCTCCCACTCCCCTTTCCTTCCCTTCCCCTTCCTCCCTTTCCCCTTTCTCCCCTCCCCACCTCCTCACGCAACTCATTCCCCTCATTCTCGGTCTATTCCCAGAACCCTTCATCATACAATATCAATTTCCTTTCCACTTTTTTTTTCTCTCTGCCTGTCCTTTCCTTTGCCCTCTCACTTCCTCTCCTTTCTTGCTCGTTCGTTTGTGTATCTCTCTTGCTTTCTTTTTTTTCTGTTCCTCTTATTAGCCTGTCCCTCACCGTCCCTTTCTTTACTCACTCGTGACTCATTTTTTCTCTCTCTTCATCATGCATCATGGTCCCTCTCTCTCTTTCTACCTCTCTCTCTGTTCATCTTCCCGCGTCTGTATTTCACTCCCTCATTCCTACCTCCTATACATTTTCTGTCCTTTTCACTATCCCATCACATCCTAACTCGACCCTCCCTCCCATCCATCTCCCTTCCCTCATCCCACTCTTCGTCTCTCTCTTTTCTCGCTCTCTTTTAGCTTTCCATATTCCGTCATTCATCTTTTTATTCTTCCTTTTGCTTTCCTCTTCTATTCACTTAATGAAAATTTTACTCTCTCTCTCTCTCTCTCTCTCTTTCGTTTTCACCCCCCGTTCTCTTTCTATCATGTTATCTCTCTCACTTCCCTCTTTCTCTTTATATTTTTTGTTCTTTTGCTTTCATGCTCACTCTCTCTCTCTCTCTCTCTCTCTCTCTCTCTCTCTCTCTTATTTTTTTCTTTCATATTATCTCCCTCCTTCATTTCTCCTTGCACCTTCCAGTTCCCTTCCAGTCCTCCCTTTTTCTCTCCAGTCCTTCTCTTTCTCACACTCATTTTACTTCCCCCTTCACGGCTATCCTTAACCTCCCTCTTCTCTTCCTCCCTCCTCGTCACACCCTGTTTAACCCTTCCCTCCCTCACCCAACCCCTCACCTACTCCCTGACCAACTCTCTCCCTTCTTTATTTCTCATTACCTCTTTCTCCCTTCACCTCCCTTTCTCATCCTTCCCGTACACCCTGACCCCCTACCCATCCCCCTCACCTCCCTGTACCCTTTTCCCTCCTTCTCTTTTCTATCTTTCTCATTATCTCCCTTTTTATTTCTCCCTTCGCACCCAAGCGTACCCTCCCTCCCACCTCCCTGTCTCTCATTCTTTGCCCATCTCTTTTCTCTCTCTCTTCTCTTTAATCATCTGTTCTCTCTCAATTCTCTCTCAACACCTATCTTTCTGCTTCTCCCCTAAACCCCCCTTACCCCCCAACCCCTCCCTCACCCCTCGGCACATCCTGTTGTATCCTCTCCCTCTCTTTTCTCTCTCTTACGTCTCTCTTTCTGTCTCTTTTTATTTTTCCTTTCACCCCACTCCTTGCCCCCCCTCCCCCCGACACATCCTGGTATACCCCCCCTTCTCTCCCCCCTCTAACTACCTCTCCCCCTCCCCCCTGCCCTGGTGGGGAGGGGTCACGTGACGTCATGGGGTCAAGGAGTGTCAGGCGGCGTGACCTTCTTAAGAGGGTCACAAGAGTGTTGGTGGTGTGGTGGTGTGGGGTGATACGGTGCTAGTGTGGTGGTGTGATACGGTGGTGTGGTGTGGTGTGGTGATTCGGTGCTGGTATGATGTTGTGATGGTGTGGTGTACTCGTAATACTGTGGTGATGTGATTTGGTGTGGTGGCGTGATGGTGTGTAATGGTGTGACATTGTGGTGGTGTGCTGTGGAGTGGTGGTGTGCTGTGGCGAGGTGGTGTGATACTACGGAGGACTGCTGTGGTGTGATGATGTGGTGGTGTGCTGTGGTGTGGTGGTATGATACTGTAGTGGTGTGCTGTGGTGTGATACTGAGATGATGTGGTGAGAAAATGATACGGTGGTGTGATGGTGTGTTGTGGAGTGTGATATTTTGGTGGTGGTGTGGTGGAGATATGATGTGGTGGTGGTGGTGTGGCAAGGCGCTCTGTGACTGTGCTGTGTGGTGGTGCATGGATTGAAGATGTGGTGAGTGGTATGATGCTGTGATGATGTGTTAAGTAGTGTGTGGTGATGTGGTGTGATACTATATTGCATGATGATAAGGTGTAAGTGGTATGGTATGGTGTGTTTTGTGATGGTATGATGTCAATGGAATAGTAAGGTACGTTTTGTGATGGTATGATGCGAGTGGTATGATATGGCGTGTTATGTGATGGTGTGGTTAGGCGTGGTTGTCTGGTGTAAGTGGTATGATGTGTAAGCGATGACCAAGCCACTTAAGTGACAGAATTGCCCTAACCTATGAACGTGTAAAAGTTATGACTCAGCTTATCTACATCAAAACGTTCCGAATAACCTCCTTATACTCCAACATCTTCCGTCAAACTCTTCTATATAAAAGGGAGGGGAGTTATGTCACCTACTGATATGCAGCTAAAGTGCAAAATGTCACTGAAATGCTCAAGACTAAAGCGATATTCCAAGGAGCTGCTTACTATTATTACGTACACACAGTAAAAACATTAAAACGGAAGACATTAAAACGAAGTACCATAACATTCTTCTAAAAAAATTATTCCAACCATCCCTTGTTTTCCCCAGACAAAGATGACCACACCTCCCTCGGCCTGTCCCCTGCACCAACAAATGCCGTATCAGAGAATGTGGCTCCTACACCAACATTGCCATAGTTCTCTTCCACAAAATATAAATCACCAAACTCAATATTAGTTATGATTCATGGAAAAACATCAGCCCATAACCGGATGAAATCAAATTCTTAACCAGATCAACATTTTTGTCCGGAAACTAGGAATTATATGCATGCCCTTTTTAAAAAATCACAATAAAACACGAAAAAAATATATATATATATATATCTACAGCCAGACGCCCTAATACCGTAAGGGATGGCCTTTTGACTTTGAGTTAGTTGTTTTACAGGAAGGGACACTAACCCTCCACCAACCCACTTGCTGACACGTAAGGAACACGTATGGATTAGTTATATGGTTACCACCCAGTGTTGTAAATGGTTTCCCGGCTTACAGGAAACCATTAGGTTTCTCACTCAATGTAAAGCCACAAGGAAAGGAAAGAAGAGTAATGAAAAGTGTCAGGAAGGATGAGAGATATAGGACGAGAGGAGGGCACACACAGAAAATAATGATGAAGATGAAGGAAGAAGTGGGCAGCACTATATCAAGTGAGTGGATGATGGGTCGCCACAAACTACCACCAGCAAAAATATAATAAATAAAATAAATTAATTGCTAGCAGTATTTGCTTGTCTTTTAAGTCCATCCAAAAATTCAACAACAATATCCTTAGGTCATAGTTCTGGGTTAGGCAATATCTCCCTCTGAGGAAATTTCGTTATTACTTTGCGAGGCAGATGGCTATGAATTCTAGTTATTAAATTATGTACTAATATAACCTGTACCGCAAAAACCTATATATATATATATCTTCACACGCTATGATCTATTCTCCCAGTTAGGAAAAAAAAAAAAATAGCAAGTAGTAGCACTCAGAAAACGCCACACTTGCGCCCTTTATGTTTCCTTGTAACCTTAATCTCTGACCAGATGTTCTAAAAATTGAATCACTGCATACTTCCTTCACCATCAGTCTTTTCACCAATATATATAGGAACAAAACTGATATATATTGTTCACACACACACACACACACACACACACACACACACACATACACACACACACACACACAGTGAGAGAGAGAGAGAGAGAGAGAGAGAGAGAGAGAGAGAGAGAGAGAGAGAGAGAGAGAGAGAGAGAGGACTAAAAAAATACATCCCCGTGCTACTGCAATCGGGAAATATTAACCCTGTAGCTGTGTGAACTGAAGAACTGTCACTTCCACTCACTTCTAATTCGAAATGTGTGTGTGTGTGTGTGTGTGTGTGTGTGTGTAATTCACCGGGTCGGTCAGCATCACTTGATGGTCGTGATCGTCAGCTTTTACCCTCCCGGAAGGGAGCTGAGAGCTCATATAGTCCGATCTAAAGGCAAGGCTGTGACCTTCATACACGCACACACCCGTCCCCTTGCTCAAGGGGGACAGTAACCACCCACTTCGTCAGTGAAACTTTTCGCAACCTGAGCGAGGCGCGAACTCCCGTCCACCAGTTGGCAGGCGAGAATGTTACCACTGCACCAGCGAGCGGTGTGTGTGTGTGTGTGTGTGTGTGTGTGTGTGTGTGTGTGTGTGTGTGTGTGTGTGAAAGTTTTTGCCATACTCGCAAGGGTGGCCAAATGTAGTGCTTGTCCCTAACTGTGTCACTCCCACAGCGCACTGAGTTACTGTACTTTCTTGAAGAATGGGGTCCAGGCCTTACGGGAGAAGGGATAGGAAAACGAAATTTTAAACACTGGTAGACTTCCCTTCCCTCTAAATCATGTTTCAGTTGGGAGCAGCGATCCCCGGGTGTCCGACGCAAAACCGTCAGGCACGGCCATTTTTATTTTTTTACCCAAGATCAGTGGCAGAGCTTCACTCGCACCAGGGTACAGTACTAGCATATTGGGACCCCCAAGGGCCATCCCCCACAGGGGAGGAGGGCGTCCCTCGGTGGTCTGGGACAAAATGCGTTATGATCGGCCAAAGTTTTAAACAGAAGAAAATGAAATTTTGCTTACTGATATTCAGCCCGGTCAAATTTTGGAACGGGTGAACCCACCGGGGGTCACCCCTCACGGAGATGGAGGGGACCCTCGTGGGTTCTGGCAATCCCATTATGCACAGCCACAGGGTCCCGGCAATCCCATTATGCACAGCCATAGTTTTTTACCTAGGAACACAAAACGTTGCATAATGCTAGGAGTTTAACCCGGCCACGTTTTGGGCAGAGTGAAGCCCCCGTTGATCACCCCACACGGGCGCTGGAGGGGTGGCCCCCAACGTGAACAATGCCATAGTTTTTTACCTGAGAACAAGAAATTTAGTACAATGGTAGATCTTTACTGGGGCCACGTTTTAGGCAGGGTGAGACCCCTACGGGCCACCTTCACGTGGGGAGGTAGCCTGGCCTCAGGGGGTCCCACCCAAGGCCTGATGCACGGTCATGGTTTTAATCTAGATAATCTAGAAATATGAAATTGTAAACTGGTAGGCATGCGCCCCGGCCACGTTTTAAGCAGCTTGGGACCCCCGTTGGTCACACTCCAGTCGGGAAACCATCCTTTAGGGGGAAAACGCCATAGTTTTTATGCATGCACACGAAATTCATGCACAGTATTAGATATTCACTCGTAGGCCAGAGTTTACAGAGGGTGGGACCCCAGTGGCTGGCCCCTCCGCCTGCCCCGTAGATAATTACGAGTACTTCTTTCCCTTTTACAATATTGCAGGGGGGCTATGGCTATCAAAGGTGTCTTTTGTCTTGATTTTTATAACATGTCAGTGGGTCACGTGGTGAATCAGTTGTTTAACAGAATTAGAGTAATTTAATTGCTCCCTGTCCCAGCCTCGGATTTCATTTGTTTCGATATGGCAGATCACGTCTCCCATCAGGACCATGTGGTGCGGTGCTTTGTGGTGGTGGGGTGTACACTGGTAGTATACTTCAGTGTGGTATAATATGGTGATGTTCTGGGGTGAACTAACATATATTTTATATTTATATTGTTACCCGTCCCCGCCCGGAGAGGCTCGTGGGCGGGTATTGTTTTCACTCGGTTTGTTTGTTTGTTTGTTTGTCTGTGTTAATAACTTTACGCGAAAACTACTGGTGCAATTTTGACTATAATTACACAGATGATGGGCTATGACCTTCTGATCACCTGATTAAATCTGGGGCCAAATTGGGCCAAGGCCCAGGCTGTAGGCCTAAAAAAAAAAAAAATCGCTTTTCGCCAAACTCCTTTCAAATTCGTCTTACCAACATGAAACCAAAACCTAAAGGAGCATCTTTCAAATCTGCATCCTATAACATGCCCCATTAAGTCAGGGGGGGTCCTCCCCAGTTAGAGGCAGGGGGGTCAATGCCAGGTGGGTCGGGCCTGAAATTTCAAATGGGAATAAAATCGTCAATTTTCACCCGATTTACTCCCTATCTGATATGTGGCATCTCTGATTGGATATCCTGTTGTGTTTATAAGTCACGACTAAAATGGCTGCCGTGGACGGGTTTGCTGTGCCTTGGCACCGCTTCTTATTCTTCTTTATGCTGTGACCGGCAGTTAACTAATTAACTCTGGGAACTTATTTCCTTCCTTTATTCTGGCCAGTCTGGAGCTCTAACGATTCCAGGCACCTTAGTAATGACTTCTTGCACTGAAGGCGTTAATGGAGGCTGTGACCAACCCATCCATCTTTAGTCTCTCCTAAGCTGAATATAACCCTGGAAGCAGCCAGGAAAAATTACGTTCTCAGACTAACGGGGCTCTAGAGTAACACAATCTCTCCTAGGTTTAGTACTACAGCATGACAGCAGGTAGAACAACGCAGAATGACGTCCTCGGGCTGATGGGGTTAGACTACTAGAGGAAGATACCAGGAACCGTAATACACCGTCCATCGGCTGACAGATTACAGTATCGCGGAAATGCATGTAGTTGTAGAGTTTGGATATGTTAGGCAAGTTAGTATATCTATAATTTCTTGAAGACTGACTACTGAGGCATCTGAACGATCGTAGTTTGTTCCTTTATTATGTATTTAATGTGTGTGTGTGTGTGTGTGTGTGTGTGTGTGTGTGTGTGTGTGGAGAGAGAGAGAGAGAGAGAGAGTACGTATATGTGAGTGCTTGCATGCAATCATGGTGGCAAATGTTTACTTATATCAGCAGGCAGAGCAGATTATCAGTAGAGAATACACCTTCAGACCGACACGTCCCCCTCAGCTGGGTGATATTGTCTGGCGGCTGGAGAGCAAGATGAAAATGACATGATGGGAGCGAAGTAACCATTCTGCCAGTGGGTGTATTGATTTCTTGCTGTCTCCACACAATTTTATCTAACAAACGAAAAGCCTCTGTAGGAAGGGTTAATAAAAGCGGTATATAAATCCTGAAGTCGATTAATCTCTATAAGTTTAATAATATCGTCAGGAAATAATAACTAATAAAAGGTCATCACACTGAAATGGCCAAGTCAAGCAGTGTTACCATATATGAGGAAGGCCACCTTATGCTGTCATCCAAGTATCTGGCACAGTTGGAGTTGGCTACAGTGATGGCAGTGGAAGCGCAGAGACAGTTTCATTTATACTGTTGTTATTTTCTTGGCGACAGCGATGGTAACGGGAGCGCGGAGACAGTCACTAACTTCTTCAGTCTGGTGACGTATATTTCCACTTTATTCCTGATCCTGAGGCAACCGTTCAAATTAAGCAAAATCCCTTGTACTGAAGGGGTCAGTGAGGGATGAAGTTAATCTCTCCGTTGCAAAAATCTCTCTTAAAAGCCAAATATGCGAGTTTTTGTAGGTATCAGCAGCAAAATAAAAGATACGTCAACAGAATTAGGTGGCTGATATTGCTGTAATTCTCTACGTTTCCCTGTCGATGGCTACACTGATGGTGACGGAAGTACAGGGAAAGTTTTATTAATATTGATGCTGGTGTTCTCTTAGCCTCCCTGTCCTCCGTCGCTGTGAGAAAGGAGTGTTGTGTAAAGTTGATGCCGAGGTTATCGTGTAGTTCCATGTTATATTGTGATGTAATGGTGAGATGTAGGTGGTGTGATGCAGAGGGTATAATGTAGCGAGATGTGATGTGATCTGATGCGTATGGCGTGATACAAAAGGCAGCGTATAGTGCCAGAGGATAGTGTGATGTGGCGGTGAGGCATGTGTGGCACTGCAGTGTGGTGTGACAGGGCGTGGTGTCGTGGTGTAATAAGCTTTAAGCCTTCACACCAATCACACTAATTCTTGCTACCTCCAGACGATTTTATTTAGCTTAGGAGAGACTTTTCGATCCGGAGGAGTTAGATACAGCCATCCTAAGCTGCCTGAAATCGTATGGAAGAAGCAGGAATTAACCTGAAAAAAAAAAAGTCACCTGTTCAAAGGGTTAAGGTACTTGTGATGTAGAAATGCTTGTATTGGTGGACACCTGGATGGAGGCAGAGGTGACTGTCATGGGTGATATTACTATTTAAAATTCCTCAATAATATACTAATTGCTTTCACTGTAACTCTTTGGTGCGCAACGTCCTGGACAGATGATGGTGTCGGTCACTGTCGAAGTAAAGTGTGGGGGACTTTGAAATTTAAACCTAAGAGCATCGTGAGTATGAGTTGGTAGAAGAAGACCGGTATGCTATGCACCATTCCCGCAAAATCATACTCCAAGACACTGAAATTCGCTATGCCACTTCTATGGACTGCCACACTGCATACTTACCACAACTCTGAGTCATACTAGTTCTAGTTTAGCGCATTCTGTACAAGGTTTAGATCTTACTGTCGGCAATCCTGTCAGTGTCATTTGTAAAATAACAATTACTTATACTACCAAAGCCACTGTTATAAAGATGTGATAATATTCGCAAAACAACGGCCGACCTTCTTAGTAATTTTCTCTTTGTAATACTTCTGGGTGAAAGGGACGTTATCATTATCATAATCACCATCGTCATTATGATTACCCAATGTCAATTACTGCAGCACACAGGACCACACTACTTTACCAGTTCCATCCCAGCCCGCCATATTCCGGATGTCAACCCTCAATCTTTTTGTCGTTCCACTCCTCCTCTTCCTCTCCCTCCACCTCTGTGTCGCCACTGTTGCCGTAATCGTCCATCCGCTTTCTGTTCCTCGAAAGTCGTGGTCTGCCCGCGTCCGCATCCGTTTCCTAACCCCTTCAGCCTGAGGACGTATTCTTCCTTTTCTTCCTGCTGTCACCTCACACTTTTACTTGGCCTTGGGGGAAACCTTTCATGGTGGAGGCGTTTGAGGAGGTTGTTTTAAGCCTCTCACTGCTGAAGGTCTCCCCTGTTAAATAAAATCTTACGGAAATGGCAAAAAAGAAACGTAAAACAGTATCGTAACCAGGGATGGATATAATAACTGTACCTTCAATTTTCTCGTAAACTCTTATCCGTGAAGCTTTTTTTTTTACTCCCATCCCCCCCCCCTCGTTCCGCTGATTTCTGACAACATTTTCCACTCCTCTCAGAGAAATTCCATGATTACAAGGAGTTCGATATGATTTAAGTTTCTGATGAATTAGAACGAGATGAACATTGATTACATACGGTGTCATTATTACTTATCTGGTGCATATTTTTGTATCTGTTAGTGTATAATACTTGTTCACCACATTGCCTCCATCACCATCAGTGTACCTAAGTTGAGACAGCTTAAGTGTAAATTAGATGACCAAACAACCATTATTTTGATACAGGGAGCCATGCTGCTGTCAGGGGCCACAGCCATAAATTTCGTACGCTTAGGTTGGGTAAAACATTGCTGGTTCATATTTTTACCTTCCTTCAAACAGCTGCCGAAAATTTCACGTACAGACTAAACTGAATATTAAATGAAAAAAAAAAAAAAAAAAATTATGGACTGCTGTGGAGACTTGTTTGTTGCATCCATCCATTCATCCATCATCCAATCCTCCTTGCCCCATGAGGAGCGCAGGAGCCCGGGGCTAGGCAACTTGGTCCTGACATTTGAGTGACCAGCCTCACTCATCCCTGAGTGGCAGTACGTGAACACTAAACCCCAACCACTCCTTGAACATAAACCTGCAACAGGGTCAATCCGATTGGTGCACCTTAATTACCCACTAAACCACCAGGCGCCATAATTTGGTTATACTGTCTGGTTACCACCCACCGTAGTGAATGGTTTCCTGGTGTACAGGAAACCAATTGGCTTGTCACTCATTGTACAGTCACCCACAGGCAGAAGGAATAGGAAACACTGAAGGAAAAACAGAAGAGGGAGTGTAGAGCCACCCGAAGACAGAAGGAAGAGGAAAGAATGAAGGAAAGAAAGAAGAGGAAGGAAAGAAGCATGGACGAGAGGAATGGCAAGTCACCCAAGAGCAGTACTACATCGAGTGAGCGGATGGTGTGCGCCCCCACCTATTTCTTTATTGCAAAGAGTAGCTAATCTTCTTGTGGTCAGGTCATCTTTGTTCTATTCCAGCTAACACCACACTGATTAATTTAGCTTAGGGGTGGGATGGGAACCTGAGAGAGTTAATACTGGAATCGTTAACCCTCACATCGTCGGGGCAACAATATTATATTATTGCTGATATCGCTAGACAATTTGATTCAGTTGACTGTGAATCATGAAAGCCTGAGAGTTAAGATCCTTCGTTAAAAAGACCCAAGAGATAAGTGAGCCACCGTAAGTGACCACAGCTTAATTCGGTGCTCTGTCTCTTTCCTCTAACCACCTCATCACACACACACACACACACACACACACGTCATCATTCCTCTCACCACCTCATAAAACTTCCGATACATCACTTTATATTTCGTCCACTCTAATATGGCATAGAGTTTTATCTTTTTGCAGCCTCTTTCCCGTAGTTCCTGTGGCACAAATCAGACAATATTCCGTCTTTACGTCATTTCTAGTGTAAATCTCTTGTTCCAGCTCAGCATTCCAGGTGAAAAGGTAAAAATCTGGGCCAATTTAAAGTGGACAAAATACTATCACATTATTTCGCATATCATCTTATCTCTGACACTTTAATATAATTTTAGTTACACCACATTCCTCGGACGCATCACAATAATCACACAAAATTAGTTATATTAATATACTCACACTTGTTTTTATCCACACCTTTCCTCTTGAGTGACGATAAACTCGAGTCAACACCAATAACGTAGTTGACGGCACTGGGTGAAGGAGGCAACGTTGCATTTTACAGTAATATGTGTCCAGGCGATTGTATTAGAGCTCTTAACACCTTCTATTGGGTGACTTATTCGCTTAGTTTTGCTATCTTCACACAATTCTATCATCGTACAAGCAGTCTTTCCTAATCTGAATAAAACCGCCTGAAGAAAGCTAGAATATACTCTGAAAATGGAGGGATTAAAGCCAACCAAGGTTCTCTCTGTTTCCTTTTTTGTGTGTGTGTGTGTGTGTGTGTGTGTGTGTGTGTGTGTGTGTGTGTCAAGATAATTATGTTCAGTGAGGAAGGATGGCGTCAAAGCTGATTCTCCTTTTCTTCCACGTCAGGTCACTACACCAAACTACCTGCGACACCGGCATCACCCTGAACTCGTAATAATATACATCCTTCTGTCAGTACCCTCACACTGGCTTCATATTCACCAGTGTACATCATTACCAGGACAATTTACTGCTTGAAAGTATAGGCTATAAGTTTGGGTCTTTCTCCGTATAACACTACAGACCTGCATCGGTTATAAAACTCCTTACCAAGTAACCCAATATATACGAACCTATTAATCTACGTGTAAAAAAAAGCGCAGGGTCTTGAATACTCAACTTTCGCCTAATTTTGGCCCCGTTACCAAGCGACCAGTGCTGCCACCACGAGGCCGGCCAGCGCGATGTAAACAAACACTGCCAGTAAAAAACAAGTGAGCAGCGACCCCAGACGTAAATATGGCAGTTTAGGGGATAAATATGTTAGGGCGGATGGCTGCCTCTTAGGACCGGTTCCACAGCCCCTGATTTTTTCCCCCCCTCCCTTTGCCTTCCTTTGAGGCGACTAAAGTTGTCTGTCGTAAAATGGAGTACTAAAATATGGTCTTTACTCTCAGCCAATACGTTTATCTTGATAGTTTAAACGTTTACATTGCTCTAACTTTCTCTTGAACACTGTCAACTCGTCTGAGGTTAACGAAAATAAAATGCAAAGTAGGTAATTCACAGTAGATGGGATACGATGCTAATCACAGGAAAGACTCCTCTGTTTCCGTTTCCACAGTTACCTTTCGCTGTTAAGTTGGCGAGTGTAGGAACCACTGACATGATCATTATTAAAATCCTTGTTGAGTTTCATACCTTCCAAATGATGCTTACCGTGCTGGGGATTCTTTTCGCTGAGATGCAGGCAGATCAACGTGGTGTGCTGGTTTCCCTTGGGCTTTACCTACCATGCCCAGAATACTTCACGCCTCACACACACTTTCAGAAAAAGTGGGTCTGGAGAAATATAACAAGAAAGTCAAGTTTCTAAAACGAGCACCACAGATACTGTTAGGGTTAGGCAGATTATATTTCGTTGCTGTGTTACCCGAAGACTGTTTTCTTATAACAGTAGAAAGGTCTGTCCACTTCAATATTAACAGATCACATCAGAGATAGAGCTTTTACAGCTTTCACATCCATCTTTTGTCAACAAGCAACAGACAGTGAAGCAACACCGCTCAAAGAAATACTAGCAGATTTCACCATCAGACCTCTTGGTTGGGATATTATATGTGCAAACTTAAAGGCCGCCGCCGCTCGATATCAAATGTCAAAAATGAATCATACCTCGGGAACCGGTGGCCCGATTGGTTTGGAAATTGTTTTATTCTTCAAACTGTGGCATTTTAACGGTGCCTTGCTCTAACAAAAATTGCGCTACGTTGCGCCGTTTTTGTTGTGTTACGGTAACAAACCAACAAACAAGCGTCATTTTGGTGAAAGAATTTAATTAAGTAAACAAGCACAGATTTTGAGGAGCCTGGGGGGCATACTATCTATCTATCTATATACCTAGGCTGCTTCCCCCAAGGAAAGGGAGGTAGCCGAGACAGGACGACACACTCCCCATTTACTCATCCATTCAAACACATTCATTCGCATCTTAGCCTCAAAGGGGAGACCGGACAGATCCTCACCGCACCACACCGCACAAGGGTCAACTGCGCAATGCAATCAGTGACATCCGCAGCAGGGCCCGGCAGCAGAACTGGTTTACCCCTGCCACATCATAACGGACCCATCCCCTTACCCGCACCCCCTATTTTCGGCATACCAATGATTATCTTAAACAACAGTGTTATTTACCAATATATGCAGTAAATCTATATTTCCATTTGCATTAGTCTGTTTTATTGAAGTCGTACTTATTAAGACAAGTAAAATTTAAGTTCCTTTTTATTTATTTTTTATTGTATATATGAAGAAAGTAGTAATGCTGCTAAGAATCAGCCCTGTCCGCTTTAGCAAAATACCTTTATCTGGTCCTGGATAAGTAGGGAACAAAGGCAAAAACTGACAGTCAACTCTTTTATTTTTTATTATTATTATTTTTTTGTAACTTTATCCTTACTATCTTATGATTTTAATTAGTTCATGAGAGGTCTTTCGAACCGCAGTGGTTGGATACAGCCTTCACCACCCCATCACTACAACAGGCCTTCCCCGAGCTGAATAAAACCCCGTAGAGCCACCAGGAATGAACCAGCAGAACACGTCAGCTGGTTCACAGGGTTAAACACTCCGCTGTGGAAAAATAAATGTACATCCTAGCCACTGTGCCAGAGAACAATGTACACCAACACACACACACACACACACACACACACACACACACACACACACACACACACACACACACACACAACGACGAAAGGAAAAAACGCACAGACACACGCACAAAAACCTAACACCTCTTTCGTACGCAACCGTTTGAAGTTCGCTGAAGCCTTAAAAAAATCTTTAGGATGTATTATAGTATGCTTAATTATAATAACTTTTTTTTAAAGACGTGGGATACCTTAATTAATTTATTTCTCGGGGGCGTTTCGTTTTTTTTTTTTTTTTTTTGAGGGGGTGTGGACCCGGAACGTCCCCCCCCTTCCCTCCTTTCAATGGACATGATATACAGGTGATAGAATATATTTTTTGAGAGGTCATTTACAATATTTATAATTTTAATTTTTATAAGTTAATAATTATTTCTGAGAGGGTCCTTGCAAAATCATAACACTATATTTTTCTTTACTTTTATGCCCACCCTTCCCATCCCTCTCAGCATCGTGGATCAAGGATAAATAACAAGTGGAAATCCCCCCCTTCCTGCAGTCCTGGATACGCCTTGCTGCCCCTGAACACTTTAATTCGGTATATGAGTAGCGTCGGGTCATGCACAGTCTGGCCTCCAAACCCTGACTAGATTGTTGGTATGGAGTGGCTGTGTTGTGCTATTACACCGGATACCAGAGGCCTGTCAGGTTCACGCAGTGCCACCATCGGCCTACTACTACTACAATAACAATAACAACAACAACAATAACAGCAGCAACAGCAACAACTTGTCGTTCAAGATCTTCGCCACTTATAATGAAGCTCAAGGATTACAATGGCCATTTTGATGTCAAGGCTGCTCTTCAAATGTTCTTAAATCGTTTCATGATGTTCCTAATCCAAAGTCCGCGAGCAGTCTAAATAATGTTGCTCCTGCTGCCTCCAGACGCCTATACGCGGCACAGGGATGTCTTGGTGCTGGATAGGGACGCCTTCACGTGGTGGCATTGATGTGGCCGGTCGGTGGTGATGCATCTTTATTGAAACGTCCCTCTCCCTATCCAAGGAAAGGAGGAAGACGAACTCCGGAAGAAGAAGAAGAGCAACTTCGACCTGCAGTCCACCAAGTTCTCGTTCAAATAAGCCTTGGATTGCAGCTACTAGTACTACTACTACTACTACTACTCCTGCTGCTGCTGCTACAAAAGTGGCTTACCGAACCAGTCTCCAATATCTCTTTCAAGACATGAAAATTGCTGCCTATTTAAAAACCACCAGACAATATTATTTAGAAGAGAATGCTCTGATATCTTTGAATGGCTAAGCACCAGTAGTAATTGCTGTACCATCACGACTGCAGTGAAATTATGGAACTGAAACCTGACGTGTGGTCACCCGAGACTTTTCTGTGTTACGTTTTCTATGACCAGTAACTAAGGTATTGTCTACAAGAAGTCATGAAGCAATTACATTTTTTAATATTCTGTCACTCTGTTGTTTAAAAGTGTTGTTTTGGCCTGTACTGAAAATGATTACTACTGGTTCCTAATTAATTACGTTTATTACACCGAATCCACTTCTGCATTTTTGTGTTCCTTTACTCTTTTCACTGAAATTTTTAGAGAAGAAAAAATCCGGCAACCTCCAAACGATTTTGTTATGTCGTACGAAATCCCTACCAGTCAAAGGCTATTTCAGTTTTGATGTCTAATAACACCATAATGAGCTTGTTTTCACCTGATAAAGTTTCATATGCTCAGTCAATTGATAGTAAAGTGTTCTCAGATTGGAGAGTTGATTCGACTAGTAACCAAGGAGACTCAACCCTACCTCATAACTAAGACCCGTCGATTTTATGCAACCACAACTTAGAAATGAAGCTATGACTATAAAATACGAAAGGATCTTTGTTACAGGATCATCACACAGACGTAATGGCCTCTGTCACATAAGGGTACTGGACTGATATTCTCTGTCACATGAGGGTAATGGACTGATATTCTCTGTCACATAAGGGTAATGGACTGATATTCTCTGTCACATAAGGGTAATGGACTGATATTCTCTGTCACATGAGGGTAATGGACTGATATTCTCTGTCACATAAGGGTACTGGACTGATATTCTCTGTCACATAAGGGTAATGGACTGATATTCTCTGTCACATAAGGGTAATGGACTGATATACTCTGTCACATAAGGGTAAGAGATGGTTTGCACATAACTAACAAGAAAAGCACCAAGAAACACTTCCCCAGTTCAGTCTTAATGTATTTATAGCATGATTTTACAGACCACCAAAGAGAAAAGGTAAAATATGATGGCTAAATATTTGTTCAGTCAGGATTCTACAGAGCGTCACTGGAATTTTATAGCCATGGAGAGAAGGGAAATATATTGGCTAACTTCTCGTTCAACCTGGATTATTTACTCCAACTTGGACCTATGTTTTCACTGTGTTCTCGTTACACCCCCGTCGATTTTATTTATCTGAGGAGAGACTGCTTGTGTTTGAGGGCTTTATTATGCAGTAGATTTCACGCACCACATCACTGCTTTGACGCTCTCTGGTCGTGGCAAAAATAAGAACGGAAAAACACGGGATTGTAGGTACACGGTCAACCCTCATGTGAGATTTTGGTGTCACCCATACATCGGCTTCTTACATGATTGTTGTTGTGGCCCCAGGCTTATCTGACACGTAAACCCGGTAGACTGCAGGATGAAATAACCCTTCTGTACTCCACCATCCACTGCGGGGGATAGGGAAGGTGAGGGACGTCTGTATAACCAGGCAGTTAGGCCGCCGGGTTATATAGATTCTATCATATGAAACTCCTGTCAACAATACATTTAAGAGTGAGTCAGGGGGTTACGAGGGGTGAGTGAGGGGAGAAGGTAATGAAGAGTGGGAAGGGGAGGGGAGGAGGGATAAAGGGCAGAGGTGAGCGATGGGGAGAGGAGAGGCAAGGAACAGCTGAAAGGAGGAGGACATGGGGAGGGAAGAGGAGAGAGAGGGCTGGGGAGACGAGAGGGATGGGAAGAGGTGGGAAGAGGAGAGGGGAGGCAGGGACAGTAGAGGGAAGAGGATGGAGAGACAGGAGATGGGATTGGAAGGAGGAAGGGAGAGAGGTGGGAAGGGGAGAGGGGTGGAGGAGAGAAGAGGGAAGGGGAGAGGGGTGGGGGAGAGGAGAGGAAAGGCCACATTCCGAGTATACGAGAGATCCTTAGTAAACAAACAAAGTCGAGTGGCGCAGAAAGTGACGATATAACGCCAAAAGTGGGCATGTGACGGAAATGCTGAGGGATATTATGGGAATGGTGGCAACGGCGGTAATACGGTGGCAACGGTGAGAATGTGGTGGGAAGGGTGAGAATATGGTGGGAATGGTGTGGATATGGTGGGAATGGTGAGCATCTAGGCCTTCACAAGCATTAGCAACCAGTACTCAAACGCACCTTGTTGCGTTTTCACTATTTGAAGACGTGGAACAACTATCACTCTACTCGTACATAGAGCAAACAAGTACCCAACACACCCTTCTTCGTACAGCCTCTAAACACTACTTAACAAAAAAATCCAAAATAATTTTACACCTCATTCTGAACAAAGTCACACTACTTGCCCCCTCTGCTCCTCCACAACACGGATATAGAGCATTACACGCTACAAACACTTTACTGACTAATCTCACACAACAAGCATCTGACGGCATCAACTCTGCGACACCCGCACACCGCACACTTCTCACAATAACAGATATTAGTAAAGCCTTCGACGCCATCCCCCGTCACAAACTAATCACCAAGATATACAACATTAACATGGAGAACAATACCACGCTCTGGCCTGTCAACTATTACGTGGTGGACAAGCAGGTGTTACATCCCGGGACAAGTATTTATTAATACGAAATTTCCCTCACGGAGTTCCACAGTGCTTCATTCTCTCAGCCACAGTCTTCACCCTGTACATGCATGATATTCCCTCACCCCAGTCACCCACAAACATTTCCTCCTACGCAGATGACATCAACATAATAACCACACATCACACTGCAGACACAGCCTCAGCACCGAAACAGAACTGCCTTAACACACTGCTGATTTGCGTCGAGGACAACAGGGTGACGATCGCCCAAGCCACGTCCACCACCACCACACTTATCACCAACAATAAACATGAACACAAGTACTGGCCTCCCATCACACTTAACAATGTACGTATGCCAAACACACCCTCCACTGAGATCCTTGGAGTGATATATAACACCAGTCTCACCTTCAAGGACCACGTATAAAACATCAAGAGGCGATGCACTCCTAGTCATTGCTCTTCTGAACTGCTTACTTGCATCTCTGCTCCATTACGGCGGGCGCGTGACACCCGTCTGGTAGCAAACTCTCGCCCCTTTTTCTGTCAAACTCTCTAATGCATGAGTTAACCGATACTCCCAGTCCTTCATGTATGCAACAGGTTCAACTCTGGAACTGTCTTCTGCATTTCCTTCTGCCTATGACCTCGGTCGCAATATCCAGGCATTTCTACATGAACGGATGATGAACTTGGCCCTGGTTTAATTATTCATGTTTTCTTGGAGGGAAGAATTTTGCGGACTCCTAGCCCTTGGTTCCTTCTCCCTTGCATACAAAACAAGACTCAGTGCACTCAGAGCAACTATAGGGTCAGACTTTGACCACAAAAAGAAACACTTTTCTTATTCTACAAACAATACATTAGATCAGTGACGTCCTATACCTTCCCGGCATGGGATCCCATCCAATCTAATATCCACTCCAACACCTTGTAAACCGTACAGAAGAACGCCCAACGCATCATCACTGACTGCACCAAAACCACTGCCACAGCTCGCTTACACTCTGATACTGAAGTCCTCCCTGTCTGATACTACTTCGATCTGAGAGGTACACAGTTATATGCAGCAGTGTATGCCAATACACAACACCCCTGTCATTATGTGAGAGATTTACAGCACACCTAAGCACATTATACAATCACCACACAAACATTATCAAACGGTTTACTACAATTTGCCACCTTCAGACATTCCAACACTAGCAGTGAAGGAAAACCTACATACTCACTTCACAGGCAGGGCAATACAACGCCTTGATCAGAACACTACTCGTACATTACAAGCCTCCTCCTGACATCCACCCATTGGAGGTGTCTTGTACTGATATTATCGAGGTCATCTTGCTAGGCTGAGAGCAGAACATCATCAAGCCCTCCTTAGCTACCAACTGACATTTGGGTTGGGTGGAGTCACAGATGACATTTTCTCTGCATGTAGTACCGGCCCACACATTGTAACACACATACTGGAGCACTGCACAACAAAGACGCACACAGAACATCAGCGGTGTTGGGAACCTATGAGACAACCCCGTAGGGCCAGTTGATTACCTGCGGTCGAAGGGCCTGTTCGATCAGACGGACTGGGTTTGAGAAACAACAACAAAGCCTATAGTTACTTTGTCAGTAAATGTAGTTACCGTTTTATACCTTGCCTCCTTCCCTCACTCCATCTCAGGGGGGTCCATCTGTCTCATCTATGCGAAAGGCGGGCCGTTCCCACTTCCTTTTCTGCTTATTGTTATGATTTATCCTTACCTTTCACACTTTTTATTTTAATTTAAGAAGCTCTTCCTCTATCAGTCGTTGTACTATCTAACATAATCTGTTTCTACTCTTGTCACACCACTTTCAGCTTGTGTGTGTGTGTGTGTGTGTGTGTGTGTGTGTGTGTGTTTTTAGACTCCATGTTTTCATTCCATAAATTAGAATAAGGAGGAAACACTATTTTTATATTTTTCTTTTTTGATATATAAGTACAGTTATACTGTACTTCTTCATGATGATACTTTGTTTACCAAACTCCTTCACCTTATTCCAGTCATTCTATTTCTTCGTTCGATTTCCTTCTCGTCTCAACTGCCTTTATCAACAAACTTTATCACTTTATCTCCAGGTTCGTTGGAAGGGACTGAATATGTGTGATAAAATATTGCTTAGGCCTACCTTCGCACTCCCTGTTTAACTTTATTGTCATTTCTTATAGATCCTTGGATGAGCAGGTAAGAAATATCCCATAAGGAAATCGATCACAGATGTCATTCGCCGTTCGTTCCATCCCAGTCTAAATCTTTAAGAATTTCCTCTCTGCAGTCAGTGAATAACTCAGGTGATACTGCCTCCTTGTCTTAAATCTCAATTATTAGTAGTATTTTCAGGCCTAACTAAATGGATTTGAATGGTAACACTGGTAAATATCTCCCAGTATCTTAAGTGTCTTTATTTTTTTATCGTCATGGCTTCAAACAGCCTCCATCTCTGTCAGAGTTACAGCTGAATCCAAGGTATCTGCATAATCAATAATGACATGCATGAAGATTTCTTTAATTCTAAACTATTCTGAATTAGCCTGTTTGGTTGATAACTTGAATGTGGTGTTGTTGAATAACCACAGGAAATTCAGCGTGTTTCCTAAGCTGTTTTGCATCTAGTGTACGGCTAATCAAATTTTCTATGAGTGCTGGAAAAGTTTACATACAACAAGGGGGAAATTTATCAGACGGTAGATATCAAGTCTTTAAGTTCACCGTCGTTGTGAGGCGGTACAACAAAAACATTGTCCTTCATTTGAGTACTTTACTGTCTTTATGCATTTCTTAAACAATTTTGCTATTAAATCTAATGCAGTCATCTTGATCTTTGGTGAGATCAACAGTGAGGATGAAACGATCTCCACCTGCCTTACCCCTGTGCATTCCTCACAACATTCTCTGCTGCTTCTAATATTATGTTGGATATTATTATGATCATCGCTTCTCCATCCTGAATCGACTCTTCAGTCATGACATATGATGTTGTTTTATTGTACTGAGATACAGTGATCCAGGTCCCTCAGACATGGGTGGCGTGGGCGGATGGGCTGGGGTCACGGGTGGTGGATGCTGGGACTTGCTGGAGGAAGTGTATGTTGTGAGGATTTTTATTGTCGGTGGGCCAACAGGGTGCAAGTCAAAATTGGGGGAGCAAAAAATGGGTGGGGTGGGTGGAAAGGAGTGTGTGGGATAGGCTACGATGGTGGTGGGTGGTGAAACAGGATTAGACGAGTGCACAATGTAAAAGTTGGATGTTGTACGGGGTGGTGGTGTTGGCAAGGGAAAGTATTAGGCTACAGAATTCTCTTAAAAGTTCGATTGTGCGTGTGGTAAAAAAAAAAAAAAACGGGTGGGTGGAGTACAGTGGGAGAGAAAAGCTAGGATGGTGGCGAACAGTGGGGCAGGCGGGAGAATTCACCCAGCGAAAGAAGGAAATAGGATGGCCAGTATGGGCGTCAATAGGATTAAATTCAACGTTTTCCACAAATAACAACAACAATAACGACGACGACGACGATGACGGCAATGGCACAATCAACAAGGACGACAAAAACAACAACAGCAAGGAGCACTCAGAGTGTAACATCTGCATCCATAAATTTAAGGACCAAACATTTGACTTCGCCATGCGACCTTGACCTTCGACTGATCAATATCGAATTACTTAGTCTTTGCCTGAAGCTTAACCCCTCCATCAAGTCTGATTCAAATAAGATCAAAACTGTTTAGGTTGATCTTATCGTGTGATCTCGAATACTGATCGTTATGAGAGACCTTCACCTGAATCACCTCTGATTGATATTTCTCAAAATCTAATCCCCTTATCCTTACCTAGCCTTAAACCCTTCTGGAAAGTTTGGTGTAAATCAGAAAAAAAACTGTATAAATTGGCCTTACAATGTGACCTTGCACTCTGATCTGCAGTTCTCAGCATCAACAGGTTAGTCCCCTTACGTGATCCGCAACCCTTCCACCAAATTTGGTCCAAACCTGATCAAAACTGTTTTACTTATTTGGCTCACACGCATATTCAGAAGTCAAACTCTAACCTTGCCATGTACCTCAACATTGGACTAATCATAATCGAACCCCATCGCTCTTGCATTACCCTTGACTCTTGAAGCAAATTTAGACTTACCAGAATGAAACCCAAACTGTTAATGTTGGAATTGGCAGGCCAAATTTCGACCCAGCCCTGTGACCTTGGCCGCTGACTTGTTGTCCTAAAAACAAGAGGTTAACCCACTGGCTGTCCCTCTGTCCCTCGACCAAACGCATAAAATGTTAAAGCTACCGTATTTTGTTCACACACACACACACACACACACACACACACACACACACACACACACACACACACACACACACACACACACGTCGAACCCGCTCTCAAATAGGCTAGCATGGGTGTAATAAAATGGGCAGCCAACGCCCTGTTGTACCTGGTGCCTCACGATGCAGGCAGAAACCGTTCACCATGTTCCTTTCTGGTTGGCAGGAGAAAATAGAAAGATATGATTATGTGTTCCCTGTTTAGTCTACTTCCTGCGACGAACACACGGAAGTATATTGGCAGATAGTCAAATAAACAGATAGATAAACATACAGAAAGATGGCTGAATACAAAACAGTTATACACCGTCATTAGGCATCTAGAAATTGACGGGGCTTGAGTCTGTTCGTGTGTCACTTGCACTGACTGGGATTTTTTTAAAGGTGTCTATTGTTATATACGCGCCCGCGAAGCGAGTGGGTGTTATGCTTCGATCAACGTGTGTGTGTGTGTGTGTGTGTGTGTGTGTGTGTGTGTTTTAACTAAGTACATGAAACAGTTTTTATCCGATTTTAACTCAACATAGCAGAAGGGCTGAATGTCTGCCAGTGAGTTGACATATTGCTTTGAGAACGCCACGTCAAAGGCCAAGATCACTAGGCTAGGTCAAACTTTGACCTAGCAAAATCAAACTTGGAGGAAGACTTGTGGGTAAAGTAACAGTAAAGTTAATCAGTTTTCAGAACAAACACAAGGTCACAGAGCAAGGTCAAAGTTCGACCAACGTCTGAACAAAATAACTCAAACAGTTTGGTCTGATCTGGATCAAGCTTGGTGGAAGGGCTGATGGTCAGCCAAAGACCTGACTTAAAACTTTTAAGAACAACACTCAAAGATCAAGGCTACTTGGCAAAGCCAACTTAACTTTTTTTTTTTTTTAAATCCAACTAGACCAGTAACTTTCAATCGGGGGTCCATGAACCCCAAGGGGTCCATGGACGATTTTCAAGGAAAATACGGAAATCCCGTTTATTTCTATTTCTTCCACGGAATCCTTATCAATTTTTCCTTTTTCCTCCATGGATATATCTTTTTCTTCATGAAAAAAATCACCTTGCATAAAATGGCTCCAGCGAAGATCTACTGTATGTAAAATTTTGTTCTTTAAAATCATGGTATTGACCTACCTGGCTCCAGCTCCCTCCCCCCCCTCCCTGTCAGTGGGGGGTTCTCACTGGGGGGTTCCAACCTCCCTAAAAAATAGCCGGGGAAACGCATACCAGTGTGCAAACCTTCGTGTTGCTAGATTAAAAGTATGGCTCTGCATGGTAACTTTGCTGGGATCCCCGGGGGCCGCCCCCTCCCGCATGGGGAGCGATCCTTGGAGGTTTTATCCCTCCCAAAGTCTGACTGGGGAGAACATCCATCGATATGCAAAATTTCATGTTCTTTGGTTTAAAGTTTTGGCCGTGCATAGCGATATTGGCCAAGGCCATCGGAAGCTGCCACCCCCTGTGGGGGACAGCCCTCAGGAGTCTCACAGTGATTATAATTGGCCACAATTGAAGCTCTGCCACTGTCGGAAATTCGTGTTCCCCCGTACGTGGCAAACCTCGGGGGGTCACAACCAGCCTAAAACCTTGCCCAAGGGGAGGTCTACCATTGTGTAAAATTTCAAATTTCGTTTTTCAAACACTCCACCCATAAGGCCTATATCCCATGCGTGAGGGAGGGAGGGAGTGACACAGTTATGGACATATCCTATATTTGGACGCACATGTGAGTTCTGCAAAAATGGTGATACCTGGGTTTCATACACTTTGTTTCAACACTTACTACAGCTGTCAAAGTGCTTGTGTCATGCCTTGTAACCATGTACAAATTATAACTAAAAAATATGTGTGTTTAGAACTGAATGTGTCCTCATATTTTTTGTTAAACAGAGTTTTATGATTATTTTTAACATTCCATTGATTCACTGCTTGTAAAACGAAAATATATATACAGTACTTGTCACAGCAGTAGTTGCTTTGAATTTTACTTGTCCAGCAGGTTCTTCTCCAGGGGATCCACAGGTTAGACCATGTTTGGAAAAGGAGGAACAGGACAAAAATGGCTGGGAATCACAGATCTAGACCAAACTTTGTGGAGGGTCAGGATAAGGAAGAATATGTACAAGAATTCGATTTTGAGAACAATCTGTCAAATGTCAAAGTCACAGAGAAAGGTCGAATGCCAAAGTCACAATGCAAGGTCAATTAACACAGTTTTGATCTGAATCGAATAAATTTTGGTGGAAGTGTTACGAGTTGGGCAAAAACAAACTGATCCAATCTTGAGAATAATCAGCCAAAGGTCAAGGTCGCAGGGCAAGGTCAAACTTCGACCCTTGTGTCTGCATGTGAATAACTAAAACAGTTGTGACCTGATTTGTATCAAACTTGGTGGATGTGTTAAGGATCACTCAAAATGTTGACCTACTGTATTGGAGAACAAAAGGTCAAACGTCTAGTTCACATGAGAAGTCAATTTTAACTTTTTCTTTTTTTCAGTTTAAACTAAACTTTTTGCAATTATTCAGGTTAAAACAAGAATAAAAGATTCGATTTTGAAAGCAATCACTCAAAGTTAAGGATCACAGGATAAGGTCAAAGGCCAAGGTCAATGGGCAATGTCAACTCAATTTTGATCGAATCTGAACCAGACTTTGTGAATGGGTTAAGGGTCAGGCAAGAGTAGTACGATCTTGAGAATAATTAGTCGCAGGTTAAGGTCACCAGGCAAAGTCAAATATCCGGCCCTAAAACCAGTTGGTGGGCGCGGGTGTTGCACTATTTGAGGGTCCCTTCTTGCTCCTTTTGTTTGTTAAAAAAAAAAAAAAAAAAAAAACGCACAGTGTTCGGTGAGGCGAATTATTAAGATAGTAGACGGTTGTACGGAGGGGTAAGAAGTTGTGAAGGTTGACAGTGAGGATGTTGTGATCATCTGCAGAGCTGTGGGAGTTTCCTTCAGCGTAATGTAATCATCAGATGCAGGATGCACTTTATTACTAAAACTGCTACCCCAGTGGCGAGTAAAATCGTCCGACGTTAGCCAAAGCAAACTCGTCCACTATTCCTCAGAATTAAGTAGTCCTTCATCTTGATTTAAAGGTTCAGTATTTCTTATGGAGCTCTTTCTAATTTCACGCTGTGGTGATTACGTCGTCCTTAGTGGGTGTTACTTGTCCTTCGATAACCATTATGTAACGGTGATTTTAGTAAACTTAAAACAATTAATTATTACCTTTAATTACTTTCAGTAACATTTAATATAGGTATATACAGCTGTTATTTACTGTTGTTGCTGCTCAGCCCAGGTCATACCTGGCCCGGCAGACCGTCCACAGTAGGTAAGCAGCTGCCCCTGTAGGGTTGTCCCATAGGTTCCCATCACCGTTAATGTTATGTCTGCGCCTTACTGTGGCATGTGCTGTGCAGTGCTCCATCATGTGGGTTATGCTGTGTGGGCCTATTATACAAGCAGGGCACATGTCATCTGTGACTCCACCCAACCCAAACCTAAGCTGGAAACTGAGGAGGGCTGGGTGATGTCCTGATCTATGCCCAGCAAGGTGAACTTGATTAGGTCTGTTTAAGAATACCTCTGAAGGGTGGATGTTGGGGGGTAAGGGGTGGGAGAAGCTTGTAGCATAGTGTTCTGATTGAGATGCTGTTTTCCCCTGCGCCTGAAATGGGTATATACTGTAGGTGTTTCTCCACTGCTAGTGTTGAAGCGTCTGGAAGTGGGATGTCGTTCAAGAGGGTTTGGTAACGTTTGTGTCGTGTTTGTTTTATGCGTCTGGTTATGTTGTGTGGCCAGAATTAGGATGCAAGTAAGATGGAGGAATAGAAGAAGGGAAAGACAAGAGGAAGGAGTAGTTGCAAGGAGAGTGGAAAGGTTACAAGAGGATGAGAAAAAGGCAGAGTATAAGAGAGAAGTGGAGGAACGATTGGGCAAATATGAATTGGAGCAGATGGGAAACGTGGAAGGTATGTGTAAGATATTTACAGAAGAAATATGTGCAGCATGTGATGTGGTGTGTGGAAGGAAGAGAAGACGGAGGGGGGTGCAAGGAACAGCGTGGTGGACTGAAGAGGTGAAACAGGCTGTGGCACAAAAGAAGAAAGCATACAATGAATGGATGAGAAATAGGGGCGTGGAAGAAGTTGAGAGGCGGAAGAGAGAGTTATATGTGGAAAGGAAGAGAGAGGTGAAAAGATTAGTAAGAGAGAGTAAGAAGAGAGTGGATGAGGAATTTGGAAGGAATTTGAGTGTAAAGTGGAGGGACTGTAAGAAAATGTTCTGGAGAGAAGTGAGAAGAGTAAGACAGGGTGGAAGTGAAGTTAGCAGGGGAGTGAAAGATAAAAATGGTGGATTACTAGTGGAGAAGGGAGAAAAAGTGAGCAGATGGAGAGAACACTTTAAGGAATTGTTGAACGTAGAGGATGGAAGTAATGCGAGTATAAGTGGCTGAGGAATGGCTGGGAGAAGGAGGGAGGTGAGAAGACAGGAAGAAATCAGTATGATAGAAGTTGTGGAAGCAATGAAGAAAGTTAAATCGGGGAAAGCCCCAGGAATTGATGGAGTGTGTGGTGAAATGCTGATGCATGGGGGAGGGATAGTAGTAGAATGGATGTGGAAGATGTGCAGATTGGCCTGGGAGGAAGGTAGAGTCCCGGAGGATTGGAAGTCAGGTATAATTATTCCCTTGTACAAAGGAAAAGGGGAAAAAGAAGTGTGTAGTAATCATAGGGGCATTTGTCTTCTTAGTATAATAGGAAAAGTGTATGGTAGGATACTTACAGACAGAGAGAAAGAACAGAGAAATTAGTTGGAGAAGAACAGGGAGGCTTTAGGAAGGGAAGAGGTTGTGTAGATCAGATATTCATTCTTAGATCTTTAGTGGAAAAGTTTCTAGAGAAGGGAAAGAAGTTGTATGCGGCTTACATGGATTTGGAGAAAGCATATGACAGGGTGGATAGACAAGGATTGTGGAAAGTGTTAAGAATATATGGAGTAGATGGGAAGTTGTTGAATGCTGTGAAGAGTATGTACGATGGTGCGAAGGCTGCAGTGCGTGTGGATGGTGAACTAAGTGAATTTTTCTCTTTGAAAGTTGGTTTGAAACAGGGATGTGTCATGTCTCCATGGTTGTTCAATCTGTACATGGATGGGGTAAGAGGTACAAGGTACGGTAGTGGATGTTGGAGTGGCTCTGGTGAGAGAGGATAGTGTTTGGAAACTCCCTGTACTGTTGTTTGCAGATGATACTGTGTTGTTGAGTGAAGACGAAGGGGAGCTGCAAGGCTTGGTGGATGAGTTTGAGAGAGTGTGTAAGAAACGGAACCTAAAGGTGAATGTAAGGAAGAGTAAAGTGATGGTCTTTGAGAGAGGTGAAGTTAGTGAATGTACAGCGAGGTTGGATGGTGAGGAATTGGAAAATGTGAGTACGTTTAAGTATTTGGGTAGTGTGATGAGTAAGGATGGAGGTTTGGAGGGTGAAGTGCTTGAAAGGGTACAGCAGGGAAGAAAGGTTGCTGGTTCCTTGAAAGCAGTGATAAGGAACAGGGAAGTGAGCATGGAAGTGAAAAAGTTACTACATGACAGTATTGTGATACCAACTCTAACGTACGGAAGTGAAGCTTGGACATTGTTGGAAGGACACAAGTCAAGAGTGAGAGCAGTGGAAATGAGTTATTTAAGAGGAGCCTGTGGAGTCACGTGGAGAGACAGGCTGACGAATGAGGATATAAAGAAGCGTTGTGGTGTGGATGTGGATGTGATAGGAAGCATTATAAGGAACACACTGAGGTGGTTTGGCCATGTGGAGAGGATGGAGGGTGAAAGACTGACGAAGAGAGTGTATGTGAGTGAGGTGGAGGGGGGAAGAGGGAGGGGAGGCTGAGGAAGAGATGGAGGGATGGGGTGGAGAGGTATATGAGAGAGGGGGGTGTGAGTTGGGAGCAGGGCAGTGAAATGGCGGGGGACAGGGCGACTTGGAGGCGATTTGTTTGTGGCCACCCCAAACGGGATTGAGGCGTCTGGCAATAGATAGATAGATAGACAAGCTGCAGCACAGAACTGTGTACCTCTCATGTCAAATATTCTCTAGCACGGAGGACTATTGCTTCAAAGTGTAAGTGAGCTGTGGAAGTGGTATTGGTGCAGCCAGTGATGATGCATAGAGCACTGCTTTGTATGGTCTGTCAGGTCTTGCAGTGAGTGTTTTGATAGGATGAGGGGTCCGTGTCCGGGAGGCAAAGGACACTATTGATCTATAATATTGTTTGAAGGGTATGGAGAATGTTTCTGTTTCACAAAGTCTGGTCCTGTAAGTCCCCCGAGTACAATGAGTCTGAGAGTGCACTGCCTCTTTATGGTTTGCATGTGGTACTTGAAGGTGAATTCAGTGTCATATGTTACTCCAAGGATCTTAATGGAAGGTGCGTGTGCGCGTGTGTGTGAGACACGGGTACACTGTTGAGTGTGATGTTAGGGGTGTACCTGTTCTCATGACTGCTGCTGGTGATGAGTGAAGTGGTGGATTTGGCTGGAGCGATCATCAGCCTGTTGTCCTCGACTCATGCCTGAAATGTGCTGTGGCAGTCTTCATGTAGTGAGTAGACTGTTTCTGGGATGTGGTGTAAGGTTGTTTATAAGTCATCTGCATACGGGGCACTGTTTGTGGGCCGTTGGGCTGTAGGAATGTCACGAATGTATAGGCTGAAGAGAGTGAGTGAAGAACGGAGCCTGTGGAACTCCGTGGGGAAATCTCATGTTCGTGATGACTTGCCCTGGAATGTAACATGTGCTTGGCCACCCGATAAATAGTTGGCAAGCCAGAGTTTGGTTTTGTTCTTCATGTTTGTAGTGTAGATTCTGACGATTAGTTTGCCAGGGATGACATAGAGGTTTTACTAATGTCTGTTGTTGTGGGACGTATACGTTGTGCAGGTCTCGCGGAACTGATGCCGTCAGATGCTTGCCATGTGGAGTTGGTTGGAAAGGTGCTTGAGTAGTGTAGTGCTCTCAGCCAGTGCTGTGTGGGACCAAGGGGGATATAAGGTGTAACTGTTAAGAATTTCAAGTTCGGTTATCTTGGACATCGTGCAGAGTACTGTAGTGTTATGGCTCTGAACGGTGTAGGGTGAGCTGGATTTTAATTTGCTTTGAGAACAGCGATGACTGTTTCTTGTCTCCAGATGTTGAGAATGCTACAAGTTGCGTATGAACAGACAAGTTGCTGATGCTTGTGACGCCTGGATGCCGTGTGGTCCTACAAGTTTCAGGTGTAGGTTGCTGATGCCATCCGTACAGGTGCTTGTAATTTTTTTTTTTTTCTGTTTTCTTTCAATGTTGCGTGTCATTTACTGCACATGATAACTGTGTACTTCTTGACGTCTTACAAATGAATCATGAACCTCAATGAAACGATTATATTCGTATAAGATGAAGTACTGAATTATAATCTTACTACTTCTTTCGCCATTTTTTTTTCCTTCAGACCTGCTTAGCATCTGTACACTATTTCACTGTTGTTACCTCCAGATGATATTCTAGGTACTGAAGACATGTTTTGTACCGAAAGGGTTACAAACTGTTTCCGTTAACCTTTTCACAACCTGATGCCTCTCGGTAGCCTGAATAAAATCGTCTGAAGGAAATAAAAACTATAAAAAGTACGTCATCAGACTCGAAAAATTAAGACAAAGTATGATGGTCTGTGAGCATCCGCATCAGGTGCAAAACAGTACTTTATCCATTCAGCCCCATTACGTACTTTTTATTTTTTCTTCCTTTTAGAAACCATAAATAAACACTATCCACAACACAACAATGGCCACTGTGAAATACTCGCCTGCAATACAGTTCTTGAGAGGCTTAACCCTTAAACGCGAGGACATAAATTACAATATATATACCTTTCTATTTTCACACCGTTTTTCTCACTTAAAGAGATTTTTCAACTACAGAGATTTAACAGAGCCTTCTTTATTCCCTTTACTACCAAGGGATTCTTCTACGTTTATTTTTTTTTATTTATTTATTTTTTTTTGTGACCGACTCTGGGTATAGGCTTCACAGCCTGCTTGCAAGGCCCAGTAGTCCTCCTACGTACCGCACACCTCTACATGTCACCACTTCGGCGCTAACACCCACCGTCCATACTGAATACATGCTAGGGCTGTCTCATACAGGACTGGTGTATTGGTATTAGCGGGGGTATTTTTACGACATGTCTGCGGGCCTTCTGGTAGATCAGTAAAGTCTGATTTTACTGAAATTCAAATCCTTAAACTGTTCCCTGCCTCAGCGGGATTTGAACCCGGGTCCGTCAGGACTGCAGGCCAACTCTCTACCGATTGAGCCACCGCCTCCCCCAAATCGTCTGGTAATAACTTAACTACAAAGAAACATTACTGGACGGAAGGGGTTAACTTGTGATCGTGAACCTCCTCCCAACCGCTTCAAGGAAAACCCGTATTGTGAAGCCAAAGTATTATACATTACAATAAAACACAGCTTAAGACAAATGTTTACATAATTATGATTCTGAATTGCATATACCAGTGGCTCAGATTTTAGGAAGCCTTCAATAATTAGGAAAACTGAGCGCGGGATATTCAAATTCCTCACCTGAAAGAAATTGTGGAAAAAGGTTTAGGCACAAGAAAAGAAAAAAAAAAAAAAAAATGATGCAAAACTCTGTCATCCGTCAGTCGATTTTTTTTTTAAACTTACGAAAAAAAAAAAAAATTGGACTGAGCATAAAACGTGAAGGTAAGTAAGGGCAGGTGAGTTGTATGAATGACCTAAACAGTTTGACCTTGAGGGAGGGAACTCTAAATCAGCCTTTGTATATATTGGTGTAGTACTTGGCCTCCGTCACTGTGTACTACTGCCATCACGAGGGAACCATGGGAGGGGGGAGGGTGTTGTTTGGTTGTGGTGTTGCTTATTTGTGTTACCCTCGACTCAAGGTTTATACACCATTATACATTATGCACACCACAACAACAACATTAAGTAACTTGCATGATATAGCCTATTACGCAGACCATGTTAATAGGGATGGTTATAATAATAATAATAATAATAATAATAATAATATTATTATTATTATTATTATTATTATTCTTAATGATGATAAGAACAACAACCACAACGACGAAGACGACGACGACGATGATGAAGATGATCACTGTTGTTGTTGTTGTTGTTATTATTACTATGATCATCCACTAACCTTTCTTTGGAGAGTAACCAAAAACAAGGAAGGAAACTTAAGAACTGCAAAACAGTACCAATCATGATGATCATAATCATCATCATCATCATATCCAGAACTCCTTTCCCACCCCAAGATGGGGTATGGTAGGGTCCAGAGAGCCAGACAAAACTTGACAGAAAGGGATACTACCCAACGTTTGCCCAAATGAAATGAACCACACTCTCAATGACTCACCATTCAAGCCCCTTGAATCCTGGCTCCACCCGATAAGTAAAAAAACATTTCAACGGTAGCTTTCCACTCACCTATCTGACAAGTCGGTCCAACGACTATCAACATAAAAGGGTGGCAAACCCTGGTAATACACTCCTCTTCACAATAGTTATCCAGCCAGTTTGATCGCTTGTCAGTTCCATAGCCTAGTTAGCTCCTACACCTCTCATTCTCCTACACCCATTTACCATACCTATCCACCTAGTTTATCAGGTTTACTCCCGCCTTCAAAGTCGCTCCGACATACCCAGAATCCTGGCTTCATATTATGACTGGTTAATAAAAACATTCTGAAGGTAACTTTACTTTCAACTATCTGACAGTCAATCTGACGACGCCTGTCAAATTAAAAAGCGGTGCCAAACCTTTGTCAAGCACTACCTTGTATAAATTTCATCCAACAAGCTCAATCAATTGGCAGTTCCCTTGCCTCATCCATTTCCTCATCTCTCCTTCTCACACACTTATGTACCTTATCTATCTACCTTCCTGTTGGCCTACCACGAATCCTCTCACCTTCAAGTTCACTCATATACACCTTCTTCACCGCCATATTCGCACCCATTTTCTTCACATGTCCACGCCATCTAAACACACTCCCTTAAACTCTGTTGTCCACGGACTCCCTCTCTCCATATCTTTCACGAATCATTAATTCTGATCCCAACTACTCCCTCAAAATTCCACACGCGAATCTCAATAGCTCCATCTCGACTGTCCTAACTCTTGACTTTTTTTTAAGTTTCACCAAACTCTTACGTTCACTTGTTAATATGGGTACTAATATTCCTTCAGACAATCCTCTTGTAGCCTTGGTCAGACCTCTGTGTTATAGAAAGGCCATCAAAACACCAGTCACTTTTCTTCCCTCATTTACCTCTCAGTTTAATCACTGCACCCAGGTATTTAACCCAGCAGTGCCCAGGGGTCCTGAGTGCGAGATTTTGCTGGAAGGGTACTTAGCATACCGCCCTCCGCCGACCGGCTCATAGTCGCAAAGCTAGTAGGTCACTGCCCTACGGCTTCCCCATTTATTATCTTTTGAAAATGCCCAATCTCGTCCTTTTTAAAGGAACATGGCCGCCAACGGGTTAAACATTCTCACCAATTTGTCTCTCTCCATTCACCAGAGCATCACATTGGAAATCATCTCTCTCAACAACCATCACTTTACTCTCATGATGGCACGATGCTTACAGTCATCAACAAAACTCTGTATCAGTCTGCAGATTTCCTACTAACTATTAGCCAAGACCACAGCATCATCTGCATGCGTCAGAAGTGAATTACTCCAACCTTCCCCATTCATTACTATCCTCATCCTCCCTCCATCACTCGAGTTTTTACCTCTCTCATATGCATACAACTACTGAACAACCAGGGGTTACATCACACACCCTTCTCTTGCCCCAACACTGATGTTACACCACTCACTTCTTACACACACACACACACACACACACACACACACACACACACACACACACACACACACAGATTCAACTGACAAACATTACTGACAAGGCGAGCACTCAAAAGTTACTATTCCTTCCTCCTCTACATGTGTTCACAAAACCTTCACATCATAACCGAATCTGTTTTAATATTCTCTGCACAAAACACAGACTAGGCCAAACTTCCTGACAGACGCACGACGCAAAAAACGTCACATAAAACGCAGGCCAGAGAAGGCGTGAATGAGAGTGAATGAGTGAAGTGGGAGTGTGTGGGAGTGAAATGTCAGGAAGAGAGGGTTTGGGGTGGGGGGACAGAGCCTTGACGAAGCAAACTTTCAAGATATTTAGCCATTCTTATTTACTGAAGACACTGATCGCGTAGCATAAGCATTTACCTCCTCTGATTATGACCTTGCTAATCAATTTCCTTAATCATAAACTAAACCCTTCTGAGTCCAGCGTCACCCAGTTTCAGATTATACGCTACATACCCATACCTTCCCAACAGACTCACCCTTGTCAGTGGAGATATTATTTCTATTTTATCTAATACACCTTAATCCAAGAGTAAACACCTTTTTTACCAACCCGGTTCACTAGACAATGTTAACCTTATACTCTCACCATGCAATTATTTCGCCTATAACAGAGGTATATCATCAACATTTAGAATAATGTGTAAATACTGCTAAATATTATCAAGATGAATTTCAATGTTTACCGTATTACAACAGTGAAAGAATCCAGGAGCTTCAGCGTATAATTCCAAATCCTATGCACTGAATCCCATAATGCCAGTCCAAAGGTCCTGGATTCACTTCACTTGCAGGTATAAGGAAGTGGTTTAAGTAGTCTAACACAATAATGATAAGTAACCACTCCCAGCAACAATTTCTTACAACTACAGTGCACTTATATCTAGGAAGTGACGGCACCAGAGATGTGATTAGGGTTTAGCAGGGTGTACTATCACAATTAAAAATTCGTCGACACTTCCTTGCTGGGTGTGTCGATGGAAGGTGTTACATGAAAAATTTTGAAGGCAGACACAAGAAGAGCATGAGATGGAGGGGTACTCAGATATTCGGGGAGGACTGAAAACTATGGAAGACGAGACAAAAAAAACTCTGCTGGCAACGGACTGGAGGCGAACTTTGACCCTTGACAGTAACTGGAAGCTCCGTAGCACGTCTTTCTTGGTGATTTATTATTGCACCCTAACATTTTCGTATGTTATTTATATCGCTTCAATACTGACATGGTTTGCATCAATAACATATTAGAGGACTGCCAAATAGAATGTGAAGAATATATCGCCAAGACAGAGGTGCTACGAAATATCCGAAGCTACTCAAAATACGGCCTCCTGTGACGAGGACGTGGTGGGATGACGTGGGTGTGGGTGTGTGACGCAGGCCAGCATCATGACGTACAGAATTGGCGGAAGACGAGGGACTTGTTAGCGGGCTGGGGGTGCTGACGTCATCATCGGCGAAATAATACGAAATCAGCTTTCACAATGATCTCAGAATTAAACGTATCTGGCAAATCATTGTGAAAACCAGTTTCGTGACGAGGTGAAGCAGCAGCGGCGGCGGGGCGAGTCTACCATTAACAGAGAACGGGACTGTGGGATCAAAGAAAATGGAAAACGAGGTGCCAGAGTCTCGGGATGATGAGTGTAAAATATCAAAGTGCTACATTTAGTTTTCCATGTTCTTTGTACCAGTTTATTGTGCTCCCTATGTAATAATTTGTAATAACAGGAATCTAGACACATATAAAAAGGTAAATCCAGTCACACTACCGTACTAACCAAACATGTGCATAATTTCTTTTCACTTAATCCCAGTACTACTACAAATATTACATCATTTATCAACACTGCTACTGCTACTATTACCACCACCACGATGACTATTACTGCTAAGTTACTACCACTACATAAGATCAGTACCAGTATTAGTTACAATAATAATAATAATAATAATAATAATAATAATAATAATAATAATAATAATACAAGATAGTGACAAACTGACAAAGAAAGTACAGCTAACAGAGTACAACTACGATAAATGGAACACCTTAAGTCTACAGTGCAAAAAATACATAAGTCTTATCCATTAACTCTACATCATCAAGAAAATACACACAAGAGGCTACAAGAATCCCTTACACCTACACTACAATAATACACAGAACTTGGCTTATACGGTAATTCTGTTTCACCTGGAAAATATAATGAGCTGCAGTTGTTACGCTGGTTGAAGATGTGAAAAGAGGTTTCTCTCTCTCTCTCTCTCTCTCTCTCCTGGCGAACTTGGAGGTGTCATAACAATAGGGAATGAGAATTTTACTTTCTCTCTCTCTCTCTCTCTCTCTCTCTCTCTCTCTCAACCCCTTCAGATCGAGGGGTACTTTTAAAACCAAATCAACTTGTCAGGTGGTAAAAAGCATTAAATATAGGAAAAAAAAAAAAAACAGTGGAGGCAAGGGGTTACTTGAGATTTTCTTATTTGCGACTCATTTTCGTCTGAGGGCTTTTCCTAGACTGAATAAAATCGTCTGGTGGTTGCCTCACACACACACACACACACACACACACACACACACACACACACACACACACACACACACAATCGTCCCCGAACTAAACGGGTTTGTCTTCTCCAGTTTGCATCAATTCCTCCTCATCCCAACGAGAGGGGAGAAAGGGTTAGGTGTGTGTGTGTGTGTGTGTGTGTGTGTGTGTGTGTGTGTGTGTGTGTGTGTGTGTGTGTGTGTGTGTGTGTGTGTGTGTGTCACAACAAACTATCTGACTTGTGCTGGGGGAAGGAGGGAAAAAAGGCAGAGAGAGAGAGAGAGAGAGAGAGGAGGGTAATAACTGTGGTGAGTGTAACCTAAGAAGGGGGGGGCAGGGGCTGTGCCGGGAGGGGGAGGGGGAGGGAGGAGGGGTCAGGGGGACACGTGCTCTCATGCCAAAAAACAACACATAAAATTACTGCCAGGGAAACAGGGAGGGGGGAAAGGGAGGGGGGGAAAGGGAGGGGGAGGGAGAGGGGGAGGGGAGAGGGGTGAAGGAGGGAAAGGGATGGACGTGGAGAGGAATGGTGTTGGGGTTGGACGGGGAGGGGGAAGGGGAGAAGGAGGGGAAGGGGTAGAGGGATGAGGGAGAGGGATGGAGGATGGAGGAGGAGGAGGGGGGATAGAGATCTTGGGGGGAGGGGGGATAGAGATCTTGGGGGGAGGAGGGGTAGATGGAGGGGGTAGGAGGTGAAAATGTGGAAACAGGAAGAGAGGAGTAGAGGACAAGAAACTATATGATGAGTTAGAGGATATAAACTGACATACTGTATACTGGGTTTATGGACTTCACACACACACACACACACACACACACACACACACACACACACCCTAATCCGTGTGCCATCGCTTCAAAATTCCACAATGACTCTGGCACACAGCAATCACAATTCACTCCTTCAGTAATTCTTTTTTAATTTTATTCTTGGTACTGTCAGGCGAACGTACTGAGAGAGAGAGAGAGAGAGAGAGAGAGAGAGAGAGAGAGAGAGAGAGAGAGAGAGAGAGAGAGAGAGAGAGAGAGAGAGAGAGAGAGAGAGCGCTGAATAAAATACGGTGTAGGTGGGAAGAAGAAAATGGGAAAGGCGTCACCGTACTGAAAGGGTTATATACTCAGTGCGTTATATTACACCTACAACACACCATCCCCCTTCACCACACACACACACACACACACACACACACACACACACACACACACACAGCACAAGACGCCTCATTCAAAAAGGATGTAACTCTGTCCTTATTACCTCTGCCCTTTCTTCCTCTCTCTCTCTCTCTCTCTCTCTTTCTCCCGCTACAAGACGAGAGAGGGTGCAAAGTACGTGTAGGAGCTATAAAACCTGATCTTGGGTGGATGAAGGAGGGTAAAGGTGACAATTAGGGACAAGACACATTACTGTCATTCTGTTCGTATTCATTCATTTTCACTGCTTCATATACCGTAAGGAGCACTGAAAATATGACATCAAACCAGTACCCATCACCGTATTAATCAGTAAAGAATGTTTTTGTGCGAATGTATGTATTTGGTCTGTACACTATTAACGCCTTGCATGTGGGGGCAGCTCTACTATGTATGTTCAAGTCGGGTTTTGTGGGTTCTGAGTATCTCGTCCACAGGATCTAGGAGTTCTTGTTACTGTCACTCGAAAAGTTAGCCACCCCTGCCCAGTGCTTCATGCATGGGTACGCATATACAGGTGTGGAAAGCCTGTAATGCTTAGGATGGAAAGTACTATATGATTTATTATTATGTTTTATGGTGTGGCTATGCTCGTATGTCAGAACCTGTGTATGTCGCTGAGGGAACCTAGAGAATGTGAATATGTAAGAATACGTGAGTGCATACATAATACTGCACGCTCTTAAATGTCCATCCATGGGTGGGTCTGATCCCATATCAGAACTTCTAGACTCGGGCGCAACCAACCCGCCCACCAGAAGCCCCAATAACTTAAATTACAAGCACACATAATTACAATATCCAAAAAACACAGGGAGTTGCACTTTTCCCCCTCTGTGTTGCAACCGCCAGGCACCGCTGCAGTGACCGCATCTCTTACCACCACCATCAAAAGCAGCAAAGAGCCATGATACGAGCAATTCAGCCACATGCAAGAGTATATCTGTCAACACCATCCACAAAACAGGGGGAAAGTAAACCAAAGCAGGAGTGCAGAGAGTAAGGCAACACCGCTGGGCAGAGGCAGGGTGACCACACTGAGGCACACCACTAGACAAAACAACACAAACTGCAGCTGACAATTAAAACGAGGAAAAATAAAGCGAGATTAAAGCAGATGCGAGAAGAAAACAACCCCATGATTTACGGTTATAAAACAAGGACACTGCTACACCCTCAATCAAAACACGTACCACAACATCAACAAGTACAAGGATGGCAAAGACGAAAATATAAACTTCAAGGACGAACAACAACAACAACGCTGAGAACAATAACAGCAACAAAAACAACAACACTATGGATGACGATGCGAAATTAAGAAGGGTAAGAACAAACAAAAACAAAATCATCACTACCACCAGCAACAAAAGCACAGACAAAAACGAAAACAAATAAAATAACTAATAATAATAATAATAATAATAATAATAATAATAATAATAACAAATACATGGATGACGAGGAAGATAATAAAAACAACAACAACAACAACGTCGAGGTATGACTCACCTGAAGGCTTGAGTGAAGGATCAATCTGAGGAAGAGAGGAAGACACTGTTAGCATATTATATAACTCTCTCTCTCTCTCTCTCTCTCTCTCTCTCTCTCTCTCTCTCTCTCTCTCTCTCTCTCTCTCAGGTAATCGTATACAAACAACACTCATGGGAAAAAAACTCGCACAAACACGAGCACAGACAGCCACACACACACACTCGAGCATCTACGCAAACACGCACACACAGACACGCACACACACACTCAAGCACTAACACTCGCTCGTACACATGGATGATTCATACACACTTAGTACCGGGGGTGTAAGGTGTTAGGGGGTGAGATATAGGGGGAAGGGGGGACGGGGGAGGTAGGGTAGGGTCAGGGAGGAGGTGAGTGAAGAGGAAGAAGGATTACGATGAGGATGAGAGAGAGAGAGAGAGAGAGAGAGAGAGAGAGAGAGAGAGAGAGAGAGATGCACTGCTAACTATAAACACAAATCAACACAGATCCACACCAGCCTTTTCAACAAAATCATCCTATATTTACTATCACCAAAACAATCACTCCAAGACCAGAAATTTATACAGTAAATTAATTCTTCCCAACAGGACACATAAATGGTAAGAGGACTAGGACAGAAAGCGAGGAGACGACAAAAACAAGTCCTTCAATTCGAATACGTTTTTTTACTCTTTTCTTGTTACCTGCAGACAACTCTTCGCAAGGGAGGGGTTACGTACTGGCTTCACTGATAACTTCCACTACGAGGGTCCTTCCCCAATTAAATCGTATGGGTACAGAAAGATCAAAGCAACAACTACTCCCTCTGGTTCACGGGGCTGTGACAAAGAGGAGAGGGCAGGGAATGAAGAACTAGAAGATGAAGGAAAGAACCAGGGAGAGGAAGTCAAGAAGAGTGAAAATGGGGAGAAGGAAGAAAAGGGAAGGAACAAGAAGCAGCAAGGAAACAAACTTGGCCACCATCCCCAGGGAATACAAGATGGTCTCCACACAGCCGCTGCACACAAACATGCTTCTGTGGAAATTGCCATGATGATTAATGACCATATTAAAACGTAGGACCTCAAAATCTGTGTTTCTATGGCTTGATACTTGACCCAATAAATCCCTTCAAATTATCAAAAAAAAAAAAAAAAAAATGAAAAAGGCGTCTGAGGCTACTGGCTAAGTAAAGAAGTGCCCCAAGTTTGAAATAAATTAGTGTGGAAATAAAGGAATGGCGCCAAGTTGAAAAAGCGTCTGGGAGAAAGAATAAAGAAACGCAGGAAAAACAGCAGCTCTCCATCAGCCTAATAAGGGAGAGAGAGGGAGAAGGGTAAGAGAATAAGAGAGGAGAGAACTGAAAGAGAAGGGGAAGAGCGAAGAAGGCAATAAAGAACGGAGAAGAGGAAAGGAAAAAGGGGGAGTAGAAGAAAGACATAAATGGGAGACAAGATGATGAAAGTAGGAAAGGGGGATGCAACTCAGGAGAGAAATAAGGAATGGGACGAGGGAGGGGACAGAAAGGGTAGGACAAGGCTTAAGGGAATAGGAGAGGCAAGGAGAGTGAGAGGGAAGGGAAGGAAGGGGTGAGCCAAGGAAGGATGGGAGACAGAGGGAGGCAAAGGAGAGTATAAGTGTATGGAGGAAAAGGAGGAAAGAGAGACGAGGAGAACAAAGGAAAGGAAGGGAAGAGGAGGGGAAGGGAGGGAAGGGGGAGGGTGAGGGAGACAAGTAAGGATGAAGGAAGCGGAAGGAAAACCAGGGATAAGGGATGAGAAAGAAGAGGAGAGAGGCAGGGAATGGAAGAGATGGAAAGAAGGAAGGAGGTGTGTGTGTGTGTGTGTGTGTGTGTGTGTGTGTGTGTGTGTGTGTGTGTGTGTGTGTGTGTGTGTGTGTGTGTGTGTGTGTGTGTGTGTGTGTGTGTGTGTGTGTGTGTGTGTCTCTCTCTCTCTCTTCGCTAAGCTCAGGAGTAGGGTAAATAAATGAAGGGATAATGTGAGCCGAGCGGAGGGAAAAAAAAAAAAAAAAAAGTGTTGGAGAGGGGAAGAGTGAGAGGGAGGAACAAGGGAGCAAGGCAGAGAGAGAGAGAGAGAGAGAGAGAGAGAGAAAACCAATAAAAGATGGAAAGAAAACGGGGAGCAATAGAGGGGGAACGAAAGGAAAGAGGGACATGGGCTTGAGTGGCAGGGAGTACCGGGGAAGACAAGGGATAGAAAAAAGAAAGAATAAAAGAGAGTAGAGACAGGTACATAAGAAATAAGAAGAAGCGGGAAAAAATATTAAATTACAAAAACACTAAAATTATTGATGGAGAGGATATAAATAAAGACAGATTAAAGAAAGAAGAAGACGGACAAGAATGCCTGGAAAACGAAGGAGGAAGGATCGTAACAGGAGAGTTGGAATTAACTTGGAATAAGGAGAGTAGGAATAAAGGTGGAAGCAGAAGAGAAATGATAAGAAAAAATAAGGAAAAGGGCTAAAAGACGGAACAGAGGAGGTAGCAATATGATCGGAAAGGATGAAGAGGAATTTAAGATGTACATGGAGTCAGGGAATTATAAACGGCAATATAAGAGATGAAACAGAGGGTAATAAAAGGGATAAAGCTGGGAGACACGAGACAGGGAATAAAGAGGAGAAATGGGAGACAGAAGAGAGGGAAGAGGAGAAATAGGAGGCAGAAGGGAGGGAAGAAAGAGGAGAAATAGAAGATGGTTGATAAATGAAGGAAGAGAGGTAAGTGTGCGTAAAGAAAGCAAGACGCATGAAGAGGGTAATGTTCACCTCGCCACCCGTCATCACATTAACTACACCTACTTGAGGAGGAGGAGGAGGAGGAGGAGAGAAGAAAGGAAGAGAGAGAGACAGAGGACTGGAGAAAAAGGGAAAGGTATAGATGGAATGAAACTGATAAATAGATAGATTGACAAACAGATGGATAAACAGGCGGGGAGAGAGAGAGAGAGAGAGAGAGAGAGAGAGAGAGTCAAAAGATCCACGAAAACTACGACCCAAGCTGGATCAGTCAGCCCTCAAAACACCTTCCTGGGCCATCTCCAAATCAGGCCTTCAAATACTACATCAACAGGTAGGAAAATGTATGTATGTATGTATGTATGTATGGAGACGCACAAGACAAAGACCACACCCCTATCTTAACCCCTTCAGTACCATGACGTACGATATAGTTCAGTCTTGACGCTTAAAGACGATTTTATTCAGCTTAGGGGGAGGGGGGAAACAAGGGTGTCAAGGGATTAATATTCTGTAACCTCGACACTACAAATTATTTTCCTAAAGTATACCAAATCGTCTGGAGGTTGTATGGATAAATAAATAAATAAATAAGGGTTGAAAGACTGACTACATGATCTCAAACCCACACACGAAGGTAGAAAGAATTGGAAGGCTGTTATTGATGAGTGAATGGGTGTTTGGCAAATCCACTAGGTAGGCTATTGATGGTTTTGCTGTCTGTAATTCTTTGCCACTCTTTCGTCCTTCACACCTTTATACTTCTGTGATGATGATGATGATGATGATGGCCAGAGAGAGAGAGAAAGAGAGAGGGAGAGAGGTGTAAGGGTGGTGTGAGTGAGGGACAAGGGGGTGATGTGTAAAAGCAGGCTAAGAGTGAAGAGGGTGTGGGTTACTATAAACATCACTTATCACAACCCAACCCACGCACCCCAACACACCCAGGTATACGGTGTCAGGAGGGTGCTGGTACTAGTAGTAGTAGTAGTAGTAGTAGTGGTGCTGGTGGTGGTGGTAATTGTGGTGGTGATGGTAGTGACTGCGATATAAACCGTATTGGTGGATGCAGTGGTGGTAATCGTAGTAATAGAGGTAGTGGAACTGACGGTATGGTAGCTACTGTGATATTTAAGGTAGTGGTTGTTGTTGTGAAGGTAGCAGTAATGGTATATGGTAGTCGAAGTGGTTGTGGTAAATGTTATGATGCTTTGTGGTAGTTATGGTAGGTGTAATAGTAGTAGTGGTGGTGACAGGAGATCCGGTGATAAAAGTAGTTGTAGTGGTGGTGGTAGTTGTATGGTGGTGATAGTGATGCTTGTGGTGGCATTACTTACACACGCACAGAGAGAGAGAGAGAGTGTTACCTCAGAACATCACTATTCCCAGCATCACTTCGGACATCCTGATTCCCACAACAATCGCTCCTCTCTCTCTCTCTCTCTCTCTCTCTCTCTCTCTCTCTCTCTCTCTCGTGGTTAACCGAAATAAAAACGGCAGGTGATCTTCAGGTAATCAGCTAACCTCTATTAAGTTACCTACAGACGAACTTAGCATTAAGAAGATCCACCTGTAATGAAGGATTAATTGGAGAAAATACCTTACTCCTTCAGGTTGAAAAGCCCTATGGTGAAAAAATTGTCTGGAAATTAACACACACACACACACACACACACACACACACACACACACACACACACACACACACACACACAGATTCAACGGGTTAAGTAATTTTTTTTTCCTGCTTTCCAGACTGCGGCGACTCTTCCAACATAACTCTCTCTCTCTCTCTCTCTCTCTCTCTCTCTCTCTCTCTCTCTCTCTCTCAGAAACCATAACAAACCTAGGAATGATAATTAGTCGGTGGCCATCAGGAAGCACAGACACCGCCATCTTTGTACTCCGGCGTGTGTGTGTGTGTGTGTGTGTGTGTGTGTGTGTGTGTGTGTGTGTGTGTGTGTGTGTGTGTGTGTGTGTGTGTGTGTGTGTGTGTGTGTGTGTGTGTGTGTGTGTGTGTGTGTGTGTGTGTGTGTGTGTGTGTGTGTGTGTGTGTGTGTGTGTGTGTGCGCGAAAGGATGTGATGAGCGAGGCAAGGACCCCCCCCCACCCCACACACACACACACACCTAATAAACAATATCTGGGGCCACAATCCCGGATTCGACCTTTAACCGCGCCGTCACAAAGACCCCTTCAGAGATGCTATCGGGTGCATTTGTATTATTTATGTGTATCTGTCTTTGTCTAAGTGTACCGTGCAGAGAAAGATGTTCGAGTATGTATGGGTTAATTTGTGTAAGGAATCAAGGACTTCATCATCATCAATCATCATAATTATCAATCATTAACCATCATCATCATCATCATCATCATCATTCTTTACCCCCTATCTGCAGGTGGGGTAGGGTAAGGGACAGAAAGCCAGGAAAAGGAAAAAAAAAATCGATATTGGGAGAATTAATCAAAACTATGAACAACAAAATGGGCCACACATTCATTCTGTCACCATTCAATCCCCCGGAATCCTGACTCCACCTCACACGTACACTTTCCCACACGCTCTCTCTCTCTCTCTCTCTTATACAACCCCCTTATTTTCTTTCCATGGACTTCACTCCACTACTCTTATATCCTGCGAGTCTTTCTTCCTCCATCTTTATTCTCTCTCTCTCTCTCTCTCTCTCACCCTACTCTCTGTCTACTACCTATCTCACTTAGTCTCTTCTTTTTCATTCTCTTTTAATCTACCCTTCTCCATTCTGATTATTTCTTCTGACATTCTTATTCCTCTTACCCACGTCTCTCCTCATAGCTCGACTCCTCTTGACATTAACGCCACTCTTATACCTTATATTCTTTAACTTTATTGTTATTTTTCTCCTTCAGGTGTCCTCCACCTTTCTCTCACCTTTACTTTCATCTCCCTCTTCTCTCTTTACTTTTATTTTTCTTTAGTCCTTTCTCTCTTTTGTTACGCTCTGTCCCATCCTATTAACTCTCTCTCTTCTGTGTCCATTTCCATTTGGCGATTCTCTCCTTTCTCTCATCCTCTTTACCCTCATCTGATTCTCTCCTTTCTCTCATCCTCTTTACCCTCATCTGATTCTCTCCTTTCTCTCATCCTCTTTACCCTCATCTGATTCTCTCCTTTCTCTCATCCTCTTTACCCTCATCTGATTCTCTCCTTTCTCTCATCCTCTTTACCCTCATCTGATTCTCTCCTTTCTCTCATCCTCTTTACCCTCATCTGATTCTCTCCTTTCTCTCATCCTCTTTACGCTCATCTGATTCTCTCTCTCTCTCTCTCTCCTTAGCCTCTTTCTCTCTTACATTTCTCCCTCCCCACTCTTACTTTCTCTTCTGTTCTCTCCCTTCGTCTTTCTTTCCTCCTTTATTTCACCCTCTTTTTATCTCTCTGACCTTCTCTCCTACTATCAATTCTCTCCATCTTTTCTCCCCTTTTTTCTCTCCCCCTCTCTCCTCTCCCCCCCTCCGAACCCCCCGCCCCCCGGCGTACTCTCAGCATGCCAGGCGTGTTGACCTAACGTGACGGTAACAATAGGTGACACTGCCCCTCCCTCACCCCCTTCCCCTACTCTCATTGTCTCCTCCCCCCCCCCTCTTTCTCTCTCTCTCTCTCTCGCCCCGTTGGTGTGTGTGGTTGGTGTGTGTGTTTGTAGTGATGTTTGGTGTGTTTGGCCGCGCTGTTTGCTGCTCCACTTGGCCACGTGACCTTCATAATAGACCCAGCCTCACCCTCATCCCATTCCCCATCCCCCCTCATTTCTGGCCACTCCCTCTTATCAATTTTCCGGTCTGCATTCCTCTTTTTTGCTCTTTCATTTGTCTCTTCTTGTCTCCTCGTTTCAGGACACTCCCATATAACGTGGCATATGTGCCATTATTACATTTGAGACCCACACACCCTGTGACCGTATTCTCCATATATGAAAAAATTATTGAACTCAATAAACAATACAATATAAATATACATGGCCCATGTATGAGTAATGAGTCATGTGTTGTGAATTTGAAAGTAGGAGTATATATATATATATATATATATATATATATATATATATATATATATATATATATATATATATATATATATATATATAGATATATATATATAGATATATATATATATATATATATATATATATATATATAACTCATACGACCGTCAGCGCACGTTTGCGACTCATAGGTCTTCAGTATTACAGTTTTGTTTTTCGAGTCATAAGTCAAGTGGTATGATTATATTTCCTCTCTACTGCTTTTCTGTTGTTGGTTCCATATTTATGTGTCAATATTTTGTAAATGCACTTAATATCATACAGGCATAACCTACATACATTATTTCCTATCTTTTTTAGGTCTGAAGTGGAAACATACCAACTGAGGCTGCAGAGTGAATCAAGGGTGACATTTCACACTTGTCACCTTTCCCACTTCACCATTTCATCCTCAGCCTTCCTGCCACACTTCCTCTTCCGCCCGTCACTCTCACACTTCCTGGACCTCCTTTCCTCCCCTCCCCTCGTCTCCTGCCCCGACCTGCCCTTCCGTGACCTCTGCCGGCAGAGAAGAGGTCAAGCGACGCCCCTTGACCCCATGACCTGACCTCCTGGGCGTGAGGGACGGCGGGGCAGAACAAATTATAGGGTGAGACAGGAAGACGGAAGGAAGGTGGAATGTGTTGACCACTGAGTGATGATATGGATGGGTGTCTGTCTTATTACTGACTGCTCTCTCTGTCTCTCTCTCTCCCACACAATCGGCACCCTCCTCACCCCCTTAAGAGTCCTAGCAATAACAAACAATAAAAAACACTCTACACTTACTCCTTCCAAGTCCAATTCTCTCTACTTTCATTCTTTCTCTATTTCACTTCTTTGTTCCCACTTCCCGCTCTCACTTACCACGCCACTTAATTCCCTCCTATTTCTTCTTCTCTACTCAGCGACCCCACCCTCCACACTCCATCCACTTAGTAGGGATGTAAGTAAAATAATGAGTTACAAGGGAGGACTTCGATGGTCATGGCTCTCTGATAGGTCACTGTGCACTCTTTTGCCTCCCATTACGTGTCAGGAACAACGGAGGGGAAAATACAGCTTAAAATATTGGCAAACAAGGGGAAAAAATGATGGTAAGGAAGAAGAAGTGATAATGAACAGCAGAGAGGAGGACTGAGGGATGCCTACTTAAGAATAAATGTGAAAGGGGGATTATACTGCATGACACGAATTACAAACACACACACACACACACACACACACACACACACACACACACACACACACACACACACACACATGCTGCAAAAGTCTACGTAAGTGACCCTTCCCGTTTCACATATCAACGGGTCCCAGAGAGGCTTCAGGGGAGAGTTGCTTCATAACACCCCTCCTCAAACTCAGCCTATTTAATAACGCCCTGGATCCGAGGAGGCATTTGTAGCTCCATTCTTACTGCTGTTAGACGATTTTCTTCACCTTGAGGGAAGCTTCGAACTATGGAGGGGTTCATGGAGTCTCAGGAGTTGAATAAAATCGCCTGGAGGTAAAATTATAAAAAAAATAAAAAGTTACATCATCAAACTGCTGGGGATGTATGGAAGCCAAAAGCCAAGAGTCATTAATCTTTTCAGACCAAAAATAAGCCATCGTATTAACCCCCTTCAGTCCGTGTGATTTATTTTTTGCTTATTCTTGCTACAACCAGACGATTTTATACAGCTCAGAAGAGAGGTTTGGAGACAGAGGGTTTATATAAAGCCTCATATAACCCCTTCACTGCTAGGGGCCTCTTCTATGCTGAATAAAATCATCTGGTTATAAAGTAAATTGGAAAATATATAATCAGACTGGAGGGGTTAAGAGTGGAAAGAACAGTGACTAAAATTAGAATGAGAGTCAACACAGGCAATTACTGATCTTGTGACTCAGATGATGAACAAGGAGTGGGGACGATGACGAAAAGATGACGAAAGGATGACGAGAGAGAGAGAGAGAGAGAGAGAGAGAGAGAGAGAGAGAGAGAGAGAGAGAGAGAGAGAGAGAGAGAGAGAGAGAGAGAGAGAGAGAGGTTTGGTAGATGATTTTTAAAGCCTTTCAATCCCCTGACGTGTTTTGCTACCTTCTTAATGGTATTCCCAGACGGTTTTATTCGCCTCTGGACAGGTGTTACGAACTGAAGGGGTTAGATACAGCATTCATTAACCCTTTTACTTCCGGGTCACACTCCTAAGCTGAAGAATGAGGCAGTAGGAGGAATAAAGTGGATAATTACGCGTCCTCGGCCTGAAGGGTTAGAGACAGGGAGGTGATGTGTAAGGAAGTCCACAGAGAGAGAGAGAGAGAGGGAAGGGTACAAGTAATGAGGATGTTAGATGGAAGGGGGTGGAGGGTGAGGGAATGGAGTGTTAGAGTGAGCAGGAGTGGGAGTGTGGGGGAAGGAGCGAGAGAAAAGAGTTGAGAGGGGTGGGGGTATAAAGGTGAGAGGGTATGAGTGGGGGTGTGGGGAGGAAGCTGTGTAAGGGTAAGTGAAGGGGCTTGGGGGAGTGTTCGTGCTGGGAGGGGATGGGGGGAAGTCTGACGAGGGAGTGTGAGTGAGTGAGTGAGAATAGGTGTGTGGGGGAGGAGTGTTTGTGTGTGTAGGGGGAGGGAGACTCAGGGGAGGGAGTAAAAGGTTGAGTAAGTGAGGCGGTTTGGGGAGTGGGGGTGATGTAAGGGGAGGGGTAGTGACGGCGAGGGGTGGGAATGGGAGGGAGGGGCGGGTACACGTCACACCGCCTGGGCCTGGCAAGCGTCCGTCCTGATAACTTGGTATTGTCACACACACACACACACACACACACACACACACACACACACACACACACACACACACACACAGAATGTATGTATGCATATACTCGTACAAGCCCTAACCAAAAAAGCTGGGACAAAACTCGGCTCTTTCTCGTGATGAATGAGTGGGTAAGAATCTGCTGGAGCAAGAAAATACCCTTAACTTCTTCATAACGATGACACAGTAATTATATTATTTCTGTGATCCGATGATTTCATCTAGGTCAGAATAGACTTTCTGGACTGGAAGGGTTAGGTACTGTCTTCACGAACCCCTTCAGTACGAATTATCTCTCTTTAGCTGACTGAAATCCTGTGGAGGTAGCCAGACTAAGCTAAGTACAGGAGGTTACAGCCACAAGTGTCCTACCTCCGTCACCTGTCCCTTCACACACCATACCTGCTGCAGGCACATGTTTTGTGCTGCCTCTCAACGTGGCTTATGTATACACCCAGACCCCCATACGATGCATGCAGCAAACCTTTGACCAGCCGGCTGCTATGCATGATCACATTCAGTAGAGAAAACCCCTCCCACCCTTCGAAAAGTCTGGCTACGGGCCTGTGCCGGCTCCGTCCCCTTACCTGCACATCCCCTACAATTGTGGCAGGGATGAAGTCGTTTACCGATTTCGGTTCGTTTGTGTTATTCATTTAGTACATGAATAAAAAAAAAAAAAAAAACTTACAATGGAACATACAATCATTGAATTGATCCGATGGTTCATCATCATCGTCATCATCATCATCATCACCACCATTATGACCTTTGTTTCTAACTAAGGATGGGAGGTGAGGAGGATCCTGAAAAGAAAACAAACTGATCTCTGTGAAAATGAGACCAGACATTCATTCACACACCATATAAGCCTCGGAAAGCCTGGCTCCATCTCATGGGCTTACCTGCACATTTTTTTCTTAATTTTCGAAATAATGGTACTTCACAAACTGTACGCTTGCAAAATGGTCCGTCGACTTCCGAGTTAAAAAGCAGCGCCAAACCCTTGTCATGTGTTCTCCGTACATGACTCATTTCATCAACTCATCTTCCATACCTCTCATTCCCACGCACTCGTGTTCCTTTGATTTCTTCTTATCTTAGTGACAGGAAAATAAGAGTAAAAGTAGATGATGTATATTCGAATTTCCACTCAATTAACGCCGGCGTGCCGCAGGGATCAGTTCTGGCGCCAACCCTATTTCTGGTTCATATTAATGATCTCTTATCTGTCACTCAATATCCCATTCACTCATATGCAGATGACTCAACACTACATAGTTCATTCACACTCAGACATCCATTTACAAAGTCTAATATCTCTACCTCTCAACTCAGTACAGCCGTCTCCATAAATCAAGATCTATCTACAATCAGTGAATGGGGACAAAACAACCTTGTCTCTTTTAATGCTAGTAAAACTAAATATATACAGTTTACTAATAGACAGATATTGCCAGATTCGTACATTACCTTCAATGCTACTAATATTCCCATCTCCAAAAGTATTGAAATTCTTGGTGTCTCACTTAACATTGCCCTCAGCTGGACCTCTCATGTCAGATCACTTGCTAAAACCGCCACAAAGAAACTTGGATTATTGTACAGAGTCCGTAACTTCTTCGCCGATGAGCAGTTAACTATAATTTATAAGAGTCATGTGCGCCCTCAGCTTGAATATTGCTCACCCTTGTGGAATGGTTGTGGAGAGGTTGCATTAAGACAACTAGACAAAATTCAGAATAAAGCCGTTAGAATCATTAACAACCCTGCCATTACATGTAAACTACCTCCCCTGCAAGTAAGAAGGAATGTTGCCTCCCTTGCATTATTTTACAGATATTTTTTTGGCAAATGCTCAGACGAAGTTGCGTCCATGGTGCCACCTCTCCATGCCTTCCCTCGTGCTACACGGGCATCTGGTAGCGCTCATGACTGGAATGTCACTCAACCATATTGCAGAACTTCTGCCTATCAGAATTCTTTCATTCCCCGAACTGCATCTCTCTGGAACTCGCTTCCCCAGAGTTGTTTTCCTCCAAATTTCAACCCACAACTGTTCAAGTCTAACTGTTACAGATATTTTATGAATAGAGGACACCAGTAATCTGGTGTATGGATTATTTTTTTTTACCCATTTGTTTTTCCTTCCTCCGTTCTGTTATTTATATATATATAAAAAAAAAAAACTACCCTTTTCTTTGCCTATCACGCCTCTTCCCCCCATCGGATTCACTCATATATACCCTTTCCACCACCTCATCCAAATCCATTCTGTTCACATGACCACACCATCCAAACACACTTTCTCCTGGTCTGCCATCAACAGAACTTCCTTATTCCACATCTTGCGCGAATGGAAGGAACTATTTAAAAAGGAAAAAAATAAAAAGGCACATAACAGGCCCAAGGACTGGAGTACATGGTTCAGTTTCTAACAAAAGTACGGGTATGGGTGCATTTACAAGAGAGACGATTACAGTGAGCTTCAATATTCACAGTTTTTCTTTCCTATTTCAGCAGATGTTAGTATGTACACATTAGTAATATAAAATAAATAATTAAGTAAATATGTACACAGTTTCGCTATAGCATAAATGACTCCTCGTCCTTCACGTAACAACACTCCTCGACCCCCGTCACCTACACCCTCTCCCCTGGCGGCAACACTCACCACCCGCATCTTTATAACACCCAGATAAACATCCCAAGGATAATCTCAGTGATATTTCGTCGATCATCTGTATCTGTCAACCTAACCTGCACAGTGGTATACATTACGTTAGAGATGAATTCGAGCTAAAGATCAAGAAAGGTGCAAAAAAGATGACAAGAGGAGGAAACAATGGATGACATATCTAAAAGTTGTGTGGAGAGTTGACACACAAAAATGCACTGTCAGAACATCCTACGGTGACATTACAAGAGAGGAAATAAAGCAGAGTAAGTTAGAGTTCATCCACCTTAACCTGGCGGAGATTTTCATTCTTTTGCACCTTATTTCATGTAGATCAATGGCAAAATAAGACAACACTACTGCCTTTTATCTTTTCCATAACACTTCTTCATGACTAACACCGTATTTTCTTGCTGATATATAACACAACATCACTGCATTCTTTCCATAGCACTCCTTCGTGACTTGCATCATATTGTAGTGTTAATCTCTTGTCACAGCTCGGCAATCAGGATGGAAAGATGGCAATTTGGTCAATTTTTGCAGAAGCCAAAACTGGAATACAAGTAGTTTGAAGCGTTTTCTGTATATATCTCACAATCTGCTGACACTTCTATTACACTTCAGTCGCCGATTAACTCCTTCCCCCCTTCGAAGTCATTAATACCCTCTGGGGGTCATTACTAACCCCAGGGCCAGGGGTCATTTGCGACAGAAATGTTATAGAAGAAAAGTGTTAGCAAATGGCGATATATAAAGAAAAATTGAATTCCAGTTGTGGTTTCTGCCAAATATTATCCAGCAATTTTAGGCCAGGTTAAAGTGGTCAGAGTAGTGTGTGACGCAACAAACTGGGCTGGCGTGACGTGTACCCGCAACGCCCTCGTGTCGGCGCGCGCACGGTCTCAGGTTACAAGTGTCAAGTGTGTGCCCACCCTCGCTATCTTCGCCCGAGAAATCTGCTCCTTCACGCTGCCTTCCTCCACTGGGGCGCTACCTTTTTGCCAAAGACCCCCTTGCCGTCGTTTTCTCACTATCTTTTTGCCACAGACCCCCTTGTTATCGTCCCCCCCTCCCCCCCACAACCACCACCACTACCATTTTTTTCCATAGTCCCCCTTGACATTGTTTTCCCAAGTACTTTTTTTTTTTTTTTTTTTTTGCCGTAGTCCCTCTTTCCCATCGTTTTCCTCACTACTTTTTTCTGTCGTAGTCCACCTTGCCTTCGTTTTCTCCACTACTTCACTATTTTTTCTTTTTGCCATAGTCCTCCTTTGCCTTCGTTTTCTCACTATCTTTTTGCCACAGTCCCCCTTGCCATCGTTTTCTCACTGCCAGTCAACCTCCCACCGTTTTCTCTTAGTCGCCGCCCTCCACTAAAAAAGATCCGGAGCCGACTTCCCAACCCGTGTCTAATTTTGGCGAAGTGGATGGACTGCCCTTGGGATTCAAACCAAAATACTGCTGCCATAATACATCAAAATAACTGCACACAATGGAATAACTACAGCACACCCACTAATGGAAATTCTGAGCACTGTTACCTTCTTTTCAGTTAATATTTCCAGAGGTGGTTGTAATATTTCCATCTGGACAGTTCACAGCACAGGGAAATAAAGACGAATTAGATGTAATACCAAAACTCTGCCTGGCCCTAACACAGAACATGACACCTTCACGCACAACTAAATAAATGAAAGAATGAAAGAACGAAGCAAAAACTGGTGGAAGGACATAGCGTTTTCAACATAAAGGCATACCAGAGCCAAAACGGGGATGAAATACGAGAATGGGATATACATTTTTGCATAATCGCCTCCTAATTCACATGACGAAGGACGGGGAGGAAAGCGGGGAGGGAGGGAGGGAGCAAAGGGAGGAAGAGGTAGGAGAGAAATGGAAGGGGGAAAGGAGAGAGGGGGGGGTACGGAGGGGAGGAGAAGAAAGGGTTAGGGTGAGAGGGAAGGGGGTGATAGGGAGAGGTTGGACGGAGACGAAAATCAGATAAGAGTGTAAAAAATGTGTGAGATGGTCTAATGAGTAGGAAGGGACGGGAGGCTGGGCCGCAAAAAAAAAAAAAAAAAAAAAAAAAAAAAAAAAAAAGGTGCCTGGTTGACGTTCTACCTCCTTTCCTCCCCTCTCTCTCTCTCTCTCCTCTCTCACTCACTTTCCTCTCACTCTCATTCTCTCTCCTTTCATGCTCTCTCTCTTTCTCTCTTCCTTACCTCTCTCACATTCTACCCTCTTTGTCATTAACTCTCCCTCTCCCTCCCTTTGTCCTTTCTCTTTCTCTCTCTCTCTCTCTCTCTCTGTTTTTTTCCTTATCATCCTCTCATTCTCTCCCTAATCCCTCTCTGCTTCCTCTTTTCCCTCTCTTCTTTCCTTTCTTGCCCTTCCTTATCTTCTTCCGCTTCTCCCTCTTCTCTTTCCCTCCATCTCTCCCTCCCTTCTTGCACTTCTCCTCAACCCCTTTCCGATCCATTCCATGTTTCTTTCTTCTTTTCATTCCATCGACCACTTCTCTCTCCCTCACTCCTCTCCTTCCCTCATCCCCCTCCCTCACTTCTTTTCTTCTTCTCCCTTCCTTACTTGTCACCTTCCCACCTCCCCTCCCTCACTTGTCTCCCTCACTCACTACTCTCCTTCTCTCCTCTCTCCCTCTCTCACTTCTCTCCTGTCCTCACTTTCCTCTTTCCTTCTCTCCCCTTGTCCAACCATCTCTTGTACTCTCCTCTCTACCTTCCTCCATCTCTCTCTCTCTCTCTCTCTCTCTCGTTTCCTCCACCTCCCCCCCTCCAACCATCCTTCTCCCCCCCCCTCTCTCTCTGGCACTCTACAGGCACTCTGCTTACCCAACTACTGACAAGCACTACTACTCCTTTGCATTCTCTCTCTCTCTCTCTCCTTCCTACGCATTTTCCCTCTATCCTCCTCCCTCCCAATCCACGTCTCCGTCCTTCCTTCCTTCCTTGGAACTCTCCATGCACTGTATTACAACAACAACAACAACAACGAAGATTACTGCTACTACTACTACTACTACTACCACTGCTATTACTACTACTGTCACTGTTTTGCATGCATTCTTCTCATGATTGTGTGTGTGTGTGTGTGTGTGTGTGTGTGTGTGTGTGTGTGTGTGTGTGTCCCTCCTAAGCATTATCCCTCCCTCCCCATCCCTCTCCCTCTCTCCCCCTCCCCTCCTGGCATGAAAGGAGGCACTGTCTGTCGGCGTGTGTGAGGTGCCTGAAGGACAAGCCCGCTCCCTGCCGCTTCCTATTGCTGCTCCCCTGCTTCCTGCCATCCTCACCCTGCCCCCGTCTCTCACCCCTGCCACCCATCTCTCTCTCTCCCCTGCCAATTCTCCCTCTCTCCTGCCACCCCCCTCCCTCCTCTCCTTCTCCTCTGCCTCTCCACCTCCTTTCTCTCCTGTCACCTCTCCTCACACTGTCGTCTCTTATCTTTCTCCCTCGCCGTTTCTCTTTCCATCCCCTGGCATTTCTCCCTGCCTCTCTCTTCCCCTACAACTCATCCCTCTTTACCCTGCCGCCCCTACTTTCCCCCCCCATCCCTTCCTCCTCCGCCACCCCTCCCTTCCTCCCCTGCCATCCCCTCCTCCCCTGCCTTCCTTACTGACTTCCACAAATGCCACATGCCACCGACACCACCACTTCCTCTAAACTGCCCAGGCTCTCTCTCTCTCTCTCTCTCTCTCCTTACTAACACTACTGTAGTCCCTTTTACACCTTGCTGGGAGCGTCATCACCGAACCTTACTCTAAATTACGCTTCAAATACCCTTCCAAGAACTGCAATTAATCCCTTGGCTGAGGGGATTTCTCTGACTGAACAAAATCGTCTGGTGTGAATCCTAAAAAGAACAGAAGAGGTTTACTCGGGAAAGTATGGAGTTTCTGACGGCTAGGATTTATCTCCGTTGAACAAAAACATTCTGGTGTTGGCTTAAAATATCAGTGTGAACCCGCCGCCGCAGCAGTAGTAGTAGTAGTAGTAGTAGAAGCAGTAGCAGTAATAGTAGTAGTAGTAGTAGTAGAAGCAGTAGCAGTAATAGTAGTAGTAGTAGTAGTAGAAGCAGTAGCAGTAATAGTAGTAGTAGTAGTAGTAGAAGCAGTAGCAGTAATAGTAGTAGTAGTAGTAGTAGTAGAAGAAGTAGCAGTAATAGTAGTAGTAGTAGTAGTAGTAGAAGCAGTAGCAGTAATAGTAGTAGTAGTAGTAGTAGAAGCAGTAGCAGTAATAGTAGTAGTAGTAGTAGTAGAAGCAGTAGCAGTAATAGTAGTAGTAGTAGTAGTTGAAGCAGTAGCAGTAATAGTAGTAGTAGTAGGTAGTAGCTGTTATTCCAGGTTTATCTGAATGTAAACCTGGCTACTGCATGCCAAAACTGTACTTACTCCACATTCCACCATCCTCTTTGGGGAGTATAAGCAGGGGACTGAGGAATATTTGTTTAACCAGGCAGCTCTGACACCCGGTCTTGTTGGTGCCACCACATGAAGGCGTCTCCCCAGTCTTAAAAAAAAAAAAAAAAAAGTGTACAGGTATATAATTCTCCCACCTGAACAACTGACAGAGCTGTGAAATCAAGACACGCCACCTGTACTGTTCTGCGAGGTGAGTTCACAGGTGGGTATATCTTTTTACGGTGCATCATAGGCCATAACTGTTTACCTGTGCCATCTGTGTCTGCCATCGCACACCTGACTTCTGTTTGCATGACTTCTACCTGTTTGGTCTGAATGTTGGGAGGCTGTAAACAATGGCTAGTGTTGAGAGGTGAAGGGTTGGCAGTGCAAGGCAGGGTAAGGCAAGGCAGTGCAAGGCAGGGTAAGGCAAGGCAGGGCAGGGCAGGGCACAGTAAGGCAGGGTAGGGTAGGGTAGGGTAGGATAGGGTAGGGTAAGGGTTGGGTAGGGTAGGGTAGGGTAATGTAGAGTAGGGCAAGGGAGAGAAAGGCTGAGCAGGGTAGGGCAGTACAATGGCTAAAGTAATTTCTCCATTCTTTTCCTATGCATAATGACTTCACAAATTTCCTCACAACTCCTCCCTGTCCCATTCTTCTTCATAGCCCTGCACTAACTCCTTTACCGTCATTATTTTAGTTGCAGTACACACGGATCAAATTATCATATACCGGACCAACTAAAAATTCTGCCCATAGGAAATATACATGTAAATTATATATGCCAAACCAGCCTCTTTATACCCTGTCTGAGCTGTAGGTTTCATTCAGATCTGCAACACTTATTTACTACGAACATAAGTAAAATAGACCAGTAAATGCCAGGATATAAGCCGTGTGTGTGTGTGTGTGTGTGTGTGTGTGTGTGTGTGTGTGTGTGTGTGTAACGTCTAGGAGCGGCTTATACCGTGATTTACCACTTACTCTTAACCACTGTGACGTGTTCATGATTCCCCTGCGGCAGATTTGGAAGGTAAATCTGAAAATAGAGAAAAAATGAATGAGTCGGTAATCTAAAAAGCGGCCACGGGGATACTTCACACACACACACACACACACACACACACATACAGAAAGAGAGAGAGAGAGAGAGAGAGAGAGAGAGAGAGAGAGAGAGAGAGAGAGAGAGAGAGAGAGAGAGAGAGAGAGAGAGCTTCCGCAGTGTCCGCTTAAAATCCCACTCCATTTTCTCTCACACACCAACCATGACTCCTCCAGAGAAAACGGTGTAAACAAACGACTCTCCAGGGGTAACTCACACAAGATACACACTCACTCGGCGACACCACAAAAAATGCTCATGGGCCTCTATATATTAAATTCCCTAAATAATAAGCATAACTATAGCATGCACAAGGGTGTCAACATAATATACAATGATCAGCTAACTTTATGTACCTGTAGATTAAACCCCTTCAATCTGACGACGTTTTTCATTATATCATCGCAATCTTCAGACGATTTTATACTCCTTATGGCAGACTTTTCGAACTAGAAAGATTATATACAGTATAGCCTACATTGACAACCTTTACTACAGAATATTTCCTTATACTGAATCTAACTGTCTGGTGGTAGTTTAAGAAAAAAATAATAATCTTGGACTTGACAGCTTATTTCATTATTACACTAACTATAACCCAGGGGCTGGAGGAGGACGGCGAATGGAGGAGTTGCCTGGATATACAAACGCCTCTGAACTTCCCTATCCCCCGAAATGAGGATAATGGTGGGCTGCAAGAGAGGTGTAACTTTAGCCTGCAGCCCACTGTGTTCAAATTCAAATGAAGCTGGGCCTACAACAGCTATAAGGCATATTTTGATTACTTGCGATACATAATTTAATGCATAAAATCAAGAAACTGTCAGTAAGTATAGGCTGCCCCCCCCCCTCTCTCTCTCTGAAATTTCACATCTATCCCTGTGCTTTACATACATGGTGATTCATATAAAAAAATCCTCATTCACTCTGCAGAGCGATTTTTCATCTGATGCTGGGACGGCTACCTGTGTCTATCCTGAATCATTCCATTCCTACTCCCACTGCCACACCTTCGCCCACACCAGCAGACAGTGCCACCTCGCAACACATATAATACAACCGAGTGGGTTTCTAGTGGAGTTGAAGGGGTTAAAAATGATGAAATTAACACACACGTGGATAGTAAGACGCCATATTCCAAACAAATCGTTAAGGAAAAATTGCTGCGAAGTTTCCCATACCAGCGACAAAATTATTCTGGGCCGTTTTCTATATGCCACAAGAGAATACAGTATCAAGGTATAACTAGAGTAATAAATCGCAAGTGAGGATGTGTTCGGAGGCCTTAAATGGCTTTGGAGATTTCGTGACACTTCTCCCTTAGCGATTCATTTTTTACTTCGTATCTCAATATGATCTTGTATGTTATTTTCATAAACTAGGCTGATTAAAGCGATAAAAATAACATACAGTACAAAATAATGTTATTGTTATACTCAAAATAAATCGTCAAGGAAGAGGTGCTACGAAGCCTACGATGCTGCCTAGAATATGGATCATAAATTTAAAGAAAACGGAGCTCCAGTCGCAGAAACTAAAATAAATAAAAAAAATAAATAAACACAATCTCTTAAAATATTCACTTTAGCCTCTTGAATCCGTCGACGTCTACATTATCATTAGGAGATCTCCAAACGATTTCCTTCAGCCTAAGGGAGCTATTATCTCGTAGTAAAGGGGTTGAGGAAGGCTGTTTTTTAACCCCTACGGTTCAGTCTCTCCTGAATTAAAAAAAAAAAAAATAGTCTGGAGACAGCACGAATATGATGAAAAATGTTACTCTAGTGAATGCTATAATGCAGCAATTTTTACATGATAATAATAATAATAATAATAATAACAGACTGTAAATAATTTGATCCTTTCAGTGCCACGACGTCTTAAGGTAGATAGTTTCTGCTGCTACCAGACGATTTTATTCAGGTTAGGAAAGCCCCTGGTGGTGAAGGGATTAATGAGGGCTGTAACTAACGCCTCCAGTTCCAGAAGTCCATCACAAGCTGAGGAAAATCGTCTGGAGATGAGAACAAAGTCTTAAAATGTCAATACTGATGTGGTTAGTGGATCTACTTCCTCGTACAATAGACGGTAATTATTCTTTCTGTTACTTCAGGTTTTCATTTACTCTTGCCATCTCCAGACGATTTTCTTCAGTTTGGGGGAGACTTTTTCGTTCTGGGGAGGTTGGGTTATCCGCTTCACGACATGAGATCTCCCTTTGAGCTGATGAAAAAGAATATATACCGTAAGAAAGGCTATAGAAATATAAAGCTCGCTCACTGATGTCTACCATTCACCACGACCCGGAAAAATACACACGCACAGCCACACACAACCACAAACTTTCCCCACATTCCATCAACTTCATCTTCGTCTTTCGCTATTACGTACAAAAAAATCCATGTCAACATATTTCAAACATACTACCCTTCAGAGGAAATATCGAAATATGATAAAACACCTATAAACTCCAAGGGGGAAAAAAAAAAAAAAAACTACAAGGAGAAAATACTGCTTTAGTATAGTGTCCCTTCAATTGGTGAGGCGCATCTCCGTTTTCCCTCAACCACCGTGCGTCCCGTTTTCTACGTCCCTGACAAGGAAGTTCGGCCAAACACGATTCCTCACTAATTTTCATTCAGCGGTCATGTGGCTGCGGCACAAGGCAAATGGTGGTGTGGGGAGGTGGCGGGAGAGGGGGTGGGGGGCGGGAGGAATGCGGGTGGAGAGGGCCAAGAGGAGGAGGAGGAGGAGGAGAGGAGGGGGAGGCGTAGGGGACATTACCCTTCCTACTCTTGGATCGGCTGTCTATAATGCTAAGCCTTGATGTGCTGTACACTGGGTCCATGTCCTAAAAATTCTTTTTCTTTTATGTAGAAGCGATAGATGGAACCTACTGTAAGGCTTAAATCAAGCAAAATTCGATAATTTCGTATGAAATATAAAAGAACAAATTCAAGATTCGTTCACTTCTGGATGCCTAAACGCACTGTATTTACAAGAGTGGAGGTTCTAGGCCCTGGGAAAGACTGAGTAGGGATGAAAGTTCCTGGGTAAATCAACTGCATACATGAATAGCTGAGAATACCTGTTTAAAATAGCATTAAAGGGTTGAGAAAAGGGTTGAGTGTGTAGTTAGACGGGTGCTGTTCGCCCGTCGTAATGCTGCAGGTAAAATATTTTTCTAATAGTACGAAGTTCCATAATTTACAAGACGTATGAACAATTATGAGGCGCAAGGCAGGGCTAGAAAGGCAAAGTGGCTACGGCAGGGTTGCAGAGGCACGGTGGCCAAGGCAAGGCGGCAAGGAAGCAGAAGTAGGGTAGCTGAGGCAGGGTGGCTGAGGCAGAGTGGCAGGGTGACAGAGGCAGGATGAAAGAGTGTCAATGTGGCGGAGGCAAGTGGAGTGGCAGAGACATGGTGACAGAGCGGCAAGGTGCCAGAGGCACGGTGGCAGACTGACAGAGCGGCAGGGTGGCAGAAGCACAGTGGCAGAGAAGCGGGAACAGAGGCAGGGTGGTAGGGCAGAACAGTAGTGAGGCAGGGCGGCAGAGACGTAGAGAGGCACGGTGGCAGAAAGGCAGGGTGGTAGTGAGATAGAGAGGCATAGTGGCAGAAAGGCAGGGTGGCAGAGAATCAGGTAAAAGGCATGGAGGCAGGATGGCAGGGCAGGGATGATCTTCCAAGCGGCACAGTGGTAGCAGGTGGTCACTGTACAGGTGGTCCGCCCTCACGCCTCACTCACACCTGCCTCACCTACACCTACCTCACCCACACTTGCCACACTCATACCTGCCTCACCCAAATTTGCTTCATCTACACCTGCCTTCCCAACACCTGCAATGTTGGGCTAAATCCTGTCTCTCATTCATGTGTCAACCAATACTTACCACACTAGCTCCTGCTTCACCCTCATCTCTGTCACATACACCTGCCATCCCAACACCTGGCTAGGTTTACAGGTATCACACTGAGATGTAGTTTCCAAAATCATATCAACCTAACACACCAATTACAAACTTTCCTTAGCACCACCTCCATCCACATCTCCCACACCACGCTAGTCCCACACCTGATGACAATATCTACCTCACCCAACACACCTGCTCCACTCACACCACCTCCACTCATACCACCCACATAGCACAATTAACACTCATAACTGCTACACTACCCACAACACCTTTCAAACCTGTCTCATCCACACCCACACCAGTCACACCTACACTAACTTCAGATTTACCTTCCACACGCACACAAACCACACCCACATCAACCACACCCACACCAATGCACACCCACACCTAGCCACAACCACCACACCCAATCAACCACACCCACACCTGCCGCACCCCCTCCTACCACACCCCCTCCAGCCACACCCCTTCCTGCCACAGCCGACTAGCTGCACACCTGCCACAGCCACACCCACACCTGCCCCTCCTTCGCACCTGGCGCGTCTCTACCCAAGCTTGACATATCCTCACTGAACCTCATCCACATCAAGGTCACACACACACACACACACACACACACACACACACTTTACATCTTACCCTACACCTACACGTTTATCAGAGTCTACAACTACCGATCCCTACACTTACACCTGTCGTACTGCGCACACCTTTCCCACACCTTCCATGAAACTACAACAACCAATACATTCCACAGCTCCCTACTCTCTCTCTCTCTCTCTCTCTCTCTCTCTCTCTCTCTCTCTCTCTCTCTCTCTCAACCATGCAAATTAACCCCAGACAACCCACGCCTCATTACACCATTATTTGACTGTTTTTCCTTCTGTGGTTTCCAGGGAACTTTAATAACGCTTGGTGAGAGAGAGAGAGAGAGAGAGAGAGAGAGAGAGAGAGAGGAAACTGTTTGTGTGGGGGGGGGAGGGGGAAGGAACAAACGGTGTGTGGTTAGTGGTTAATGGAGGACTTTGCACCCTACACACACACACACACACACACACACACACACACACACACACACACACACCAAAAAACAGTCATCATGAAAACGGCGCCAGTATGACAAAATGTATCCAAACAGCAGAAGGATCGGTGGAATGTTAGAGTGAAAGGATGATCGGATGGGTGGAATGACAATCTGGTGAGTGGAATGACAAACTGATAAATGGAATGATAATATGAAGAGTGGAAAACAATGAATGGAATAACACCCAGATGAGTGGAATGACATCATTGGAATGACACCCAGATGAGTGGAATGACACAAGTGGAATGACAATCTGACAAGTGGAATGACGGTGAGCGGAATGACAATCTGATGAGTGGAAAGGCAATGTGATAGAAATGGCAATCTGAACAATGGAATGACAATCTGAAGAGTGGAATGACAATGACTGGAATGACAGACAGATGAGTGGAATGATACTCTGATATATGGATATGACCTGATGAATGGAATGACAATCAGATGAATGAAATGACAATGAGATGAGCAAAATCATATACAGATGAGTGGAATGACAAAGGAATGTCCATCAGATGAGTGAAATGACAATGAGATAGGCGGAAAGACAACAGAATGACAATCAGACAAACAAAAGGGCAAAAGAATGACAATCAAATGAGTGGAATGACAATAAAATGACAATCAGATGTGCGGAATGACAAAAGAATGAAACATGAGTGGAATGACAAGAGTGACGATCTGGTAAATAGAATGACAAAGAAATGACAATCAGATGCACAGAATGTTAAAAGAATGATAATCAGATGCACAGAACGATAGGATGTCAGGAGTGGAATGACAACCTGAGAACAGAATGACAGCAGAATGACAATCAGACGTACGGAATGACATGCAGTATGGTAATGAGGCAAGAATACTGATGACCCAATGAGAGAGAGAGAGAGAGAGAGAGAGAGAGAGAGAGAGAGAGAGAGAGAGAGAGAGAGACAGACAGACAGACAGAGGTATAAAGTGAAAATAAGATGCATATCAACCTCTTCATTCCTTGTTACCTGTAGACGATTTTCTTCAGATGTAATAAACAAATCGTCTGAAGGTAGCAAGAGTAAAATACAACTACTACATATCACGCCATCGGTGAGAAGTGACCAACCCCTCTAACCAGCAGGCTTTCCCTCAGCTACACAAAATCGTCTGGTATTAGCCAACACACAGCGCCTTCACTGTATATTTAAAACAGGAAGGGTTTATCGCGATGGCCCGGAACCGTCTGAGTGCGTAGATTTTTTTCACTGGCGAGAAAAAATCGTCTGGAATCTGCCTGAATGAATCCCTTGAGTACCTGAGGGTGTGGAAAAGTGGGTGCCAAGGTAGGGAGGCGATGGGAGAGGATGCGACAGGGTGAATGGGGTGGGAAGTAAAGGGAGTTTGGGTAGGGAGGATGGGGGAGAGGGAGGATGGGGGAGAGGGAGGATGGGGGAGAGGGAGGATGGGGGAGAGGGAGGATGGGGGAGAGGGAGGATGGGGGAGAGGGAGGAAGCCAGAATAGGGAGGGAAGAAGAGGGAGAGTTTGGGTAGGGAGGGAGGGAGCAAGTTTAGGAAGGAAAGAATAACAAGAGGAAAAATTTAAAGATAAAAGAGGAAGCAAAGAAAAAGGGGAGAGAGAGAGAGAGAGAGAGAGAGAGAGAGAGAGAGAGAGAGAGAGAGAGAGAGTGGGGAGACAGGGAGCCTTGGGTCGTGTCAGACAAGGCCGGACATTGCCCCTTCTACTGGGCCTCCCACTGACTCCCTCATACTCCCTCCCCCTCACCAATACCAGCAGGGGAGGGGGAGAGGGGGAAGGGGAGGGGGAGGGGGTGAAGAGGATAGGGAGAGAGAAAGAGGAAGGTCAAGGTGAGGAGGAAGAGACGTGGGGAGGTGAAGAAGTGTTGGGAGGGAAAGGGAGGAGAGGAAAGGGAGGGAGAAAGAGGAAGGTCAGGGCGAAGAGGAAGAGAAGAGGAAGATTTTACCATGAGGCACAAAATATCAAGAGGAAAGACGGAAGAACGGCATGTCAGGGAGTGGAGTGGAGGAGAGAGGTGGGGGAGATGAGGGAGGGGTGGTGGAGGGGAGAGGAGGAGAGGAATGAAGGGAAAAAGGGAGGAGAGAGAAATGAGAAAGAGAGAAGAGGAAGGGACGATGGATGATGTGGCAAAGAAAACATACACAAGAAGGTAATAGGTAAATACAGAGAGTATTTGTGTGTGTGTGTGTGTGTGTGTGTGTGTGTGTGTGTGTGTGTGTGTGTGTGTGTGTGAGAGAGAGAGAGAGAGAGAGAGAGAGAGAGAGAGAGAGAGAGAGAGAGAATCTATAATAGGAAAACTGATAACTAAACAAGACAGACATAAACACTATAAGTATACGATGCATGATTGAAGGAAGCAGAGGGAGGCAAGTGAATTTTAATGCAAAGAAGAAAGAAAAAAAGAATAAGAAAGAAAGAAGCGGGAGGAAAAATCAAGGAAAAAGGGTAGGAAAGAAGGAAAGAGGAAAGCTTAAGGGGTGAACAGAAAAGAGGTGGCTAAAAGGCAGATGGAGAGGAAGAGAGGGAAGACAAGACCGACAAGGAGATGGAAGTACTAGAAAACAAGAGACATGGGGAGGAAAATGAGAATGAAATGTAAAGAACGGAAGGTGAAAGATGAAAGAGAAAGAATGCAGGAAAGTGGAGAGGAAGGTAGTAGAAGAAACGAAGTAGTAGAAGAAACGAAGTAGTAGAAGAAAGCAAGTGGGGAAGGAGGCCAAGGACTTCATTACCTCGTCCCAGCTGACTCCACACGATTTCATTCAACTAAGGAGCACCCCCAACCCCTTAGGCCGCAGTGAAGTGGTTTATGGCGGCTCCACTAACCCCTCCACTTCGAAAATTCTCCCAGTGAGGTGAATAAAATCGCTTGGAGGCAGGAGGAGTTGTAAAAGAGGTCCTCGATGTGAAGCGGTTGAAAGAAAGACAGGAGGGAGGGTGAAGAGGAGGACGGGAAGGAAGGGGAAGAGGAAGGGTGAGGAGAAAATGGGGAAGTGGGAACTGGTGAGAGGTGAAAAAGAGAGGCAGAAGAAAGAGGGAGAAGAAAAGAAGGAACGAAAAAGAGGAGAGAAGAAGAGGAATAAATGGAGAGAAGTTAGGGAGGGAATGGAAGTTGTAAGGAGAACAGAGAGAGAGAGAGAGAGTAAATAAGAGGAAAGGATAAGACTGAGAATTTACAAGACGAAACGAAGGAAAAGGCAAGAAGAGGAAGAAGACGATGAGACAAGGAACAGGAAGAGGAAAAGAAGAACAAAGAATGTGAGCCAAGTAACAAGAAATAACGGACAAAGTGGGGTAGGCGAAGAAGAGGGGGAGGGAAGAGGAAGGAGAGAAGAAGAGGAATAAGGAAGAGCAAGGAAGGAAGAAGAGGACGCAGAGAAGAAGAGGAGGAGGGAAGAGGAAGGCGGGAAGAAGAGGAGGAGAAAAAAGGAGGAAGGGAAGAAGAGGAGGAGAAAAAAGGAGGAAGGGAAGAAGAGGAGGAGAAAAAAGGAGGAAGGGAAGAAGAGGAAGGGGGAAGACGAAGGAGAGATGTAGGTGCAGACGAAGAGGAGGAGGAAAGAGGAAGGAGGGAAGAAGAGGAGGAGGGAAGAGGAAGGAGGGAAGAAGATGCAGGCGAAAAGAGAGAAGAGGAAGAAAGAAGAACAGGAAAAGGAAGTAAGTGAGACAAAGACGAAGGACGGGAAAGGCTGAAGAAGAGAAAGAAAGAGGAAGGAACGAAAGAGGGATAACAGATGAAGTGAGGAGGGAGAGAAGAGGAAACGATGACGACTGAAGGGAAGGACGAAGACAGAGAGAGGAAGAAGAGGAAAGAGGAAGTCAAAGGATAAGGTAGAGAAGGAAGAAAGGAGGAGGAGGAGGAGGAGGAGGAGGAGGATCGGCAGATGAGGGAAAAAATGAAGGACGGATGGCAGGAAGGAAGAAAGGGAAGAGAGGGAGAGGAAATGGAAAAAGAGGAAGAAAGAGAGTTAATCAATGATGGAGGAGGAAGAAAAAGGAAGGATGGGAGGAAGAGAGGGAGGGAGGAAGAGGAAGGACGAGGTTGAGAGAATTATGGAAGGATGGAGAAGGAGGGGGATGAGTGAGAGACGAAGAAAAAAAAGGAAGGATGGATGGAACGAAAGACGAATAGGAAGGGAAGGAGAGAGAAAGAGGAAGATAGGAAAGAGGAGGGAAAAACGGAAGAAGAGGCAGTGAGTGAGTAAAGAGGGGGATACGCCGTGGAGAAGGAGTAAGAAGGAAGAATGGCTAGAAGAAAAGGAAGAGGGAAATAAGGAAGAAAGGGAAGAAGGAGAGGGGAAGAGGGAAAAGAGGAAGAAAGGGAAGAAGGAGAGGGGAAAGAGGAAAGAAGAAGGGAAGAAAGGAAGAGGGGAGAGGAAGAGGAAAAAGAGGAAGGAAGAGAGGGAGGTTAAGGAAGGATGGCGAAGCGGGGGGGGGGGGAGAACGCGCCATAAATATTACATTAAATCGGATGGTCTGCTTTCTCCGCAAGAATGAGGGATGTCGAGGTGAGGGGGAGAGGGGAGGAATGTGGGGGGGAGGGGGAGGAATGTGGGGGGAGGGGAGGTAAGACAGGGAGGGGGAGGAATGTGGGAGGGGAGGAGGGAGGAAGAGGTGAGAGGAGGGAGGAAGAGGTGAGAGGAGGGAGGAAGAGGTGAGAGGAGGGAGGAAGAGGTGAGAGGAGGGAGGAATGTGGAAGAAGTAAGAGGGGGTGAGAGGGGAGGGAGGGGAAGACTGGTAGGGGAGAGGTGAGAGGGGAGGGAAAGGGAGAGGCGAGAAGAAAGATGTGAGAGGGAGGAGAGGAAGAAATAAGAGACGGGGAGAGGGTGAAGGGAGGTTACAGGAGGGGGGAAAGACAGGTGAGGGAAGGGAGGAATGTATGAGGAATGGGGAGGAAAGAGGGAGATGTGAACTGGGGGAGGAAGGAGAGGTGAGAGAGGGAGGAATGTGGGGAGAGAAGTTAAGGAAGGGGAGTAAGAGGTGAGAGGTGTGGAGGCAGGAGGAGGGGAGGAATGTGGGAGGAGGAAGAGGTGAAAGGGGGAGGGAGGGAGAGGGGAGGAGAGGAGGGAGGGAGAGGGGAGGAGAGGAGGGAAGGAATGTGGGGTAAGAGGTGGGAGAGGGGAGGAATGTGGGGGATAGGTGAGAGGGGAGGAGGGGAGCAGAGCTAGAGGGAGGTAAGTGAGAGAGAGAGAGAGAGAGAGAGAGAGGTAAGGAAGGGGAAAGGGAATGGAGAAAGGGGAGAAGGCGGGAAATAATGAAAGAGAGGAACAAGGAAGGGATGGATGTAAGGAAAGAAATGGACGGAGGGAGAGGAAGACGATGAATGAAGAGAGAGAGAGAGAGAGAGAGAGAGAGAGAGAGAGAGAATGTATGAGGGAGGGGGAGTGGCGGGGGGGAGTGTAAGTGGGAGGGGGAGGGGGTGAGAGAAGGAGGGGCACATTCCTGAAGAGCACGGGCCGGGGAGAGAAGAGGGAGGGGAGGGAGGGGGGAGGGGAGGAGGAGGAATGGGGGAGGGAGGGGGAGGGGGATAGAAGAGACCGCTAGCCCTCCTCCTCCTCCTCCTCTTTCTCGCTTCCTCCTCACCTTCCTCGTATTCTCTTCCTCCATTCTTCTTAACAGCTTTCCTCAAGTTGCTCCACTACTACGGTTTCTCCTCAATTCTATCCATTACCTCTTATCTATATTTCTCCTCCTCCTCCTCCTCCTCATCATCATCATCATCATCATCATCATCATCATCAACTTCCTCCTCCTCCTCCTCCTCTCCATCATCGACTTCTTCCTCATCAACATTATTTTCCTATGGGACACAACTGAATCAGGACAAATATCAATCCGGATTTTTGACAATTATTGAAAAAATCCAAAAACAAATTGGAAGATAATAATAATAATAATAATAATAATAATAATAATAATAATAATGATCACGAATTATCGGAGAAGGACGTCTTGCTTCCTATATTCTTTTCTTCTCCAGACGATATTATTCAGCTCAGGTTAGACTTTACCAAACTGTATGGGTTGGAGTTATAGCTTCATTATCCCTTCCCTTAGTGCTGGAGAGGGACGCCTTCACGTCGTTGCACGGAAATGGCCGGGCGACTCCACTGCCTGGTCATACACACGTCCCTCAACTCCCTCCCTATCCCCGTAAAGGAGGATGGTGAACTGCGGGAGGATACCCAGCCTGCAGTCCACTGGGTTCACATTCAAATGAGCCTGGGGTTGGAACTACTACTACTGCTACTACTACAACAACCACTACCACCACCTCACTACTACTACTACTACTACTACTACTACTAACCCCTTCACCACGATGACGTTTAATCCCAGTATATTCCTACTACCACCGGACGATTTTAGTCATCCTGGGAAAGCGTCTAGGCAGTGAAGAGTTACAGAAGACTGTATCATACCCTTCTAGTTGCAAATGCCTCTCCTTGAAAAAATAAAAAATAATGATAATCGTCTGGAGATAACTAGAATTTTTTAAAAAGGTAATTGAACTTAGGTGATTGAAATTAAAAAAATCAAAGTAATAATAATAATAATAATAATAATAATAATAGGGTAAACTTGGGAAAAATTAAATGAAGCATGATATTATGAGAAGTTTGGGACAGTGACGAGCATTGTAACTTACCTCAGGAGTGGGTGAGTGAGTGTGTGAGCGGCACCGGATCTGAGAAATAGAGAGAGGAATGTGAGAACTCCGGCAGATGCGACACACACACACACACACACACACACACACACACACACACACACACACACACACACACACACACACACACACACACACACACTCACCAGTCATTCAAACATATGCAAAAGTCCCCCCCCCTCCCTCCCTCTCTCTCTCTCTCTCTCTCTCTCTCTCTCTGACTATAAGACCTTTCATTTTAGTACGCACCCAAATATAAAAACACGAACAAACACAGAGACACACAAATATATAGTCACAGAACACAAAAAACGACATGCATTCAGAAATACCTGCAAAATATATAAATAAATAAATATCATATATATATAAAGTCACCTATACGCACACACATATCGGCCAATAGGTACACACAGGATAACCACACACACGTACAGTTACTCTCAATGGCCGCTGTGTTGCCTTCTTCGTGTGTGTGTGTGTGTGTGTGTGTGTGTGTGTGTGTGTGTGTGTGTGTGTGTGTGTGTGTGAGTGTATTAGGTGGCCAAACATACACGCAGACATACAAATACATGGCTACACATACATACACATGTACACATAAAACTCGTACACAAACACAAATAAACAAGCACTTGCGCGCGCGCACACACACACACACACACACACACACACACACACACACACACACAAACGAACACCCTCGAAGGAAATCATAGATGCATTCCTACACATAGCACATAATCTCTCTCTCTCTCTCTCTCTCTCTCTCTCTCTCTCTCTCTCTCTCTGAAAATCTCCAGGATCAGCTCCCGTATGTTGACGCTTTTTTTTTTTAATCTCACTACCACCAGACGATTTTATTCAGCTTAAGGAAGACGTCTATAGCGAGAAGATTAAGACGTAGACTCACTCACTCACTCTCTCTCTCTCTCTCTCTCTCTCTCTCTCTCTCTCTCTCTCTCGTACACCTCTGTCTCTCTCCCACAGACGGTCGGCGCCAGACCCAGAGGCAGTGACCCCAGAGAGAGAGAGAGAGAGAGAAATGCATGTGTGTGTGTGTGTGTGTGTGTGTGTGTGTGTGTGTGTGTGTGTGTGTGTGTGTGTGTGTGTGTGTGTGTGTGTGTGTGTGTGTGTGTGTGGAGGTCACGGTGTTTCACTATGCAGCTTTTGCCCTCCTCACCCCCACCCTTTGATCCCTCACGTCCTCACCTCATACCCTCCCACACACCACAGTCCCTTCAGTGCCTTTCACATCCTTTATTGTCTTTACTGATGATGCTACATTATTATTTTATTCAGTTTAGGAGAGCCCCCATAGCGAAGAAATTTTTAGACTCTATCTATCTTCCTATATCGACTCAATCCAACCTAACCCAACCCATCCCCTAACAGACCAGCTTAAGCAAAACTCACGTAACTTAACATAATCTAACTCAACTTCAGCCAAATAGATTAACCTAACCTAACGCAACATCACGAAGGCATTCAAGAAAGTGCCCAAATCGACTAAAGATTGCTATGAGGAGCAAAACTAGGCTTAATATTCCACTGCGTCTTGATCACACTTAGGGCATGTCCGTCACTCCCCTTCCGCATCACATCAACCACCGTCAGCTATGGACAAGGAAACATACTATGCCTCTCTCAGCTTGCGAATTTTAGCCAACAAAAATAAGTGAGAAACGAAAGAAGCAAAATATCAGGCGAACTTTTGCCTCGTTGCATAAATGCGGGAAAGGTGTGTTGCAGCGTGTTCTGAATTTAATTACGGCTTATTATATTTAGCCTTCCGTGCCTCTGTCAGTCACATCGTCATCTTCAACAAATTTCATAATCCAAAGTTATAAGAAAAATAAATTACCGAAGATGCTCATGATTAAAATAACACTTTTAAAGTTAATGTTATGAAGTTCATGTCGAGCGGATGGAGAGCGAGACTAACGAGGAGAGTGTATGTGCGTCAGGTGGAGGGATGGAGAGGGAGGGGGAGGCCAAGGATGAGATGGAGGGATGGAGTGGAGAGGTATATGAGAGAGAGAGAGAGAGAGAGGGGTGTAAGCTGGGAGCAAGGCAGTGAAATGGCAGGGGACCGGGCGACATGGAGGCGATTTGTTTGGGCCACCCCTTACGGGATTAAGACGAAATATACATAAGGACGGAGATGGACTGATGCGTGCCTAGGAAAATTAACTGGACATTTTCGCCCTGTATTCACCCAAACTTAGGAAGATATTCAATTCCCTGGCAGCATCCTCTAGGCTCGCCAATCACGGCTTAGCATTAATACTGTGGATCTGTGTCATTTCACCAAGAGTTAAATTACGCAGACTATATCCTACTATGGAATATATATCATGAAAATCGGTCCTAAATTAAGATCATATAACGGTGGCTAGAATGGGGCTCCATAAAGACATATGAACTAAGGGCCATAATGAGGCGGTTCTCTGGCTCCTATGACTCACTCTCGGCTGAATCAAAACGCCTGACGTTGGCTGGAAAAAGAAAAAAAAACAATAAAAAAAGAGCTATCCCGAAAACGAATGGGGTTAAAAAGTAAAGTATTAACAAGCGCGTATCAGCCATCCTCATGTGATTTAGTCTTTTAAGCGCTGGGATACACAACTAGGTGCTAAGGACAGAGTCGGCGCGACCATGAGTAGGTTAACAGGTGCACTCCAATGACGTGCTCGTTCATTTTGTTCTTGCTATCTTTACACTATTTTATTTAGCTCTGAAGTGTTTTATAACTGGAGAGGTTAGCCTTTACTCGTAATACCCTCTTCAAGTGATCTCTTCAAATTATAATTGTTCTGAGGCAGCAAGAATACAGTGAAGAAGACGCCGGACGAAGAGGAAAACCATATATTTTGCTTCTTGTTTATGCACTTAAGACATCTATTGAAGCTGTCCTACAAGCGGCCGACAACCTACACATGGCTACGCATACAGTTCGTTTACATGTACACACGTGCATTAAGAACTGCCTGTATTGTAATTTTCACTTGAACCAGATCCACACCAGACATTAAGACATATTATTCAGGAGTGGGATGAAGCGCGGTGTATATTCACGGACATAAGTTTAACTACTATTCCACTGAGTTTGCTTCACACCATGGGGATGTCCGTCACTCTCCTCCAAGAACAGACAAACGTACCAAGCCTCCTCCAGGATTAGGAGGGAAATAATAGGCAGGCGAGGTGAAATATCAGACGAACTTTTGTCTCCAACTATACGAGAGGCTGTCGGCGGAGACGCACTGCCATGGTGTTGGTTTAATCATATATATATATATATATATATATATATATATATATATATATATATATATATATATATATATATATTTGTGGTAGGTGGGGGCGCTCACCATCCACTCACTCAATGTAGTGCTGCTCTCGGGTGTCTGCCCTGTCCTCCCCTCCATCCTTCTTTCCTTCCATCATCTTCTATCTTTGTTTCCTTCATTCTTTCCTCGTCCTTCTGCCTACGGGTGACTTTACACTCCCTCTTCTGTCTTTCATTCCTTCATTCTTTCCTCTTTCTTCTGCCTATGGGTGACTCTACACTGAGTGACAAGCCAAATGGTTTCCTGTACACCAGGAAACTATTTACTACGCTGGGTGGTAACCACGTAACCAAATTTTGGCGCCTGGTGGTTTAGTGGGTAACTATTGTGCTCCAATCGGATTGAGCCGGTGAAGGTTTATATCCAAGGGATGGTTGGGGTTTATTGCTCACGTAATGCCACTCAGGGATGAGTGAGGTTGGTCACTCTCATCTTAAATGTCAGGACCAACTGCCTAGCCCCGGGCTCCTACGCTCCTCATGGGGCAACGTAGGATTGGATGATGGATGGATGGAGGGATGGATTTATCCTCATCCTCAGCCGTTGAGGTCCACTGCAGGACCGGCCTATCCCTATCGAAGCAAGGACGATACAGCCAATGTATATCTACCAAGTGGCTTAGGCTGTCTGGCAGAGACTGTATGTAGGGTGAGAAGTGCTTGTAAGTGTAATTGTGTTGTAGTGGCTTTGGATGTGTGTGTAGTCTGTGAACCAAGTGTAATCGGCCCGCCTTAAGCCGATTGGGTGCAAGCATACTAGTACGCGACACTGGTTCAACCACAGCACCCCTTGTGTCCGCCAAAGTAGCAAGTGGCTTGGTGAACGCTTCCCAAAGTTTTTACATCTCTGGCGGGAGGCGAACCCGCGCTCACCAGCGTGCGAAACGCACACACTACCACTGTACCACAGAGGCTCTTTTATATATATATATATATATATATATATATATATATATATATATATATATATATATATATATATATATATATATATATATATATATATATATATATATATCGGGTTCTTACTAACCATTTTTTATTGGGCTTGAGAGACTTTTTGAAGTGATGTTAGATAGAGCCACAGGAGCTGAGTGGGATATCTACTAAAGTGAATAGGTTGCCTAGCGGTTGCAAGAAAAAAATCATCGTAGTGAAATGGCTAAAAGGTTTGCAACGATTCCCCCTTCCACTGCACCCCTTTACTGTTACGTGTTACTGTGATGTGTCACTGTGGACTATCACTTGTTACTTGGACACGTTCGGTGCTCCCGTGTCGAGGGGTGGGCTGCGTGCCGGAGTGCTCAATAAGGCTGCATCAAGACGGAAATGATCAAGTAAAATTACCAGTCCCGCTCTAACGCATCGCCCTCACTGAGTAAAATCGTCTAATGCCAGCTGGAGTGGTATACAGTATCAAAATTGTCCCGATTGTGTTGTTCTGGGAAAGGCACAACTTCTCTCTCCCTCCCCCTGTCCAAGATAACCCCACTATAATTCCTTTTTTTTTTTTTTTTTTTTAAATGGCGCGTATTTCAATCGGGTCCAGTTTTCCTGTGACATTGTCTTCTATCAGTCCTGTCACTTTGATGGCACTAGAGCTGATAAAAGGTCAGTGGGAGGCAAACAATTCGCTCACTGTTTTACCGATTCAGCCTCTCCCTCTCCTTTGCTGCTAAATCTTCCCACGCTGAGAGTAACTTGGTATGCATCTCTGCCTACACACGATGCCTCTTGATATGATGCGTCAGGGAGGCAAGTGATGGACGTGGCCTAAGTGTGAAGCAGACGAAATGCAACAGCAGGCGATATATACAGTATATATATATTTTTCCTCAGATTGTTCCTCTGTCACCACACTGCATCAAATCGCACTGTACCTCATAAAGACAGATGCCGCTATAAAACTGTCAACGCTTCCACGCAACACCTCTCTTCCACGCCAACAGAACGTCGCTTAAGTCTATATACACGACCTTACGCCATCCTCTGCTAGGCCGTCCTTTGTACATTTATCTTGCTAATTTCAGACGATTTTATTCAACTTGTGAGAACATTTTCGAAGTTGAAGCGATGGATATAGCCTTCATTTACTCCTTCTGTACCAAGATGTCTCCACGATAATGTATGAAATCGTCTACGTACTCCTATGTGCTCCGTATCTGCTAGGGGTCAACTCCAACCTCATGTTTACACTGTAGTACAATATCACGGTACTTCAAGATAAATTGGCACGTAAATATGCGTTAATTTGCCTGTTGTAAATCAGACACTGTGACCTGATTTCACAGCACCGTGGATTGCTGAAATGCAACAACTACACACAGACACTGAAACTGTGTGTACAATGTCACGGTACGCAGCTTTAAAATCAACATAATTTCACGGCAGATTAAATTCGTCTTTTTAAAACTGAAAAAAAGATTAGTAGTTGCAGGGTCGGATTCAGCATGGTAAGGCCCCTAAGCTATGGGATGCCGTACAGGCCTCATTTGACCATTGTTAGCAGAGAATGGCGTTGTGTAAGAACTGAACGTAACCAGAATCCCCAAGATGCAAAACAAATCCGTGTAGTGTGGGTAAAGTAGGTGAAATCATTACTAACATAAATTACAGAAGTGTAACATAAAAAAAAAAAAAAAAATGAGAGGGCCATTCAGACTGTGAGACCTTCGGCTGTAGCTTGTGTGGCATATGACTAAATCCGGCCCTGTATTATTATTATCTATTCAACTCAGCCATCAAATGTTAATTCAACTCAGTAATAAAAGGTGTGTGTGTGTGTGTGTGTGTGTGTGTGTGTGTGTGAGAGAGAGAGAGAGAGAGAGAGAGAGAGAGAGAGAGAGAGAGAGAGAGAAGGGGAGTCCTGGGCTGGAGTTCTCTCATTTCGATAATTTTACATTTCGAAAAATGAAAAGACAAACGGAAATATTTCTGTGATTTAAACCGATCAGACCAAAATATCTGAAGAAAAGTTACCTCTCTCTCTCTCTAGATGCGGGAGGGACGGAGGGAGTGAGGGAGGCATATGGAATTCTATCGCAGTGTGGGGTGATGTGGCTCCATTTTCTGTGAGCATGGCCGGGCGCTCGTTCTCTCTCACAGTCCCGCCTCATGCTGCCCTCTGTCGGCTCTCTCTCTCTCTCTCTCTATCTCTCTCTTGGGTGGGACAATAACCCCATGACATTAACTCGTAGGCAGTGAGCTGGGTATCTGGGTTACATTAGGATTGGCTAGGAGACTGTCATGGAGAGAGAGAGAGAGAGAGAGAGAGAGAGAGAGAGAGAGAGAGGATGGGCTTTTACAGGGGTGACTTTAAAAACCCTGCCACTCTGTCCCTTTAATTTTAAGTGAACATTTTATTCTTCCCTTTCCCTTGTTTACATCCTCTCTCTCTCTCTCTCTCTCTCTCTCTCTCTCTCTCTCTCTCTTATCCTGTGCTCTCCTTCCTCCCATTTTCTTCACCATCCCCTCTCTTATTATCCCTCCCCTCACGCCCTCTTCCCCTCCCCCTCTCTCCCCTTCCTCCCAACTTCATCTCCCCTCACCTCCCCCCCCCTTATAAGCACACGAGGGGCGTATCCGGCAAAGCCAATGGAGATAAATGGGGAGAATTTTTCGTCCCCCTCCCCGAAAAAAAAAAAATGCTATGCGATTTACTGGGCTTCTTTCTATTATTTGTCATAGAGAGAGAGAGAGAGAGAGAGAGAGAGAGAGAGAGAAACAGGGCCTTTGTCCCACACCCCCTTGCAGTGCCCCTCATGTAGTGGTGAAGAGAAGGGCACTGTATATGGGACACTGTAGGGATGAGGGCCTCTCTCTCTCTCTCTCTCTCTCTCTCTAGCCACGTTCACCCAACTCACACCAGCCTTCCCCCTACACCCTCACATTACCCAGCTTTCTCAGTCTATATAATTTATTCACTCTAATCCTTCCCTGCACTCTGTTGCATCACTCTACCCTTCCTTACAGCCTTCACACTCTTCCATCACTCTGTACCGTCACCCTGGCTTTCCTCACACCCTTTGAACACCTCGTAACACCTCTTCCTTGGCGATTCATTCTCCTTATCACGTTTCAATATCCTCATGAGCGTTAGTGTTATTAAATTTCTCGATATTAAAAGATACAAAGGGCATAAAATGGAATGCTAAGGGGAACAAATCGCTCAGGAAGAGGTGTTACAAGCCTCTGTGCCAGCTTCAGCACTGTTCTCTGTTCCATCATTCTATTCTTCGTCGCAGCCTTCACTCTATTCCTTCATTCTAACCATCCACAAAGTCATTACTGTTACTCATCCCTCTGTCTCATCACTCTAATCTCACTCGCACCATCCACTCATCATCTTCACTCTGCATCATCACTCTAATCTCGTTTATCAACCACTCTTCATCGTCACTCTGCATCATCACTAATCTCACCACACTCTACGCTCTTCATTCTTCATGTTGTATCATCACTCTAATCTCACTCACACCTTGCACTCTTCATCTTCACTCTAGTCTTCCTCACCGCCTACACTTCTCTTTCTGCATCCCTGTACCTTCACTCTTACACTAGGACCTTCACAATACACTTTAACAAACCTCCACACCATACCCAAACACCACACCACACCGCATTACACACCACAACACCATTCCCTGCACCCTAAAGCAGCCTAAACATCATACCACCACTACACATCACAACACCAATCTCTAAAACACCACACCACGCCATACACAGCATCAATATCAACGCCTATCATCACATCACACACCACACCACCATTCACTGCACCTTGAAGCAGCCTAAACATCACACCACCATTACTCACCATAACACCATTCCCTGTATACCACACTACACCGCACAATATCACACCACATCGTCGACTCTACTTGCAATATATTTTTCGTCTGCCCCTGTTCTCCTTAACTGATGCTCAGATATAATGCTGTTATTTCCCAGTTATAATGTTATACGTCACAACACCATACTATTCACCACAGCACCACACTACCACACCACGCTATACACTGCCACAACACACTGCAATACCACACTGAACACCTGCGCACATCACACACACCACTCCAAACCACACCACTACAACACCACACTCTACACCACTACACCACACTTCACACCACACTGCACAGACGATATCACCACAATACCACACTTTACACCACAGCATTACACTGCACATCACACTACGCCACAGACCAACACGTGACGACGGAACCACGTGCCCCGCTGGACTAACACGTGGCAGTAACACACGCGCCCTCCCCGCCCTCACTTCCCTTACCTACCACCATGCTAAGTCGTGTGTGTGTGTGTGTGTGTGTGTGTGTGTGAGAGAGAGAGAGAGAGAGAGAGAGAGAGAGAGAGAGAGAGAGAAACAGGATAGGGATTTAAAGGTAGCACCCACAGAACACAGGTAGGGATGGGATACGTAGGGCTGTTCCTTGCGACTATGGGAGGGGTGTCTCTGGGGTAGGGGAAGGGTTAGAGAGGCGGGGAGAGGGGCATAGGTGGGGAAGGGTAGAGTGAAGGAAGGGCGGGGGGAAGGGATAGGTTTGGGCGATGGAGGGGTGAAATGATAAACAAGAATGGGGAGGTGTGGGGAGAAGAAGGGAGGGGATGGAAGGGTGAGTGACGAAGGGAAGGTGAGGGAAGGGGAAAAATGACGAATGGGTGTGGGAGGGGAGGGGAGAGTACCTATGCAGTACAGATAACTGGGGGCTTCTTGTTCCAGAACGAGGTGACGTGGGTCAAAGCAATTACAGTACACTAACGATACAACCAAAATGTGTGGCCAAAGGATAGAAAAGAGGACTGTAGGGTGAGGGAGGGAAGGGGTGGGGGGAGTGGAGTGGCGGTACGAGGTGGGGTGAGGGTATGCGATGAGGAACTAAATAATGTAGTGAGAGTGTACTATGCATGTGTTATCCGCTCATTATCCACTTCAATGGGCACCCGCACCTCATCCCGAGCCCGCGCACGTGTTGGCGGCAGCGCTGAACCCTGATGACCGCAAAGGAGGGTGGGGTGAGGGGGTATGTGCAGCCAGTCTCGTCCAGGCCATCGGGAGTCCCAAGACCTGGCATTCACCCTAGCCTACACACTAACCATTTCCTGTTATCATACTACCAGTAGAAGGAAGTGTGTGCGGCCCTTAGGCTGGTGGTAACGAAGACCCCCAACCCCTTTCATACCAGTTGATGGCCAAGTGTAATTAGAATGGAGGGTCGATTTGATTAATAAGAACAGAAACTCACTACTGCCTCATAACTATGGCTAAACTGAATATTCAAACTGTGAGAATGGCCCAGCACCGCCACGTGCAAACAAACTGATTATAGTAATGGTTTGTATATTAGTCCGTATGAGGTTCACTGCAGGACCAGACTTTCCCCACTCTGACCAAGTATAAAGTGGTGTTCGTAGTGACGGCGGTGCATGTGAAAGTCGAGGTGGTTTACGGCAAAGACCATGTTTGTATAGGTTTATGTCACTGGTATAAACCGACAGGGTGCCAACATGAGTAAGTTAGCATATAAAAGGACATAGGCTACTACCAGCACTCATTCTGAATATCAGCCACAGAGTTTTTAACCCAGATTTAGGGCACGGAGATCAGAAGGTGAATGTGTAATCGCCTTAGTTTTTAGCGACACGTACAAGAACCAGGCCACCCCGCAAGCACTGTCTCTTGGTGGTAGCAATGAGAGATGGACTGGGTGTGGCCAAGGGAATGAAAGCAACAGCAATGGGCTGTAACTTCGAAGGTGACTTCCGCGCCCCCTCCCCTCTCCCCGACGTCTAGACTCCACTGCCATGGTCGGCTTCAAACGACACTGCTCTTACCACAATGTCTGTCCAACGATCTAACTCTACATAAGAATTTTTATACCAGGCATCTATCTCTTACCTGGCTAGATGACTTCATATCAAGGTTCATCAGGATAGGGTACCTCATCAGTTCACAGGGGTAGTGCCGCACGTTTTGCCGGTATCATGCTGCATTAGGTATTTGCTACCTCTGGGGGCCACATGAGGCTCAAGGATTATATACTTAATTTTAAGTACTTCATCGAGCTGCCTGACACTTTGACCTTTTCTTAAATATTTAGAGCCGTCTGTTAATAATGCAGGCTATATTGTGCTCATGATCATTTTGTCTTTTGGCTTACTTTTAAGAATGCGACATCTAACAATCCGCTTCTATGACCCAACTCATTAAGCCAAGATACTAAACCTTGAAAGCTGGCGTCACCCCCAGTCTACAGACAACCCGACATTGCTGACCCTCTCCAAAAATTTGCCATCATCACTGGTTAGGACCCCGATTCACGAACCTACGCCTGGTTCTCTCTTACAACTCCGATATACTTTTGCACGATGAACAAGGCGCAGGAGAGGGATGCCTTCTCGCGATGGCACTCATATAACTTGTTGGCTCCGCTGCCCGGTTATGCAAACGTCCCTCAGCTCTCTCTCTATCCCCCGAATGGAGCGTAGTCTACATGAGGACGGCGAATCCCGGAAAGAAAGTATCAGGAAAAAAAGTAACAGTAAAAAACGTAAGGGAAAGAGCTAATCTAACCTAACCTGACCTAATCTAACCTAACCTAACCTAACCTGGCCTAATCTAACCTGACCTAACCTAGGAAAAGTTGTTACTTTTTTACTGTTACTTTTTTTCCTGATACTTTCTTTCCGATTACGGAGGACGGCAACTTTAGCCTGCAGTTCAACAAGTTCACGTCTCCGATGAACCAGGGACTACAACAACAACAACAACAACTAAAACTACTACTACTACAACTCCTACTACTATTACTACTACTACCGCTATAATTTTTTTACTAAGTCAACCTCCACCCAAACTACTACTACTACTACTATTACTACTGAGAAAAAAGACGTGGGATGATGCTCGCATTCTCCTTTTCCTTCCTGCGTCAACACAGCACAGTTACGACAAGAGAGAGAGAGAGAGAGAGAGAGAGAGAGAGAGAGATGAAGGTAAAGGAGACAGAGGAAGAAGGACTACGGAGAGGATGAGGCGCGGGAGCTGGGGCGGGGGAGGGGTGGGGGTGGAGAATGAATGGCGGGGTGAGGGGGGGTGAGTGGAGGGGAGGTATGAGGGAGGGTAAACTAATCTGTCTGACCTCATCGCTGGCACACCCTGGCACCCTCAGCCTCGCAGTGCCGCCTCCCTCACGCCCTCGCTATGTGGCACTGCTGGTCATGTGGCACTGTTGGTTGTGGCACTGTTATTCATGTGGCACGGTTGGACATGTAGCACAGTTGGTTATGTGGTACTGTTTTTGTCATGTGGCACTGCTTATATGGCACCGCTGAACCAATACTTTGTTATGTGGCACTGGTGGTTATGTGGCACTGCTCGATATGTGACAGCGCTGGTCTTGTGGCACTGCTGGTCACGTTGTAATATTGGTCATGTGGCACTGTTGGTCACGTGGCACTGTTGGATGTAGGGTCATTTGGCACTGTTAGATGTGTGTTTATTGGGCACTGTTAGATGTGTGTTTATTGGGCACTGTTAGATGTGTGTTTATTGGGCACTGTTGGACGTGTAGAACTGTTGGTCATTTGGCACTGCTGAACAAGTAGCACTGCTGGTCATGTGGTACTGCTGAGTATGCAGAACTACTGGTCACGTGTTACTGTACAACATAATTTTAGCAGTGTTGCTCACGTGGCACTGTTGGATATGTGGCACTGTTGATCATACGAGTCATGTGGTAATCTAGAACATTTAGCACTGTTGAGCATGTAGCACTACAAGGCATGTGGCACTGATGGTAATGTGGCATAGCTGGAAACGTGGCACTGACTTATGTCCTAGTTCTTTCCGACAAGGAGAGTATGTTATCGTGTTTGTTTGTCTGTATGTCTGTTAGATGGATTACTCAAAAACTAAAAGCCGGATTTGGACCAAATTTGGAGGGTAGATAGCCCATGTCCCCGGGAACAATCGATTAAGTTTGGGGGCCGATCCGGATGGTCTGGAAATTACAATGACGTTTTCTGAAAGATGAGTTCCACTGAGTGTCCCTCTATTGTAATATGTGGCACTGCTGGCCATGTGGTGCTATTGGTTATATAGCTGTAAGATATCCAGCTCTGTTGGTCATGTGGTACCGCTGGATTTGATACACTGGTTACATGGCACTGTTGTTTATGACACTGTCGTTCATGTGGCACTAATGAACATGTAGCACTACTGGATATGTGGCACTGCTAGTCATGTGGCACTAGTGAACATGTGGCACTGGACGGAGTATGACTAAGCTGGAACCGTAGCACCTCGAAAAATTAAGGAAGAATTTAACTTTAACTATAAGACCCCCACTACACTCCACTGCCACTTCCAAGTAGAAATATAAACAAGGTAAGAAAAAAAAGCTGAAGTAGTGCAAAGCTCCGTGGCGCCCTCCTGACCACTGAGAGGGGGGTGCCAGGTGTAGTGAGGTGGGTGTATGGCAAGTGTGACCCCCACCCACCTGTTCGAATCATCCACCATCACACAAGACACTAACATCTGTCAATTCTTGTGCCTCTGTGAAGCTCATCCCTCAAAAGCATATATATGTATTGTAAATTACCGCCTCGCGTTCTGTTTAGGTGTAAGGAACTCCTCTCAAATGCTTTGTCATATCGGCAAGGTTTTGGAGAAGTGGTAATGGTTTTTCATGGCCATTCGGACGCAGTGTTGACGTGGCTGAACATCTGTAGCTTCCCGCCAAAACACTTGTTGATACCCGCTCTCCCGACATTCATCGATCATGGATTTCGCTTTAAGCTGTTTCCATACGATATTTAATAATGCAACAGCCTTCCTTTTCCTTCGTTTTAACTTATGCCACACTTCTTGTATGCTGAATTTTTCTAGGCGGGGTATAGTGATGTAATAAAACCGCACCAGGTGAGATGAAGTCAGTCTCAACAGTTCCGAACAAACTATGACGTAGAAACGTGGCACAACTGGCTCGCTCGCTCTTTAATACCAAAGATATATCCGTGTGCTGTTTTCCTTGATCAAGGACGAGACCTGGCGGAGAAGATGGGCTAACATAAAACTTAAAGACCAGCTTGTCCTCTTCCCTCCCTCAACCAGCACTCCTCTCTGCCGGTGCAACTGCAAGTGCGATCAATTGCTACTTTCTGGTGGCCAGGAGAGGTTAGGGTCCCCGCTTTCCTGCACTGTTTTCACAATAATGACACAGGACGCTCAATGAGGAATGGTTAATCAGCCTAAAGGATCGGTAGCAGCCGTTTAAGGGTATATTTGAGGTTACATGACCAGCTTACTTCCCTAGATGGCATGTAAATGATCAAAAACCTCCAGCCACCTCTTAGGGATGCCTTAAGGAGTCAAAATGTTATGATGCTTACTACCAGCTGGCCATTTAACCCCCCCCCTTCACATTTTTGACGCAGTGATATTCCTGGCACGGTGAAGACCAAAATAAGGAACTCCTGTACATATCGGCCACTTACAATAACCTCATTATTTACTGATATGTTCGCATTTTTCCTATCATTCCCTCGAAAGATGGGGGTAATGATCTAGGTAATTGTCCTTTTTCGAGGCGGGACGATTCTGCAAACTCTCACGAAGCCCTCACCCCGACACGCGAGTACCGATTGTGTCAAATGCCCGTATTCTAATCGTGTCAAATGCACAGTCCTTCCTGCTCAGTGATTTATCTTCCATACTGCATCTTAACACCGTCTTGTATGCTTCTTAGATCGTTTTAATGTCGACATACTTTGCATCAATAAATTCAAGAGGATTATCGACGAGTAACGTGCAGAATGAATCGCTAAGGAACAGGAGTTACGGAATCTGCCAAGCCACCAAGTATACATTTACTCCATAACACCAGAGGGATTTTGAACTCGTTAATGGGATGTTGATATGGTTCTCCTCCTGTACGGGCAGAGACAAAAGTTCCTCTACTGTTCCACTGCATCTATACATTTAAAAGTACGTCCGCCGCTTTCCTTCCCGCTGCATAATATCAAACAGAATTTATTGTTTACAGGCAGAGGAACATAGCATTACAGACACCTTGATTTCGATGTATCAGTAGACGACACGAAAGCCAGGAGATTCAGCCACCTTCATCACCCACCTCTCGCTTCCCTGGACTTTCATCCGTACCTCTACTCTGATACCTTATCAAATCGAACAAATGAATAACAGATAACGGCGAAGATGTTCACAATTACATTCCCAAGCGTGACTCATCATCATCGTTCGTAAAATCATCACTATCTCGGTATCAGCACAGCGTAAGGCACTACAGGTATTTATCTCCGGCCTCTTCCCACTAACACACTACGAGATAAGCTTTAGACTGAAGGTACACAAGGAAAGGTGAGGTAATATTGAGGACCGCGTTTTTGTCTTACTTCTCTTCGGGATATATCGTTAACAGTTATTCCTCAGCGATTTATTTTGTACAGCGCGCCTAAATCCTCGTCTTGTGTGTTATTGATGTAAATGGTGTTGATTAGTATTTATGAAACATATGCGAGAACGTGAGATGTAAGATGGAAAATAAACAGCTAAGGAGAAGATGCTGCGAAGTCTCTCATGCCAACGAGAATACGGCCATGTGAGAGAGAGAGAGAGAGAGAGAGAGAGAGAGAGAGAGAGAGAGAGAGAGAGAGAGAGAGAGAGAGAGAGATAGTGGGGGTGGGAGTACTGATAGCGGCTCCTCACGTGACCACCCCGCCCACACCACGTGACGCAGGTGTAGGGGAGGATGGAAGGGGAGAAGCAGGGTGTAAGGGGTGTAGACAGGGTGTAAGGGGTGTAGGAGTGTGGCAGGGTGTGTGGTATGTGCGGTTCTGCCAGGGGAGGTACTGGTGATGGGAGGGGAGCCGTGGGAGCAGGGTGAAGTAAGGTATATGGCATTGCAAGGCGTACAGGGTGTAGGGATATAAGTATGGTGTCATGGGTATTTGTGGTATGATGTGAGCGGTGTATGACTGGCAGGGTGTAAGGTAGGGTGGTGGAGTGTGATATTCGTGTATGGGATGTAGAATCGTGACAGGGGGTGTTGGGGAAGGGTGTGGAAGTAGGGTGTAGGGGAGGTATACCTAATCTGGTGTCAGTAGTGTAGTGGAGGAAAGGAGTAGTGGAAGTAAGGTGTAGGTAGGCTGTGAGAAGGTGTAGGTATGTAGGTAGGCTGTAGGAAGATATAACAGTAGAAGTAGGGTGTAAGGATGAGGTAGAGCATGGAGGGGGTGAGGAGGTATATGGTGTAAGGTGTAGGGGTGCATGGTGTGAGAGGGTTGTTGGGAGGGGCAAAGGGTGAAGTGTACCGTACGAGTGTGGGGTGTAGAAGGGTGTAGTGAGTAAAGAAAAGGTGCAGAGGGTGAAAAGGGGTAGGTAAAAGTAGGGTGTGTAGGGTTATAAATAGCATGTGTGGGTGCATGAATGTGTAAAGGTGTTAAGGAGGCGTATGTGTGTAATTAAATTAAGCTAAAGTGTAAGGCGAAAAGGTGTAGAGGTGCAAGGGTATACTTTAAGAGTAGGGGTGACGATAAATAATAATAATGATGATGATGATGATGATGATGATGCAAGGCTGTACACAGGGTATGAGGTGTAAATACGATGCTGGGGTGTAAGAGTGTAAGTAGAATATCAAGGTGTTCTGCTGTGTTCTATGGGTATATGAGTGGTGTAGGATCATGCAGATGTGTAAGTATGGCTGAGGATAATGTGCAGGTGCCAAAGTAATGCAAATCGGTTTAAGATTGTTAATATGTGTATTCTAATATTAACAACACTGAGAGTATCAGTATTAAAACAAACAAAGCGGTCTTGAGGTTTACGAGGTAAGTTATTCATTTGTTCACCTTTCATTCATGCATTCATTTTATTTTAACAACCATTCAGTTCACTCCAAAATCGCCTGCCAAACCCCCTCCCCCCCAGTATCTTGCACGCCCACCTGTTTACTTCATTCTTCCTTATATTCTTTCTACACCTTCCCGACGCTTCCCTACATCACTACCTGCATTCTTATACAGCTACGAACATGAATTACATTTCGCGGTATATATTTTTTCTACTTAACGTATAGCTCACTTAACACCATATGAACATAATCGCACCCCTGACATACACTCCTACATCTCATACAGCTCTAAGCTATACTTGCACCCCTGTCATACCTACACTCTTAAACAGCAACACACTTCACTTGCACCTCTGTCACAGTTACACTTCGCACAGTTCTACACCTCACTTGTACCTCTGTCACGGTTACACCTTACACCGCTCTACACTTCACTTGCACCTCTGCCATTAGTACACCTTATACCGCTCCACACTTCACTAGCACCTCTGCACTGTCCCAACTTACACCGTTCCACACTTCACTTGCACCTCTCCCATAGTTATACCTTACACCGTTCTACACTTCACCTGCACTTCTGTCACACTTACACTTTACACCCCTTCACACTCTATCTCTACACCTATTCGAACTGGAGGGGTTACACAAGCCCTTCATCATCTACTTAACAACAGGTCTCACTCAGCTGGTGAAAATCGTACGACAGTGAAGAAAAGAAAAAAAAAAAGAAGCCGTGTTCTAGGGGACGCCTGAGACTGCTAAAACTAATGGCCATCCTTAATAATCTTCGTGCAGTCAATAGGCATAAATCTAACCCTTCCTCTGAGTTAACGGACGAATGAAAAACTGAAAGAATGCCAGGCTTGTTGATAGGGTGATCTAAGAATGGATGGATGAAAGTACTAATTCACCAATTCGCCCATCACTTCGTCCTTTACTGCCTCATTAGGTGTGTAGGGGCCCGGAGCTAGGCTAGTCGGTCTGAACATTTAGGGTGACCAGTCGTTATCTCCCTGATTACTTATGACAAGAATATGTTATTAAGCAGACCATCTTTACAGCGAACATCATATCTGGCGATTGTTAATGAAGGCTATTTCCCTATTAATTAATGCTGGAGAAGGACGCCTTCCCGTGGTGGCATGTGACTGGGTGGTTCCGCTGCCCCGATATACAAATGCCCTTCAACTCTCTCCCTACCTCCGCCACCCGAAAGAATAGTGGACTGCAGGAGAGGGGCAACTTCAGCCTGCAATCCACCAAGTTCACGTTCGGATGAGTCTAGGGCACCAGCAACAACAACAACAGCAACAACAACAGATCTTATATTCTAACCTTTTCTGTCCAATGACGCATTTTTCACTTTATTCTTACCTGCATCAGACTTCATTTAGACTTCGAATGACCTCTAAGATATATTTCGTCATTAATAAAGGCTATGTCTAACTTCCCTAGTTCGAAAAGTCTATCCTAACCAGAAAAAAATCGACTGGGGATAGTAAGAATGAAATACGGAATACATCATCGGAGTGACGGGGTTATTCCACATACACCAGTCACCATAACCACCATCACTACCATCACAACCTTTAAAAACCATGCCATCACCCTATCAACCTTTTCACCTATATCGTTATCAGTTACCATACCGGTCACCATAACCACAATCACTGCCGTAACCTTTCCCAGCCATGTCATCAATCAGTATCATCATTTTCAACTATTTCACCATCAGTTACCAAGTGCCTTTGTCGTTAACGCAATCAGTACACAATTACCGATATTACTGTACTATTATAACCATCGCCGGAAATAGTAGGTTATCATCAGTTTCATTACCATCGCCAAAAGTGAATATTATCAGCGGCATTATCATTACAATACAATCATCACTACCAATACCCTCACCATACCGCATTCCCCATCCTCCTCCTCCTCATCACTACCACCACCCAATACTTCACCACAACCACGTCCTCATATCACCACCCAATACTATCACCACTAACACCACCAGCACTATACCACCATCACATTCACCAGTAACATCACAACCATCATTTATCGCATCATCAGTCATCATATTCATCACCAATATCATTACCACTACATTCAGTACAATTATCAACGCAATCTATTATCCACGAAAACTACGCAGTCACCAATAACTACCACTACGTCACCATCACATTCACCATTACAATCAAAGCATTCACTACCAACATCACCACCTCATAATAATCATACTATATTCGTGTAACTTTATATCTGTGATTATTAATCTATTTATATGTTTATTACAATGGTTCAACCCATCAAGGCAATCCACCCGACGTATGTGTTACTAGGGGGTGCGCCATTTGTGTAATTTTTATTATGTAAACCTTACACAATAAAATTTGTAAATCAAAAACCACCTCATAATTTCACCATCACTTCCCCAGTGCTACCACACCTACCATCAGTATAGTTATATCCATCATCAATACCACACCACAATCCCCACCAATACCACTCCTCAATCCCCACCAATACCACTCCACAGTCACTACCAATACCACTCCACAATCACCACAAATACCACCACAACCACCGCCAATACCACACCAACCACCATCAATATCACACCCGCCACCACCATTACCACCACAACCACCGCCATACCACACCACAATCACCACCAATACCACACCAGGCATCACCAATACCACCACAAAAATCGCCATACCACACACAATCACCCCCAGTACCACCACAACCATCACCAATATTACTCACATCATCGCCAGCACCAAGTTCATCACGTTTCACCCAGCCAGTAACCATCCCACACCACCAAGCTTCCCACCATCAGCGCTTACTTCACGAAATAAAAGCCTACGGGGGAGAGAAGAGGGGGCAGGGGGAGAAATGAAGGGGGGTAAGAGAGCAAGGGGTGGGGGGGTAAGGGGAGAACCCACAAAAATGAGCCGCGTTCTAAGAGGATCAAATTTAGAGAGCAAAAGATTTTAGGTCAAGGGACTGGCGGGTGGTGAGACCTGGCAGCTCCCTCCCTTCCCTCCCTCCATCCATCCGTCTCTTCTCTTTCTATCCTTCGTCTCTCTCATTCCATTCCCTGTCTTCCCCTTTCTCCCATATCCTGTATTACAGTTTCAGAATATAGGATATCAAGCACGAATTCCAGCAATAAAAGAGAGAGTAAGACCAATGAAACAGACACGGATGACTCCCTCGCGAACACTGGCAGCCATTCTGTCTCCCTCACTTCCTTCGTCTGCCTCCTTCTTCCTGGGTTCCCTTTATCATGGCACTCCTGTAAACCTCAGACCAACTAGAAGCAACGATAGCCGTCCTTCAAAAATCGCAATAGGCTCGATACCGCTCCACAAATTATGACAAAGCTAATAAAATGCGGCCGAATACTTCAGGTTGGTAACTCGACGGCACCACATACCATCCACTGCTGCCATCTTGAGGTCGGGATTTTTCACTGACCATCTCAATTATTTATCCCTCTCAACTATCTCCTCTCTCAGTGCCCATTTTCCCTTACGTTCCACAACAGCACACTTTCTCCCATACTTATACTCGCAGTGGAGGGAAGGAGCATGAACACGCTCAATGAAGGACGTGTACCCAGAAGTTTAAAGAAGAGAGGTTGGCCAGCTTGTAGGAAAGCCACAGATGCCAACTCTCACGGCATTCTTTAACTTTCTTTCTGAAAATTCGCCGCAGACTTGTCGATTTTCAAACATTCCTGATGAACACTTAGGTACTGCTTCGCCTAGACACTCACCAGCCAACCATCCGCAATATAACCCCTGCAAACAAACCGCTGGAAGTGATCAAACAAGCCGTATGTGGTAACTGTAATTCATTTGTTCTTTTATATCATTATCGCAGACATCTGGAGACCTCTGGCATCCCCCACTACAAATAAACCAGAGTTATTCGATAGAAATTCTTCCCTTAATTAACATTCCAGACAAAGAAAAGGGAAACAGGATACAAAGTAAGGGATGGCGGCAGAGTCTGGAGCCGAGTTCTTCATTCATTAAATTCATCCTCGTTTGAAGTCGCCTGTATGACCGATAAAACTGAGGTTACGACAGCATTCAACCCTGGAGGAATTTCTTTCGTAGGAGACTGTGAAGGAATAAGGGTGGAAGAGTGTGGAGGAGGTAGAGATGGCAATGTGTGTGTGTGAGAGAGAGAGAGGGGGAGGAGGAGGGACGGCAGGAATGGGAGGAGTACTGTTAGGAGCAGGTGTAGGCGAGTGTGAGCAGGTGTAGGTGGTGTGTGTGTGTGTGTGTGTGTGTAAGCAAAATCATACTCAAGTAATATTAAAAGAATACATAAATTACAGAAACCATTTATGTGCACAGTGTATCTATATAAGTGTATGTATGCGTGTGTGCGTGCGTGTGTGCGTGAAACGTGCGTGTGCTTCCCGTAGAATGTGTGCGCCAGGCGAGCGGCTGCATTCCTCACATACCTCCATGGTACACACGAAACGCACACACGTACACACACGAACGGCGGGGAGGGCGAGTGACCGCACGCAAGTCAGTGTACTCGTGTGTGTGTGTGTGTGTGTGTGTGTGTGTTTCATTAATATATTCTGAAAAGTTTCTTGTGTTTTCCAGGAAGTGGACAGAAACGTGTGTGCGTGTGTTCTGAAAATTCCTTCATGTTTTCTGAGCAGTGTACAAAACCGTGTGAATGTGCTGGCATATACAACTCCTTCAGAACGAGGATCACAATTATATTCTTGTAATCAGACGATTTTATTTGGATTATTTTTGAGGTGTTAAATAAAGAGTTCTCGCAGGTAAGGGGTTGTGTGTGTGTGGGTGTAGTGGTGCTGACGAGGAGTGCGTACATGAACAGTTGTGCACACTGCTCCCAGGTACACATGCATTCCGCTGCGCCAAGGAATACGGACACACCTTATCCTTCTTACATGAACTTAGCGCTTCGGGGTCCAAGAGGGGCCAAATCTGTTGCCTCTTCCAGCTAATAAAACTTTCATTTGTGGACAATTCTTCCGTATGTGGGAGAATATTAACAAACTGATTCAGAATGGTGATCAAAACAGAAATTACAAGATATAGTACATAATAATAATAATAATAATAATAATAATAATAATAAATAATAATAATAATAATACTCTTCCAATCACTTCAATATTTCAGCACAATGGCGTCTTCTTCATCTTATTCACGATACCAGACGATTTTATTCAACGATTTCATTCATCTGTAATGTGGAAGAAATTCATCCACCCCTCCTGTACGATATTTTTCCACAAAGCAAAGTGAAATTGTAAGGAGATACTGAAAATAAATAAAGCTGTGAAAACATGATTATAAAAAACAAAAACAAAAAACAAACAAACATGAATGCTAAATGTACAATAGAAAATACACGACATAGGCACACAAACACCCACATCCGGAATTACCACGTCACAGAGAGAGAGAGAGAGAGAGAGAGAGAGAGAGAGAGAGAGAGAGCGCAAAGCCGACATTCCAACATTACTTCGTTCTCTCATGCCTGTTGAAAAAATAAATTCTGTTAAAACGCTTGCTGTAACTGCCACGATAAATGACGAATGAACGAAAAGAAGGAAGGCGGAGGAATGTGGTAAATGAGAAGAAGAGGAGGAGGAGGAAGAGGAGAAGGAGGAGAAAAAAGCAGACGACCGTGAATCGGGGAAGAGGAGGAAGGCAGAGAAAGACCGGGAGAGGAAGGAAAAAAGAGGAAGGGACATAAGGAAGAGAGCGGACGACTGAGTAAAGAGGAATATGAGGAATGAGAAAGAGGAATGGGAGGAGAAGAGGAGGAGAGAGAAGAAGAAGAGGAGGGATGGAGGGAAGAGAAAGCAGACGACTGAGATAATTGGTGGTGACGTCACTGCCCGGCTGACCAATCAGAGGCGAGGGGCGTGGACTAGGGGCATCTGGATTTACACACACCCATGCCCACCCACACTACCCACACCCATGCCCGCCCCCACTACCCACACCCATGCCCGCCCCCACTTCCCACACCCATGTCCGCCCCCACTACCCACACCCATGCCCACCCACACTACCCACACCCATGCCCGCCCGCCCCCACTACCCACACCCATGCCCGCCCCCACTACCCACACCCATGTCCGCCCACACTACCCACACCCATGCCCGCCCCCACTACCCACACCCATGCCCGCCCCCACTACCCACAACCATGCCCGCCCACACTACCCACAACCATGCCCGCCCACACTACCCACACCCATGTCCGCCCACACTACCCACACCCATGCCCGCCCGCCCCCACTACCCACACCCATGCCCGCCCGCCCCCACTACCCACTCCCATGCCCGCCCCCACTACCCTCACCCATGTCCGCCCCCACTACCCACACCCATGCCCGCCCACACTACCCACACCCATGCCCGCCCACACTACCCACACCCATGCCCGCCCCCACTACCCACACCCATGCCCGCCCACACTACCCACACCCATGCCCGCCCACACTACCCACACCCATGCCCGCCCACACTACCCACACCCATGCCCGCCCACACTACCCACACCCATGCCCGCCCACACTACCCACACCCATGCCCGCCCACACTACCTACACCCATGTCCACCTACACTACCCACATTCATGTTTATCCACACTACCTATCCTCTCTCTCTTCTCTCTCTCTCACACACACACACACACACACACACACACACACACACACACACACACCCATGCCTGCCCACGCCTATACCAACACACAATAACACTATATCCCTAATACTTACATGATGCGTGTGTGTGTGTGTGTGTGTGTGTGTGTGTGTGTGTGTGTGTGTGTGTGTGTGTGTGTGTGTGTGTGTGAGAGAGAGAGAGAGAGAGAGAGAGAGAGAGAGAGAGAGAGAGAGAGAGAGAGAGAGAGAGAGAGAGGGAGAGAGCGTGGGAACACCGCTAGCCCGCCACTGCCAAAGGAATGTCGTGGTTGATCCCTGTATGGGGGGAGGGGGGGGCAGGGAGTAGTACTGCGGCAGGATACAACGTGGTAGTATAGTAGTAGTAGCAGTAGTAGTAGTAGTAGTGGTGTTGTTGTTGTTGGTGGTGGTGGTGATGGAGGTGATGGTGGTGTGAGGCAATGTTAAATTACTACTACTACTACTTCTACTACTACTGTACTACTATTACTACCGTCAGCAGTGGCAGTAACAGTAAAGACGAGGAGTGTATGAGGCAGGGTGGTCGGCTATGTCGCTGGAAGAGGTCGTTACTGAGTAGGAACAGGGATGACTGGAGGTTCTCTTGTGGAGGTCACCCCTCACAGGACGGGGCGTCGGGTCATACAAAAACACAAGGATGGAGGTAGTGATGGTGGTGGTGGGGTAATCTTAGCAACACTTGTACAAATGTAGGGTTCCATTATCATAACCATCAATTACTGCCTAAATGTATAATGGACGCTATTCAGTACACTACTACTACTACTACTACTGCTGCTGCTGCTACTACTACTAGAACAGCAGTAGTAGTGGTAGTAGTAGTGCTGGTGGTGGGGGCTAAGTCAGCTGTTCTATTGGTAGGAGCTGCAACAGCTTGTGGGAGTGGTAGTAGGACAATAGTGTGTGTGTGGTGAGTGTGGGTGTGGGGTTGCAAATGTGTGGGGGAGGGCTAGGGAGTGTGTGGAAGAGGGCTACGGAGTGTGGGAATGGGATGGAAAGTGTGTAGGAATGGGCGACAAAGAGCGTGGGATTGGGCTGGCATGAGTACGAGAAAGCATGTGCGTGAGTGGGGTAGGAGGAGTGTGGGAGGGGGTTTCGAAGTGTGGGAGTGGGCTTGTAAGAGAGTAGGAGTGGGAAAGATAGTGTGAGAAAGTCGGTAAGGAGTGGCAACGAAGATGTGGGAGAGACCGTAAGGAGAGTGGAAGAGTGCAGGTGTAGGTTAAGAAGAATATGCGAGTGGCAAAGGCAGTGTGGGAGCGAGGAAGCGAGTGTGGGAGTGGCTGGGTAATGAAGGAAATGAGAGAGGAAAAGTGGTAGTGGAAGAGGAGGGGGAGTGTCAGAGTGAGAAAGGGAGTGTGGGCCAGGGAGGGAGGGAGGGAGGTAAGAAGGAAGGGAAGGAGGGAGGGAGTGTGAGAGAGAGGGCAGGGGTGAAGGTAAGTACAAGTGTGGGAGTGGCAGGGAGTGGGGAGTACCAATAAGCGAAGACGAGGGCAAAGGCAGGGAGAGTAGGAGGTTGGGGGAGAGAATGTGGGGGTGAGGAGGAGAGTGTGAATGTGGGATGGCAAAGCAGAGTGTGTGAGAGAGTGAAGGCGTGGAGAAGAGAGAGGGAGAGTGAAGAGCACAGGAGTGGGTGGGTGGGTGGGAGTGTGTGAAAGTGAGAGGGTGGTGATGAGATAGTATGAGGGTGTGGAAAAGTGTGTGGGAAAGTTGGGGGGGTGTGGGGGAATGAGGAAGATAGAGGGTGTAGATTAGGATACTAGTGAGTGAATGGAAGTGCCAAGTTGGAAGGTAAGGAGGCAGTCGAGTGTGGTGGCGAATAAAGATGAGAGAGAGAGAGAGTACGTGTTATGTCCATGTATATAATGTACGTGTGTCTGTGCTTCTGTGTGCGTGTAATATGTGTAAATGTGAGTATGCGTGCGCGGGTGTGTGTGCGTGCATGTGTGTGTATGTGAATGTATATGTTTTGTGTTAAATATGAATGCGAGTGTGGGGGTTTATGTGCATGGTATGTATGTATGTATGAATGTCTGTGTAAGGTACGTATTTGCGTGTGTAGTGCATATATGTGTGTGCGTGTGTGGTGCATATATGTGTGTGTGCGTGTGTGCTGTATATATGCGTGTGTGTGCGCGTGTGTGCTGTATATATGTGTGTGCGTGTGTGAGTGTGTGTGGGAGGACAGACTGGCGACAGACTGCTGAGAACACACGGGGGTGGGTAAGAAGGTGCCAGTGCGTCGCCTACACACCACTGCCAGCAATAACGTCACCCCGACCCTCATAACACACACACACACACACACACATACACACACACACACACACACACACACACACACACACACACACACACACGACAACAACACAGTCATCACACTTAGTAATAACGTTCTCGCGGCAAAAACTATGGCACACTGACAATTCTATAGTTGGCACGGTGACTCCTGCTACTTTTACCGGTGTCCACTTTTTTTTATATTCTGTTCAAGACGGTCGGTACACTCAGTAATAACGCAAAATACACCTTTATACTTTGGCGCCCTTACACTTTTACAGTCGGCTTTCTGAATAACACTAACCACTGTCTACTTCTATGTCGTCTATTCATATTGCCATTGTCCACACTACTGTACAAACAACTTCTACCGCTGTCTCCTGTTAGATCTTACTACTGTTCATTTTACCAATGGACTTAGTAATGTTTATAATAGTGCTAGTACTGCTAAATGATATCGGGGAGTACACGGCATGACTACCAGTGTGAAAGCGTAGTCGTCTATCAATTGGTATTAGGGCTTATTACCGCACTCTGTATTCTATTGCCTCAGTTCACCCACGTACTGCCTACTGACGAGAAGCTGCTAACGTACACTTGTTTTCTGCGAGTGTTCATTCATCACCCGTATAATATGCAGGTGTAACTGTTTATTCTATCAATCTTTTCTTCTTTTTTTTGTCCCATCACGAGCGTTGGGGCTTAAAGTTAGGCTCCTCATTCCCGACATAAAATACAAGGCTGACCACTCATGTTCGTCATTTTGTGTCATCATGTGAACAATAAATCCTAACTTCCTCTAGGCCCCATCCGGTTGGAGCGCATTAACCCATTATGCACTGGGGGTCATTATTTTGGTTATATGGTTATAATGCCACGTACTAAATAGTTTCTTGGGTTACAGGAAACCCTTTACTTTCTCATTCAGTGTAGAGTTACCTGAAGATAGCAGTACATCGTATGAGTGGATGGTTGGCGTCCCCACCCATCATTAATCAGGTCTACACTCTTAACCCCACATGCTGCAGTATGTCCTTGCTGCCATGAAATGATCTGATTTATTTCCTGACAGTCTCCGAGAAGTGAAGGGGGTCAATGAAGGCTGTATCTATTCCCGTAGTTTCGAAGTCTACCTAAACTCTCAGGAGAGAAAATAATACAAAAAATGATGACGAACACTGTTGAAGGGATTAATGAAGCACCGTAACATTCTCGACCTGATCATGATGACGCGGACAAACCTACCCTCCCAGTACTCTCAGCGAAGGACTCAGCTACGTGCCGGGCTGTGCAAATGGATGCACCACTATCACGACTGTGTGTAAGGATCGAGTGCTCAATACACTGCTTTATTTGTGCACTTGGGTTAGTAAAGCCAGGACCAAAGGCGCATCCTGAGAAAACTGTAATTCCTTTACTTCGGTAACATATATATTCTCTATCACTCCATACTAAGTGCACTGCAGGATCGGGCTTTCTCCTCGGGGGGAGAGTGAGAGCAGGAATGAACTCCTCTTCATGTTAAAGTGTACGAAAGAGGAGGGGATATTTTTTGTAAGACAGGTGCATTAGATATTCGGAGTGTTGTACAGGCTAGGTTTATGTGTGGCAAAGTATACATCATCAGCATAGTTGACACGATGCGGAACCATTTAAAGGGACATGTTAACAGCAACTAATTTTAATGTCTGCACGATGTCGACTCGAATCCGAAATTTGGGACTCACATATGACGAGATGAGAACGCTAGTCACCGAGCCACCGCAGTTCCTGATGACATATATTTCATTTTATTGTTGTTGCTGCGAGACGATTGTATTTAGATTAGAATGCGTTATTAATGAAGGGGTTAATATAGGCTATCTCTAAACCGTCCAGTTCGAAAAGTCAACCCTGAGATTAATAAAGTCATCTAGAGTCGGCAAGAATTACACCACGACTACATCACTGGACTGAAGTGGTTAAGTCACCTGCTTCGTTGGCAACCAGTGAGCACTGCTGTCACTAACTGAGAAGTTGGCAATAACTGTGTCCAGTCATCTTATTGAAGACGGCAGGAAAACAGAAGCCAAGGACGCGTTAGTGAAGACTTGCCCCACCGCCGCTGCTGAATATTTCAGGCTGAACAAACCACCAACACTGACCTGACAACTCAGCCACCAGGCCAACGTTGTGTCGGTTTTTCACCTGATGGAACTGGACCATTCCTTCAGCTTGAATTCAGGCACTAAGTCATGGTTGCATGAAGTTTGATGAAACTCAGTTATAAGGTAGGAAAGAGTCTCCCTGGTTACTAACAAACTCAACTCTCCAGTCGTACATCTGGCCATCAGCTAAACTGAAAGGGATTAGGAATCTTCGTCAGGATAGAAGGAAAGTGCTATAGTGTCGGAAACTTTAAGACAGGTGAACAGTCATATTAAGTAATGTGCACATTTAATATGACACCACATTAATCCATTTAAACACAAGATCGACTCATACTTGAACAAAATCGTCTGCCGGTGGTCAGCATAAAATGATACAATACAGGAGGGTCAGAATGGGACATACTGAGACAGGATGTAAGCAAGGAAGTGGATGACACGACTAACGGTGCAGTAGGTTCACAGTAGTGCAGTAAAGTTAACCTGTACCCACCGCATCCTCACACCACTACCACGCCTGGCACTATAACATACTGTCTTGCTTTTGATAACCCACAGTTCCAGTCAGTGTTTCGACCCTGGAAATGTATGTTAGCCTGATGCTGTGGCTCCAGCAATTAAATTCATATAAATGGGCACCACACCACTCGTCTCCCATCAAGGTTGCAATATCACCCTCATGCTGATCAGTGGATGAAGTAACTTGTGTTATGTGAGCATAACATGATGAAAGTGTCCTCATTACACTAGCACAGGAATTTTGATAAGAAATGCTATGTAAGAAATTAATTTACAATCATCAAGAACGGATGTACGCATACTATTCCACAGCGTGTACTTCACGCTTAGAACATGTCTGTCACTTTCCTCCTTGACGCAGTAAGCATCATATCAGACAATCTATAGGCAAAGGAATAGTCTAAGCCTCTCCCGGCTTAGAAATATTTGCCAGCAATGGAAAACTGAGAAATACGAGAGTTGAAATATTAAAAAATTGTCCTCGACTGAACGCAATCTCACCCCTAAAAATATGCACCAGCTTCCTGCCACGCCAAGTCTTTCTCAAAACGCTTACTGGTCACTCGTCAGGCAGCCACCAGGTCCAGGCATCTTTCACCTGCTCCACACGGCACCGCAACCACACCACCACAAAGCGATATGTAAGGCCAATGGATAATAACTGTACAGCTTCAAAGATCGACGATGCGCCCCTCTCTGACAGCTTCGTAGTCAGTCTCCCTCACATGAATGAGAAGGAAACATTCACCAAATATCGCCCCCGAGTGCAACACGCAACCGTCGCGTTACTGATCCAGGTCCCTGTTTTAGTTCTAGGTACGAGGAGACAAGTAAAGAAACCCTGCCCAAAGGTATCGTGGTCGGCCAGGGTATAGAACTCGGAACCTCTGGACTGCACGCCGAGATTTTTCTGCTTACACCACCATCATCTCAAGTTCCCTTCCTGGTGAGGCCAAGATATACGTAGCTTACAACACGCACTGAACGGGAGCACAGCACGATGGAGGAGGCAGAAGCAACGCCAGCCACGAGTTCAGGCGTACCTCGTGGAAATGTCCCTGAATGATACTAAGGTTTGTATTCTAAGTTGGTAGACGAGATTTTGTGGCACCTCAAACTCTGCGATTCAGTTTACATATCACACCGTAACATTCTCTTGTATGCTGTTATTATCGTTTTCATGCAGACATCCTTTGCATCACTTACACAGAAGAGGATACTGGTGTGTACCGTGTAGAATAAACCGCTGTGGAAGAGGCGTTACGCGATGTTCAAAGCCACTTAGAGTACGATCCTAAACGATGACGAGTGTGGCCCATCACGATACTAGCAAGAGAAGAATAACCGCATTACTAAAACCGAATGCGTAAAGGTGTAAGCAAGTCCCCCACAGTTTCTGGAAGGTCACTTATGGAACACCTGTAGATGTGTAGGTGTAATTAGCCTGCATCCCAAATTACAGAGTCGAGTCAGCAATGATACGGAAAAGTCGGGCGTGTTCAGTCATCAGGAAATGTTTCAGAAATATCGCCAAACAATGGGAACTTACTGCCACCTTCACGCTCTCGCTTTTAATTACGAGGCTCAATATAATTTCCTCGTCTCCACCACTGTAAGAAAAGGCAAGACAGGCTCGCTTACTTGAAGAGCAAATTCTACATTCATTTTTTTCGTCTATTTGCAGCTTATTTCCCTTACCTCAGGGACAAAGACACTCAACATCCATACCATACAGCTTCTCGACTAACAGCATGATCTAGTGTTACTCAATTTCCATAGAGCAACATTCAACATGGCCTGATGGCAATTTTACGCCCAGTTAAAGCGAACAGAGTAAAGTGTAACCTGGCCATGAGCCGGATTCACAAACTCACTTACGATCAAGTTTTTGTCGTAACTCTGATTTGTCTCTGCACTGTCAAAAAGAGACGTGAAGATATCCTGCACGCGCCTTCCCTTATCCTTCCAAACACTGATAATGTAAAAGAAAATTATCTCGTACCTAAGACACATTGTTGCAGATGGAAAAATAAGGAAGATGTAGAACTGTCCTATGTCTCAAGATCTTCCCGCCAAAAGGCAAATAAAAGTTGCGAAATGGAATCGAACGTGAATATGTCATGGATTCCCACCAACACATTCTTCTGGTACGGTGTGCACGTAAATATGATAGGCAGCAATCTAGGTGGCACTACGGGCTTCGTAACACCTTATTCTTAGCGATTTAGTATGCCTATTACACCCTGGTATTCTCTTGTATGTTGATATATTTACTATCGACAGCATTTGCCTAAGTAACGTACAAGAGGATAAAGAGGGGCTTTGTGCGAAATAAATCGCTAAAGATGGGGTGTTCCGAAGTCTCCTATGCGATCTAGAATATGGCCCGAAACTACATACAACATCTACATTATCACTTCACCTGGATGACGTATATTCAATTACGGGTGCCAGATATTTCCTAAGGAGAATGTATTAATCTGGTGGTATAGTTCACTCACTTCAACTTGGCGGAGAGTTTTGTCTTTTTGCGGCCTCTTCCCTGTTGCTCAATGGCAGACTAAGACAATGCTACGGTTCTACAGCCTTTCCGTAGCACTTCTTCGTGACCAGCACCACCATATTCTTGTATTAATCTCTCGTTACAGTTCAGCATTCAAGATAGAGACATGACACTTTTACGCCAAGTTGAAGTGAACAGGGTACAGTAATAATGAAATGAAGAATACATTATGGGAGTGAAGGAGTTACAGTTCCTTTTGAGTTTCCTGGCAAGGCGCTCCACCGTCTTTGCAAGGGACTAGTTGAAACAGCTGCAGGAATGGAAACACTACTGTTCCTCTCCATTGTATGTGGTGCTGGATAGGGACGCCTTCACGTGGTGGCACCGATATAACTGGGTGGATCCACTTCCCAGTTATACACATGTCCCTCAACTCCCCTCCCTGTCCTAAGGGGAGGTTGGATGGACTACAGGAAAAGGACAACTTCAGCCTTTAGTCCACTGGGTTCGCATAAAAAGAAAAGAAACTGGGACTTTAAAAACTACTACTAGTACTACTACTACTATTACTATTACTATTACCACCACCATTACTACTACTCCTACTACTACTTCTACTATTACTACTACTACAACTATTACTACTACTACTACTACTGCTAAAACCATTTTAATTAATTACGGTATACTGGTGTCACTGTCAGTCTCACATCACCTATCACGGCTCAGCATTCAAGTTGGGGGGCGTGGCTTAGTTCTGCCAAGTTAAAATAAACAGACCACAACTGGTACTCTAATGGGCGGGATTAAAGTTGGGGGCGTGGCTTACATTCGCCAAGTTAAATTAACTGGACTACAGATGCTCTTGTCAAGGGAGGGATTTAAGGAGAAGGTAGGCCTTAGTTGTGCCAAGTTAAAATAAAAGGAGTATTACAGCTCTTCATTGCGGCCATCAACAACACCATCGGCTCTGATATGCAATAAATCCCTTTCAACCGCTACAAAATCACATATACAATCACAACAGTTCTTTCACCTTAACTTGGCCTACATTTTCGCCCCGTTATTGCTCATTTCGCGTAGATCAGGACCGCGAAAAGATAATATTATGCTCTACACCTTTTCCATAACCCATTTTTGTGACTAACCCCATATTCTGGTGATAATAATGAGTACTATTACAACTGAACATTCGCAACAGACAGACGGCAGTTTTGTGCCAAGTTAGAGTAAAATGAGTACTACTATCGAAATCATTAGAATATCGCTGGAGTTACTGCCGCTACATGCCGGAAATTGTCGCTATTTAGAAGTGAATGATTTCGGATCCCCCCCCCAAAAAAAAAAAAAAAAAAAAAAAATTAACCTGACAACTGAGAATCGTGACAAAGACTAAAATTTACAACCTTGTCAAAAAAACGAAGCCACTTTATCACAGAATCAGCACCATGACGCCTACTGATGTACATGGTTCAGGGTAAAGCCAAGCAGCAACATTCATCTCAAGACTGACCCTATGAGCGGAGAGGTGGAAGGTGCATACACGAACCATTCCCGTCGAGGAGTGAGTCACCTGGGGCCGGTATTCGCGCTGGCTAAGGTGGCTCCCTATCAACGCATCCTTATCAGTATATCTCCGTACCTGGTCTTTTATTACAGTCTATACTCTGTTCACTTTACCTAGGCGTAAAACTGCCATCTCTCCACCTTCTGCAACAAGAGATTAAAACTAGAATATGGTGCTAGTCATAAAGAAGTGCTATAATAAATATGTTGGACCGTAGTACTGTCTTAAGCAATCACTGAGCTATGGAAAATGAGTTGCAAAAGAACAAAATTCTCCGCCAAGTTAAAATGACCGATCTGTAGTAGGCTAAGTAGCCTATCCAATATATATGTCGTTATCAAAATGACACGTAATGAAAATGAAAACATAAAGGTGTAATACGTAATATATATCACCGAACAAGAAGCGTTGGAAAGCCTCCTTATAAATACAGTTCTCAGTGACAGGTGGGGGATTAGATACGCTTTCACCGACCTCTTCGCTATAAAACTGTGTCCCAGCCAATATAAGATAAATCGTCTGGTGGTGGTGGGCATACACAAAAGAATACGTCACCGCTTCGCGGGTAAACCTGAACCATTCGAGGGAAGGGGTTCTGCTTGACCCAGATTTTCGTCCTTCTAACGCTTATTTCACTTATGGTAGGTCAGCGACAGATAACGACAACTTAAGGAAGGTCAACGGCAGAAGAAGACAATACAACGACTTAATATCCTCTTCACAGCACATTATATTTTAGCGTTAATCTATTGTTGCAACTCAGCATTCATGGCGGGGAGGTGACAATTTTAGGCCAAGTTAATGTGAAAAGAGCATGTCAGCCTTAGCAAGCAGTGAGGGGTCCCAGACGTCCACGGGCGGATATGACAAGGTGGTGCCCAAACGTTTTTAACTGAATCACTCACCGCCTCGCACCGGATAAACACAATGCACTACAAAGCCTCCTCACACACCACTACCCTTGCATACTAACTACATATGCATTAAACACAAAAGCTATCGGTATACAAAAGAAGCCAACACGCGTACATTCACGATCCAAAGTTCCATCGTGCTCATCTTAGCTCAAAGTAACGAAGTTCGGAACTGCTTCATCGCTGCTTCTTCACTACCCGAGAACGAAGTTGTTATCCAGAGTTCACCTGGGACTTATCCAAACCTCGATTTTGCTACTGTTCATTCACTTTAACCTGGTCTAAATATTCAGCCCTGTTCAGGTTATATCATGTGACTCGGTTGCAGAAAAAGGCAATGCTGTGGCTCTACATCCATTCTTTAGCACCTATTCAGGACTAGCATCATATTCTTATGCTAATCTATCGTAATAACTTAAGGGATAGCAATTTAAGGCCAAGGTAAAGTGAACAGAGTATAGCTGGATACGAGTACAGGGGAACCTTGACCGTGAGTGTATATGGACTCTGTGTCGGCCTTGGCATTACAGTTATAGTTGTGGCCGCAGGTTTATCCGGACGTGGACCCGCTGGACTGCAGGCTGAAGTGTTTTCCTGCAGTCTACCATTTTCCTTTCGTGGGACAAGAAGGGAGTTGAAGGACGTTTTTGTATACTCGGGCAGTTTCACTGCCTAGGGTATTACCAGAGTCACCACCAAGTGAAGACGTTCCTCTCTAGCAACGATTCCTGATCATTCTGTCTATCAGTACGACGCCAGGAATCGAACCCGGTACCAACTCGGCCTACTCAACCACCTCAACTATCATTCCTCTTCCCACTCAGTCGCTTCAACTTCCATCCTTCTCCCCACTCAGCCATTCCAACTTCTTTCCCTCTCCCCAGTCAGCAACTCTTTCTTCCCTCTCCCCACTCACCCACTGCAACTTCAATCTTCTCCCCACTCGCCACTCCAATTTCAACCTTCTCCAATCACAGTAACATATCATCATCATCATCATCATCAGCCGTTTGAGTAATCACTGCAGGACCGGCCTATCCCGACCGAAGTCGGGACGATACAGCCAATGTATCTCTACCAAGTGGCTTAGGCTGTCGGGTAGAGATTGTACGTAGGGTGAGAAGTGCTTGTAGGTGTAATTGTAGTGTTGGAGTGACTTTGGATGTGTGTGTAGTCTGTGAACCAAGTGTAATCGGCCCGCGCAAGCCAACTGGGTGCAAGCATACTTTACAGTATGCGACACTGGTTCAACCACAGCACCCCTGGTGTCCGCCAATGCAGTACGTGGCCAGGAGAACGCTCCCAAAGTTTATTACCCTCTCCAGTGTACGAAAACGCACACAATACCACTGTACCACAGAGGCTCCACAGTAACCTATATTCAGGTAAATATAAAAAAACAAATAAAAAAAAAGCGCATGTCATTTACCTTCTCTGGCGACAACTTTCTGCATTTCTATCTCCTCATCAGTCTCTCCTGTCTTCCTCTTCCTCATTCTTCATGCCTCCTTCAGTTTCTCTTCTTCGTGTCTTCATTGTCTTCCTGCTCTTCATTTTCTTTCTTTCATCATCTAGCATCATATTCCTGCCCTTATTTCCATTCTCCCATCTACCCTCATCTTCCTGTCCTTATTTCTTCCATCAGCCCACATAATTTTTTTCTTCTCATTTTAATTCTTCCATCAAATCCGCATTTTTCTGTCCTTCTCATTTCCCTTTTTCCATCAACCCATAACTTTGTCCTTCTCCTTTCCTTCCCTCCACCAATGCGCATCGTTCTGTCCTTCTCATTTCCTTCCCTCCATCAACGGGCATCTTTCTGTCCTTCTCATTTCCTTCCTTCCACCCACTCAACTTTCTGTCCTTCTCAAATCATTCCTTTCTATCGTTTCATCAGCCAACCCCCACTTTCCCCCCAAACACAGATTCGACTCCTGGTTCACTGCATCCCTCTCCGAAAGTCACTGCTATTTCACCTGATCCATACAATGTTCTCATCTCTCTCGCGTCACTCAGCATGGTTCCTAGATCTTGTCGGTTCCCTGGTGTTCCTCTTTTGGCTTCCGGTGACCTGGGTGGGGAAGAAAAAGAGGGAAAATGAATATATATAAATGGTGAACTCTAATCAATCACAGTCAATAATAATAATAATAATAATAACAATAATAATAATAATACAGATTTAAGCAGGCACTTTAATGACGATGATAGAAGTCAGCCAGAATGAGAGAGAGAGAGAGAGAGAGAGAGAGAGAGAGAGAGAGAGGGAGGTTGGCACCGAAGTGTTGGCACTGTCACGACTACCTGCTGATGGCACTCCCCCTTCTCGAAAAGGGGGAGGGAGAGAGAGAGAGAGAGAGAGAGAGAGAGAGAGAGAGAGAGAGAGAGAGAGAGAGAGAGAGAGCAGAGAAGGCAGGGTGTGTGTGTGTGTGTGTGTGTGTGTGTGTGTGTGTGTGTGTGTGTGTGTGTGTGTGTGTGTGTGTGTGTGTGTGAGAGAGAGAGAGCAGAGGAGGCAGAGTGTGTGTGTGTGTGTGTGTGTGTGTGTGTGTGTGTGTGTGTGTGTGTGTGTGTGTGTGTGTGTGTGTGTGTGTGTGTGTGTGTGTGTGTGTGTGTGTGTGTGTGTGTGAGAGAGAGAGAGAGAGAGAGAGAGAGAGAGAGAGAGAGAGAGAGAGAGAGAGCTAGCCCGATCTCTGCTCCTCCTTCAGGCGACCTTGCCTCTCCTCTACCTCACCGGCACTATTTCAGCAGCCAGTCTAAGTCAACAGGTCCTCACTACATCACCTTAAATCACAATATTCCTTTAAATTACCCAAAGTCTTCCCTAAATCATGTCTGTACCCAATATTCCCTAAGCAAGTACTAAATAACTATACTTCTCCATAAATCTCCTCAAATCCTTCCTAAGAATAACTCCAAACTTAAGTCTGTTCTAAGTTATAACAGTAATTTAGCCTAAAGTTATTCTCAAGTCACTAAATGTACACAGAGTTATATTTTGAATCTAGGTCATCATTATCCTTGGCCTTGAGTTAGTCTAAGTTATAATATTAATCTAAGTTTTACCTGAAGTCTTTCGTAAGTTATAATGCTAAAGCCACCATGATACTCTGAATTACTGAAGCCTCTATCAACCACTTCAGTCCGGCGACGCAGACGATTTCCTTCAGGTCACGGAGGGCTTTTCGAACTTAAGTGGCTCATTACAACCATCATCCTTCAGTACAAGAGGTCTTCCCTATGCTGAATAACATCGTCTGGTGGCAGCTGGGATATCGCACAAAAAAAAAAAAAAAAAAGTAACCGGGTTGATGGGGTACAGGTCTTGCCTATGCCTGCGAATACGCGATGCAATACGTCATGGTACTGAAGGGGTTAATTAGTGGTGCTTAAATCCTTCCTAAAGAATGATCTCCCTTAAATATCCCTAAATTACGTCTAGGGGTACTATGAGTTATATTTTAGGGGCATCACTGTTCCTTAGGCTCACATTCCTTAGTCAGTCGGATTACAATGATGGTGGTGGTGGTGGTGGTGGTGGTGGTGGTAATGTCTGGTGGTGGCACTGTTTGGGCAGTATGGTGTTGGCACTATTATGGTGGCAGCACTGCATGATGGAGGCTATGCATGGTGGCGAAACTGTATAAAGAGCGACCGTGTTATGGTGATGGCACTGTATGGTGGTGGCACTATAAGATGTCGGTGTTTTAAGATGGTGGCACTTTGGTGGTGGCAATTTATGGTGGTGATATTATGGAGTTTGAGTAATAACATGGCTGTACTGTATGATGCTTAACCTGTATAACGGAAGCACTGTATTTCGGTAGCAAAGTATGGTGATGGCACTGTATGATGGTAGAACTGCTAGGGCAGTATGGTGGTAGCACTATATGGCAGCACTATTATCGTAGTATGGTGGTGGCACTGTTAGGGTAATATGGTGGTGGCACTGTTAGGACATTATGGTGGTAGCACTGTTTAAATAGTATGGTAGTGGCACTGTTAGGGTAGTATGGTAGTAGCATTATTATGGTATGGAGGTGGCACTGCTAAACTAGTATGGTTGCGGCACTGATAGGGTATTATGGTAGTAGCACTGTTAGGGTAGTATGGTAAAGGCATTGTTAGGGTAATGGTGGTGGCACTGTTAGGGTAGTATGGTGGTGGCACTGTTAGGGTAGTATGGTGGTGGCACTGTTAGGGTAGTATGGTGATGGCACTGTTAGGGTAGTATGGTGTGGCACTGTTAAAGTAGTATGGTGGTGGCACAGTTAGGACAGTATGGTAGTGACACTTATAGTATGGTAGTAGCACAGTTAGGGCAATATGGTAGTGGCACTGTTATAGTATGGTAGTAGCACAGTTAGGGCAGTATGGTAGTGGCACTGTTAGAGTTGTATGATAGTGGCACTGTTAGGATAGTATGGTAGTAGCGCTGTCAGAGTAGGACGGTAGTGGCACTGTTTGAGTAGTATGGTAGTGGCACTGTCAGGGCAGTAAGGCAGCTGCATTATTATGGTTTGGTGGTGGCACTGTTAAGCTAGTATGTTCGTGGCGCTGTTATTTTGGTGATAGCAATGTTAGGGTAGCACAGTAATGGCACTGTTAGGGTAATGATGGTGGCACTGTTAGGGTATTATGGTAATGGCATTGTTAGGGCGGTATGGTAGTGGCATTGTTAGGGCGGTATGGTAGTGGCACTGTTAGAGTGGTATGGTAGTGGCACTGTTAGGGTAGTATGGTAATGGGACTGTTAGGGCAGTATGGTAATGACACTGTTAGGGCAGTATGGTACTGACACTGTTAGGGCAGTATGGTAATGACACTGTTAGGGCAGTATGGTAGTGGCACTGTTAGGGCAGTATGGTAATGACACTGTTAGGGCAGTATGGTAATGACACTGTTAGGGCAGTATGGTAGTGGCACTGTTAGGGCAGTATGGTAATGACACTGTTAGGGCAGTATGGTAATGACACTGTTAGGGCAGTATGGTAGTGGCACTGTTAGGGCAGTATGGTAGTGGCACTGTTAGGGCAGTATGGTAGTGCCGCTGTTAAGGTAATATAGTAGTGGCACTGTTAGGGTAGCGTGGTAGTGGCACTGATAGGGTAGGATGGTAGTGGCACTGTTAGGGTGGTATGGTAATGACGTTAGGGTGGTATGGTAGTGACACTGTTGGGGTAATATGGTAATGGCATTGTTAGGATAGTATGGTAATGGCACTGTTAAATTAGTATGGTAATGGCACTGTTAAATTAGTATGGTAGTAGCACTGTTCTGGTAGTATGGTAATGGAACTGTTCTGGCTGTATGGTAGTGGCAATGTAATAGTATGGTAGTGGCACTGTTATAGAATGGTAGTGGCATTGTGAGGGTAATATGGTAGTGGCACTGTAAGGGTAGCATGGTATTGGCACTGTTAGGGTAGTATGGTATTGACACTGTTAGAGTATTATGGTAGTGGTACTGTTAGGGCAGTATGGTAGTGGCATTGTTAGGGTATTATGGCTGTGGTACTGATAAGGCAGTATGGTAGTGGCACTGATAGGGCAGTATGGTAGTGGCACTGATAGGGCAGTATGATAGTGGCATTGTTAAGGCAGTATGGTTGTGGCATTGTTAGGGTACTATGGTAGTGGTACTGTTAGGGCAGTATGGTAGTGGCATTGTTAGGGTACTATGGTAGTGGTACTGTTAGGGCAGTATGGTAGTGGCATTGTTAGGGTACTATGGTAGTGGTACTGTTAGGGCAGTATGGTAGTGGCATTGTTAGGGTACTATGGTAGTGGTACTGTTAGGGTAGTATGGTAATGAAACTGTTAGGGCAGTATGGTAATGAAACTGTTAGGGCAGTATGGTAGTGGCATTGTCAGGGTAGTATGGTAGTGAAACTGTTAGGGCAGTTTGGTAATGGCACTGTCAGGGTAGTATGGTAGTGATATTGTTAGGGCGGTATGCTTGTGGCCCTCTTAGGATAGTATGGTAGTGACAGCGTTAGGGTAGTATGGCTGTAGAATTGTTAGGGTAGTGCAGTAGGGGCACTGTTAGGGAATGGTAATGATGGCACTGTCAGTGTACAGTGATGGCATTGTTAGGGTGAGGTGGTGGCAGTGTCAGCGCATGGTGATGGCATTGATGGGGTATGGTAGTAGCACTGTTACAGCAGTATGGTTGTGGCACTGTTAGGGTAATATGATGGTGATACTGTTAGGGTAGTGCGGTAGTGGTACTGTTAGGATAGTATGGTAGTGGCACTGTTAGGATAGTATGGTAGTGCCACTGTTAGGGAATGGTGATGGCACTGTCAGTGTAAATTGATGGCATTGTTAGGGTATGGCGGTGGCACTCAGAATATGGTGATGACTGTTGGTATGGTGTTGGCACTGTTAGGGTATTATGGTAAAGGCACTGTTAGGGTAGTATGATGGTGGCAATGTTAGGGTACTATGGTAGTGGCACTGTATGATAGCGGCGTTGTTAGGGTAGTATGGTAGTGGCACTATGAACGTAGTATTGTAGTGGATCTATTAGGGTAGTAAGGTAGTTGCGCTCTATGGATAGTATGCTGGGGACACAGTTAGGGGAGTAATCGTATAATGGCGGCAGTTACGGTTGTATATTGGTGGTAATTAGGACAGTATGGTTGTAGCAGCAGAAGTACTACATGTGTTGGTAAAATATGGTGGTTGCACTATTAATGAAGTATGCTGGTGGCCCAATAAAAGTGTCATTGTGCTGCTGGAATGGTATTATGGTAGTGTTCATGCATAGTGCCAGGGTTGCGCCAGAATGGCAGCACTGGCTCGTCTTCGTGGTGGCACTGTGATGGCACTGTTAGGGTGACATGGCAGACAGGGTGACAGGGTGGGGACTGGGTGTAATCCACATCCGCCCACTAACATTTACAGTATCAGTGTCGGGGGATTTGTGTGTGTGTGTGTGTGTGTGTGTGTGTGTGTGTGTGTGTGTGTGTGTGTGTGTGTGTGTGTGTGTGTGTGTGTGTGTGTGTGTGTGTGTGTGTGTGTGTGTGTGTGTGTGTGTGTGTGTGTGTGTTGAAAGACTGGGTGTGTGCGTCTGGGTGGGTGACTGGCTGGGAGGGGTGTAGGTTTTTAGTATATGATGAAGCAATGTGTGTGTGTGTGTGTGTGTGTGTGTGTGTGTGTGTGTGTGCAAATGTGGTGTAAGACTAGAGGAGGTGGCCGTAGACGTGTGGGAGTGAAGAGGGTGTGTGGGTGGGTGTGGGTGTAGGAGTGTGGGAGAGAGGGTGCGAAGTGGGAGTGAGTGAAGTGGGAAGGGGTGTAGGTGGCATTCTGAATACGGGAATGTAAAATATGATTGTATGACTGAGTGACAATGATGAGAGAGAGAGAGAGAGAGAGAGAGAGAGAGAGAGAGAGAGAGAGAGAGAGACTGAACTGTGGGTACGTGAATTTATGTAAGTGTGAGTGGGAGTACGTGTGATTGCATGAGTGTGGGTGTGGGAGTGTGAGTTGGTAAGTGTGGGCTGGTAAGTGTGGGCTGGGAAGTGTGAGTGGGTAGTGGGAATGGTTGTGTGTGTGTGTGGGAATGAGGAGAGGGTGAGTGTGGGCAGGAGGAGGAGTGGTTGTGGGGGAGAGAGGGAGTAGGTAAGTGTGTGTAGGAGAGGGAGTGAAAGTTTGTGTGTGTGTGTGTGTGTGGATGGGTGTGGGAGTGGGAGAGTGTGGGTGGGAGTGGGCGGTGAGTCATGAAGTATCAATGTAAGTAGGAGAGATGTGGTGTTGGGGGCTCTCAGCTGGTGACCTCTCTACCACCACCACCACCACCACCACCACCACCACAACTACCACCATTACCACAATTACTATTCCCACCACACTATAACCTACACCGCCACCCTCACCACAACTACCACCATTACCACAACCACCACCATCATTTCCACCACCACCACCATATCTACCCACCTACCACCATCGTCATAATACCACTACCTCAGTTACCACTACCATCATGAGCTACAACCATCGCGACTACATCCTCACTATACCACCGACACTACCATCCCTGACCATTCACACTACCACTACACTGAACACCTGTACCACCAACCACATGTGCTTCACGACCAGATGGTGGTAGTAACGAAGAATATGGTCGTGCAGGTTGGTGACAGAGTAGTAGTGATCGTTACCATAGCAGTATAGGCGGTGATAGTAGTTGTGGTGGCTGACGCAATTTACGAGATAAGTGGTATGTGAGGTGGTGGTCGTAGTAGTAGAAGTAGGATGGTAGTGACTTTTGTAACAACAGTAGTAAGGCTTGTAGTACTTGATGTGGTAGTGGTGGTAGTGGCTGTGGTCGCTGTAGTAATAATAACAACAATAATAATAATAATAATAACAAAATATCACAGTGGTATCAGTGCTATAAATCAAGAAGTGAAATTACCAGTACAATCAATACAACAATAACAATGCAAGTAGTGGTTGTAGTTGTAATGGTACTTGTGGGAGTTATGGTAGCGCTGGTCTATGTAGCTGTAATGGTAGTAATGGGTAAGGATGTGGTAGGCTATTGGTCCTGGTAGTGGTTCTGGGGCTGGTAATGGGTAGCACTAGTTGTGGTGGTGATAGTGCTGCTAGCTATGGTACCAAACAGCAACGTAATGTAGTTGTGGTGTCTATAATCATGGTAGTAGCAGCAGCATGCACAGTCTCTAGTGATACAGATGTGCTGGTGGTAGTTTTAGTGATAGTGGCTGCGGTAGCAGAAGCTGTGGTAGTGGTAGCAGTTGCTGCGGTTAGGTAGTAGTGGTTGTGGTGACAGTGGTAGCGGTTGTTGGTATCTGTAGTTGGACTGGGAGTGGTGGTTGTAGTGGTAGTGGCTGTGGGAGTTGTACCTGCAGTGATTGTGATGGTGAAGGTAGTAGTTGTAGTGAGTGGATGTGATGGCAGTAGTTGTAGTGGTAATGGCTATGGTGGTGGTAGTAGTAGTAATGGTACTTGTAGCGGATAAGATGTTGTAGTCGTGGTGAGATGGCAGCTTGATGGTGGTAGCTGCAGTGGTAATTGGTGAGGCGGTATTAGTTGTTGTGGTAGCAGTTTTGGTCGTAGTAGCAGCAATGGTAGTGGATGAGGTGGTAGTAGTTATGGAGGTTGTAGATGAGTTATGAGGTGGTTGTGGTTGTTGTAGATGGAATGGTAGTGGATGAGGTAGAAGTGGTTGTGGAGGTTGTAGACGGAATGGTAGTGGATGAGGTAGAAGTGGTTGTGGATGTTGTAGACGGAATGGTAGTGGATGAGGTAGAAGTGGTTGTGGATGTTGTAGACGGAATGGTAGTGGATGAGGTAGAAGTGGTTTAGGAGGTTGTAGACAGAATGGTAGTGGATGAGGTAGAAGTGGTTGTGGAGGTTGTTGATGGAATGGTAGTGGATGAGGTAGAAGTGGTTGTGGAGGTTGTAGATGGAATGGTAGTGGATGAGGTAGAAGTGGTTGTGGAGGTTGTAGATGGAATGGTAGTGGATGAGGTAGAAGTGGTTGTGGAGGCTGCAGATGGGATGGTACAAGATGGAGTGGTACCGGCTGTTGTTGTGGAGATTGTAGTTGTAATGGCAGTCAATGAAGTGGTAGTAAGTGTGTGAGTTGTAAGAGCAAAGGTAGCAGATAACATGGTAGTATCAGTGGAGGTTGTAGATGGAATGGTAGTGGAATAGGTTGCAGTGGTTGTGGATGAGATGGTTGAGGATGAGGTGATAGTTGTTGTGGAGTTGTAGGTGGCAGTGGTTGTGACGGTTGTGGATGGGGTGGTACCAGTAGTTGTTGTCGTGGTTGTAGCTGTAACGGTTGTGAATGAGGTGGTAGTAAGTGTGGAGGTTGTAAGTACAATGGTAGTGAATGATGTGGTCAAATCTGTGGAGGTTGTAGAAGGGATGGTAGTGGACGAGGTGGTAGTGGTTGTGGACACTGTAGTTGCAATGCTAGTGGATGAGGTGGTAGTTGTTGTGGAAGTTGTAGATGAGTTGGTAGTGAACTAGGTGGTAGTAGCTGTGGAGGATGATAGTGACTAAAGTGGAAGTGATTGTGGGGGATGACAAGATGGTAGTGGTTGTGCTGTAGATGGAGTAGTAGTGGATGAGGTGGTAGTGGTTGTGGAGGCTGTAGATGAGATGGCAGTGTCGGCGGTAGGTGTCGGGGGCCTCAGGGGGGTGCCAAGAGCTTAGTGGAGTGCCAGAGAGAGGCCGACCTGAACCTCTATGTTGGGACTCGCACTGCCACACTTACACCAACACCAGGCCACACTTACACCAACACCAGGCCACACTTACACCAACACCGGGCCACACTTACACCAACACCGGGCCACACTTACACCAACACCGGGCCACACTTACACCAACACCAGGCCACACTTACACCAACACCAGGCCACACTTACACCAACACCGGGCCACACTTACACCAACACCGGACCACACTTACACCAACACCGGGCCACACTTACACCAACACCGGGCCACACTTACACCAACACCGGGCCACACTTACACCAACACCAAATTTACACCAGCACCAAGCCACACTTACACCAAAACCAGCCCACATTTGCACCAACACCAGACCAAACTTACACCAACACCGGATCACACTTACACGAACACCGGACCACACTTACTCCTACACCAAGCCACACTTACACGAACACCGGACCACGCTTACACCAACAACAGGTCACACTTATACCAAAAATAGATCACACTTACACAAACACCGGAACACACACCAACACCAGGCCACCTTACACACCAACACTACACTTATACGAACACTACAACCAGGCTACACTTACACTAACACCAGGTCACACTTACACAAACACTGAACCACACTTACACCAACACCAAGTCACACTTTAAACCGACAATAGAATACACATGCACAAACACCAGACCACACTTACATCAACACTACACTTAAACTAGGACCACACTCACACTAGCACGGGGTCACACTTACATAAAAAATGGGCCACATTTGTACCAACATCAGCTCACACTTACACCAGCACCGGAACACACACCAACACCAGATAACACTTACACCAACACCGGGCCACACTTACACCAACACCAGACCAGACCACAGTTACACCAACACCAGACCAGACCACACTTTCACCAACACCAGACTACACTCAAACCAAGACAAGGCTACACTTACACCAGCATTAGACCACACATGCACATACACCGGAACAAACTTACACCATGCCACACTTACACCAACACTACACTTATACTAACACCACACTTACATCAGCACCAGACCACACTTACACGAGACCACACTTTCACCAACACCAGACCACACATACACCAACACTAGGCCCCACTTACACCAACACCAGATCACACTTACACAAACACTAGACCACACTTTCACCAACACCGGACCACACTGACACCAACAACAGACCACACTTACACCAGAACTAGGTCTCACTTACACCAACATCAGACCACACTTGCACCAACACTAGGCCTCACTTACACCAACATCGGACCACACTTACGCCAACACTACATTTATACTAACACCACACTTACATCAGCACCAGACCACACTTACACAAGACCACACTTTCACCAACACCAGACCAAACATACACCAACACCAGACCACACATACACCAACACCAGACCACACTTTCACCAATACCAGACCACACTTTCACCAACACCAGATCACACTTACACCAACACCAGATCACACTTACACCAACACCAGACCACACTTACACCAACACCAGACCACACTTACATCAACACCAGACCACACTTACACCAACACCAGACCACACTTACACCAACACCAGACCACACTTACACCAACACCAGACCACACTTACACCAACACCAGACCACACTTACACCAACACCAGACCACACTTACATCAACACCAGATCACACTTACACCAACACTAGACCACACTTACACCAACATCAGACCACACTTACACCAACACTAGGCCTCACACCAACATCAGGCCACACTTACACCAACACTACACTTATACTAGCACCACACTTACATCAACATCAGACCACACTTACACCAACACTAGGCCTCACTTACACCAACACCACACCACACTTACACCAACACCAGACCATATTTACACCAATATCAGACCACACTTACACCAGCACCAGAACATACTCACACCAGCACTGGACCACACTTACACCAACACCAGACCACACTTACACCAACACTAGATCATACTTACACCAACACCAGACCATACTTACACCAACACCAGATCACACTTACATCAACACTAGGCCTCATTTACACCAACATCAGACCACACTTACACCAACACCAGACCACACTTAGGCTACACCAACATCAGACCACACTTACACAAGCACCAGAACATACTTACACCAACACTAGTCCTTATTTACACCAACACCAAACCACACTTACACCAACACAAGACCACACTTACACCAACACAAGACCACACTTACACCAACACAAGACCACACTTACATCAACACCAGACCACACTTACAACAACACCAGGACTCGTTTTCATCAACACCAGATCATACTTACACCAACACCAGCCCACACTTACACCAACACCAGATCACACTTACATCAACACTAGGCCTCATTTACACCAACACCAGACCACACTTACACCGACACCAGACCACACTTAGGCTACACCAACATCAGACCACACTTACACAAGCACCAGAACATACTTACACCAACACTAGTCCTTATTTACACCAACACCAAACCACACTTACACCAACACAAGACCACACTTACACCAACACAAGACCACACTTACATCAACACCAGACCACACTTACAACAACACCAGGACTCGTTTTCAACAACACCAGATCACACTTGCACCAACACCAGGTCACATTCATACCAACACCAGACCATGCTTACATCAACAACAGGCTACCATACCAGGTTACACATTGCTGCACTTACACCATCACATCATGGTACATTTACACCAGCACCACAACAGACGCTAATAAATACCAGTTCCAGGTTTCACTTACACCAACACCAAATCATAAACAATTAGTCTCACCAGAACTATTCAATTCTCGGCCACATTTACACCAGTTTCCAAGCTGAAGTTTTCCAGTACCTGACTACACCTACACCAGGAGCATACAGGAGCCTACTAGGTTTCACGAATGCCGGTATCGGGCCACATTAACACTAATACCAGACCAACTTATGGTACACCAGTACCAAGCGACACTTATACCAGTACTATAAATTACGCCAAAATCAGACCACACTTATACCAGTGCCAAACCACACACGCACCAGCACCATGCACACTTACACCAGTACCAGGCACACTTTCACCCGTACCAGGAACACTTACACCCGTACCTGGCACACTTACACCAGTACCAGAACACACTTACACCAATACCAGAATACATTTACACCAGTATCAGAATACAGCAATACCACACCAAACTTACATCAGCACCACACCAGGTTTACACCAGTACAAAACCAAACTTACATCAATAAAAGAACACATTTACACCAGTACCAGAACACACTTACACCAGTACCAGAACACACTAACGCCAGTACCAGAACACACTTACACCAGCACCAGAACACACTTACACCAGCACCAGAACACACTTACACCAGCACTAGAACACACTTACGCCAGTACCAGAACACACTTACACCAGTACCAGATCACACGTACACCAGCACCAGAACACACACCAGCACCAGAACACACTTACACCAGTACCAGAACACACTAACGCCAGCACCAGAACACACACCAGCACCAGAACACACTTACACCAGCACCAGAACACACTTACACCAGCACCAGAACACACTTACACCAGCACCAGAACACACTTACACCAGCACCAGAACACACTTACACCAGTACCAGAACACACTTACACCAGTACCAGATCACACTTACACCAGTACCAGCTCACACTTACACCAGTACCAGCTCACACTTACACCAGTACCAGATCATACTTACACCAGTACCAGATCACACTTACACCAGTACCAGGTCATACTTACACCAGTACCAGATCACACTTACACCAGTACCAGATCACACTTACACCAGTACCAGATCACACTTACACCAGTACCAGATCATACTTACACCAATACCAGATCACACTTACACCAGTACCAGATCACATGTACAGTCGCGGACAAAAGTATCATTCCACCTTTCAGTCCATAAATTATGAAAATTCCGCAAGATTCTGAAAAATTTACTGTGGTCCGAAGAGTTTATTACTGGGTTTCAAAAGTCGTCGTTCAGTGTCTCTTTACTTGTCGTCATGAAGTGGATCGTTACTTATGACCGCGACTGTACACCAGCACCAGGCCACACTTACGGCAGTCAGGCCAAACTTATATCGGTACCAATCACACTTCCACCAGTACCTGGCCACACTTACACCAGTACCAGATCATATGTACACCAGTGCCAGGCCAAACTTATATCGGTACCAATCACACACACCAGTACCAGACCACACTTACACCAGTACCAGACCACACTTACACCAGTACCAGGCCACACTTACACCAGTACCAGACCACACTTACACCAGTACTAGGCCACACTTACACCAGTACCAGGCCACACTTACACCAGTACCAGACCAAACTTACATCAGTACCAGACCACACTTACACCAGTACCAGACCACACTTACACCAGTACCAGGCCAAACTCACACCAGTACCAGGCCACACTTACACCAGTACCAGACCACACGCCACTGCCAGATTACACTTACACCATTACCAGACCACACTTACACCAGTGTCAGGCCAAATTTATATCGGTGCCAAACACACTTATACCAATACCAGGCCACACTTACAGCAGTACCTGGCCACACTTATATCAGTATCAGATCACACTTACACCAGTACCAGGCCACACTTATACCAGTACCACGCAACAATTCACACCAGGCCACACTTACACCACTACCAACCCACACTTACACCAGTATCACACCATACTTGCACCAACACCAGACCAGATCACACTTACATCACAAGGCCACTCTTATCATTACCACACCAACGCAGACTTACATCGACAGCAACGCACACTTACACCAACACCATACCGAACCACACTTACACCAAACCATACCGACTCACACTTACACCAACTCCATACCCACCCACACTTACACCAACTCCATACCCACCCACACTTACACCAACACCATACCCACACACACTTACACCAACACCATACCAACCCACACTTACACCAACACCATACCAACCCACACTTACACCAACACCATACCAACCCACACTTACACCAACACCATACCAACCCACACTTACACCAACACCATACCAACCCACACTTACACCAACACCATACCAACCCACACTTACATCGACAGCAACCCACACTTACACCAGCACCATACCAACTCACACTTACACCGACAGCAATCCACACTTACACCAACACCTGACCACACCTACACCAGCACTACGCTTACACCACCAATATCCACGCTTACACCAACAGCTGGCCACACTTATTCCAACGCCACACTTAAACCAACACCAGACCACACTTATACACACACACACCTGGCCGCCCTTGAATACTTTGAGGACAGGGCGACACACAGGTAAATTACTCCGGCTACAGTCACGCGATTTAGTTCATTTACGGGAAACGCTTGCCCTCTGTTGGGTTAAACCAATATCTGACACCATTTCCTCCGCTTCCTGTTCACACTAACCAATACTAAGACATACTGATACCAACAAGTGGCCATCTGATCACACTACAACAAATGCTTTATACTACCAATCATACTAAGGCATGTCAACTCCACCAAGTCACAGTAGTAGTAATTACCAATGGATTATACCCTCATGTGCCATACTGAGCCTGTCACCATACCAGGCAACTAGCAATGGGTCACAATCGTTTTAGGAGACCGTGCTAATAACAGGTCATATTACTGATGGTACAGCAACATCAACACTTCAGCACCTGATGAGAGACTATACCAGTACTACCAATCAGCATGAACTAGCCATCTCGAACGAGTAACTATGTGACAGAATGCCATACTTGCTACAAGGGTATACTAGCAAAATACTTTAATTAAGGTCTACTTCATCCCTTTTTACATGACGCTAATATTGCTTTCATTTTACCAGTGTCAGTTCATAACAGTTTCAGGTTACTAGCTATAAGTCACACTCGTTCTATGTTACTAGTCACTGCCCATACTAGTTCCCGGTTACTAGTCATTGCCCATACTAGTTCCTGGTTACCAGTCATACCTCATAATACTCGTAAGAGTCAAGTCATTAGAGTAGTTATGCCAACTTGAGATTATTTAAAGCCGGCTTTACTAGTAACAGGTGATACAGTCTGAGAAAATTATATAAGTAAATACAGTAATACCAGATACAACACATTTCAAATTACTTACACCAGAGCATAAAAGTTCAATTTACAGTTATTTGGGTCTGGCAGACATTAAGTAGTGCCAGTATCTGTTAACTAGTACCAGGTCACTAACAGCAGGTCTATTAACATGTAACTTACTCCAGGTAACAGTACTATTGTAACACTGGCTTCTGGTTTTTGCTAACAAACTACACCATCACTTCCTGACTACAGTATAAATTACCCAGTTCACGTCACATCAGTACCATACTAAACTACCATGGGGTCCCTGCTTCACCGGCCAAGTAACATCAGATCATACCAATACCAGGCCAAACTAGTGCCAGATCTCAGTTGTACCACGTGACACTAAGTTCACATTACACCAGTACCAGGACACACTGGTACCGGCACTAACACCAGGTCACAGTATACCACACACCAGGGACACTACGACCAGGCACCACTTGCACCAGGCCACACTAGCACTGATCAGCAGTATCACCAATACCGGGTACCAGCACCAGGCAAGTACCAGACATTACTAACATACATCACAAGGTCACTAACACCACTCACATATTTCATGGTACGAGCAGTGAAGAGCCGGAGCTCGCTCACTAGCAGATGGCCGGTGGATGAGAGCAGCACTGTATCACACTAGCACAAGGTTCATGATGTTAGCACCACGCAGTACAGGTTATTGGCCCTGGATGGATGGATGACCACACCACACCAGCAGTTAACTAGCAAGCCACACTAGCAGGCCACTAGCAACAGGCCTGACAAGCCACTAATTAGAGCAGTCCACAGGAGTATTTCACTAAGTTTACTAGCAGGCCTATGGCGGGTGGTCAGCATACGGGCAGAGGGGTTCAGCAGGAGGATGAGGCCAGGGCAGCAGGGAGGGAGTGAGGCCTATGGTGGGCCAGCGGGAGGCCACTGGCAGGAGGCCACCAGGCAAGGCAGGCCAGCACGAGGCAAGAGGGAGGCGGTGAGCGGGTACACCACTAGGCCTTTAAAGCCGCTCTGGTGCGCCTGTGCTGGTGCTGGCTCACCCTGCTGGGAGGCCGCCCCGCCCCGCCCCTGCCGCCCCCCCTGCTGGCGGCGGCGGCGACTAGCGGCGTGGTGGTGTCCCGGCCGAGTCACCTGCACGTCTGGCTGGCGAGGCCGCCACCCGGCCGCCAGCTCCGCCAGCCGGGTTGCCAGATGCGACTGTACGGTGTTGGCCCACCCGCGGACGTTCCTGGGGAGGTGCTGCCGGACCTTACCTGCCGCGGCCCCGCCAGGCACACGGCCAGGGGTAGGGGAAGGGAGAGGGCAGGGGGGCAAGAGGGGGAGGCGGCGCCTCTCCGGCCTCACACGCCATCTGCCGCCACCTACGTCAACTACTCCTGTCATTCACAAAACTGGTCGTGGTCATTGCTGGGTGGTTGCATTCTTGCAATATCAATGACCGGGGCGGCGGTGCGGGGCGGGGCGGGGCCGGGGCGGCCGGGGCTACTGCCTCCTAGTCAGACTCTAGCCCCGAAATACCGCTGCGTCCCCGCCGTCCCTCCGCACGGTTAAACCACGACGGGGCGGGACGTGGCAACGCCGCCGCGGTAATAATGCAACTTGAGAGAGCGAGGGTCGCCCTGCCGCCGCTGCCATCAGCCTTGCCGCCGCTGCTACCAGCCCTGCCGCCGCTGCCAGCCCTAATGCCATCACCAGTCCCCAAGACCGCTATCAGACACAATGCTATCAACCCTGCCGCCATCAGCCAAGCCGCAGTCAGCCAAACTGCCATCAGTCTAGCAGCAATGGTCAGCATTGCCAACATTAGTTGCCCTTCTGCCATCACCAATCCTGCAGCCACAAACAGCACTGCCAACATCACCAGCCCTGCTGTCATCAACAGACCCCGCTTCTGCCACCAGCCCTGCCTCCATTACCAGACCCCTCTGCCGCCACAAGGCCCGCCGTCACCGGTTCTGGTGTCATCAAAATCTCACCATCACCACCAACCAAGCTGCCATCACAACACATACAGTCACCGCTTTCACCATTCCTGCCCCCATCACCAAACACTTCCGCTCCCACAAACCCTGCCGCCATCCCCAAGCCCTGCCACCACCAGTCCCGCCACCATCGTCAGACAACTGCTGTGAATGATGCCGCTGCCGTCGCCAACTCTGCCATCACTGTTAAACCCACAAATCAGATACCATCCTACCCACCTCCTGCCATCACCAAACGCCCTTCCTTGGGGTAGCAACTTAACTCTTTCTACCAGCCAAGCCACCACCACAACCCTTGCCACCCTCAGTCATCAACCCTGCCACCAATCCAAAAACCACAAGAACAAATCTGTGCCATCCTTTTCCACAATAGCCACCAACCCTGCCACCAACCCTACCACCACCACAGCAAACTCCTTCCTCCTTCCTCCACCACTCTAGTCATCGCCACAGACCCCTTCCACCCTCAGTCACAAGTCTTGCCATTAACCCTGCCACCACTGGGAACCCCTGCCACCCTCCTCCACTACAACCACCAGACCTGCCACCAATCCAGCCACTGCCACAACAAATGTCTGCCACTCACAGTCATCAACCCCGCCACCGTCACAACAAGCCCCTGACACTTTCTACAACTACTAACCCTGCTACCACTACGAACCCCTGCTAACCACAGTCACGAATTTATACACCGCCAAACATCCTCTGCCACCATTCCAGCCATTATCACAAATCCCTGCCACCCTCAGCCACCAATTCAGACACCGCTACAAACCTCCTGCCACCCTCTGCCACCAACCTTTCCACCAACTGCACTACCATCACAAACTCCTGCCAACCTCCCATCCACCAACCCTGCCGCCAATTCCGTTACCGTCACAACATAGCCCTGCCACCCTTTTTCTTTACCGCCACTAACCCTGCCACCACTTCAATGACTTCCGCGGTCAAAGATAACACTCTGCCACCATCGCCATTATTTCAACCACTGGCCCTTCTGACAACACGTTTCTTATCACTGCCACCGTCCTTGTCACATTTCAAATCACTGTCACAATCCCTGAAACTATTCTAGCCCTTGCCACCATTCTAGTCCCTGCCACCATTTCAGTGACTGCTCGGCCATCCTTACTATCACCATCACCATTCCGCTAACTGCTATCATTTCCATTGTCATCCGAATCATCGCTGCGTAGGCTACACCAGCACCATCCCTACCTTTGCCATCAGCCGCATCGCTCCTCTCCACCAGCAATCTTTTCATCTCCACCACCATCACACTCTCCGTTACCAATATCCTCAACACCTCTACCCGCACCACTGCAATCACCAACCCCACTATCGCCACCACCCCTTTCATCATCTCCATCACCCTCACCACTGCCACCATAGCCATCACCAGTGCCGTCACCACCGTCACCACTGCCATCAACTCCATCATGGCTACTTTCGCCACAACACCCACTATCCTACCATTGTAATCACCACCACTGCCATCATCATCCCAACACGCAATCACCTGACCTCTCCACTGTTACGCTACTATTACCAACTCCACAATCATCATCACATTGCCCCATCATCCCACCACCACTATCACCATCCCCACACAACTCCACCACTACCCTCGCCACTATGACTACACTGGCACCAACTTCCCCATACCCACCACACCTATCCTACCCCAACCATCATCACAGTCACCAGTCACTATTGCAATGTTATCATCATCACTAATTTCACCATCATCATCATACCCTCATAGCACCATCACCACCCTCATCAATATCACTGCAGTGTTACCAATTCCACTTCACTATCTCCACCATCATTATCCATTCACAATACCATCACAACCTTCACCGTTATCACCATCACCACCATCATCGTCATCCCCTCACAACTGCATCTCCACCTTCACCACTATCAGCATCACCACCACTCACAACTGCATCTCCACCTTCACCACTATCAGCATCACCACCAACCACACCACCATCATCAAGTTCATAACCCCATCAGATATTCTAAGTACTGCCCTTCGCACCTTCACCTTCTCCGTCAGCCTCACACTGCCACCAGCTACACCACCTTCGTCTGCAGTGCCACCTATATTGCTACCTTCTCTGCCACCATTTTGCACCATCACCTCCGACAATGCTTCCACCGACCTCACCTCTTCCAGCACTTGACCCTAACCCCATGAATCCCAAACCCCTTTCAGCTCAGCTGATGGCCAGCGAGGGTTAGACTGGAATGTGGATTAGTCGAGCAACCAAATCCACTCATTCCTACCTCAATGCCAAATCTCATCAAATTCCATGCAACCACGACTTAGTATTCAAGGTGTGGGAGTGGCCCAGTTCCGTCAGATAAAAACAAACCAACTGCACCACCAACATTCACGCGTATCTCGTCGCCCCACCCAACATCCAACTGCCATCATCTGGACATCATCATCGTCTCCATCACTACCACCAACATCTCCATGTCCATCAGTATCACCAACATCGACATCTCCATCAGTACCGCCAACATCGACATCATCAGTACCACCAACATCGACATCTCCATCACCACCACCAGCATCTCCATCTCCATCAGTATCACCAACATCGACATCTCCATCAGTACCACCAACATCGACATCTCCATCAGTACCACCAACATCGACATCTGCATCACCACCACCAACATCGACATCTCCATCACCACCACCAGCATCTCCATCTCCATCAGTACCACCAACATTTCCATCGCCATCAGTGCCACCAACATCCAAATCTCCATCAGTACCACCATCATCGACATCTCCATCAGTACCACCAACATCCAAATCTCCTTCAGTACCATCACCACTGTCACCGTCTTCATCACCTCTACTAGAATCTACTACCGGCTGATCATCATGAGCATCATCATCAACACTGCCTCCTGAGTCACTACCGTCACCGTCACCTACTATCTCGTCACCAACATTGTACTGCCACCATCTGAACATCATCATTTCCATCAATCACCTCCTCTTGCATTACCACCACTACTGTCATCTACCTCGTCACCTCTACCAGTATCATCAGGACCCAGAATAAGCCTTGCCATCTCATCAAAACTGTTCCCAACTCTGCCACTTCCTTTAATCCCTTGACTGCTAGAATTCCTCACGACGGAATTTAAAAAAAAAAAAAAAAAGTATGGTTTCGTCTAAATAATATTCTTACGATTTTCAGTGAAACAGTTAACTCTAGACAACTTCTGAAGACTTTAACTACTATGCTTTCTCTTGACTGCACAAAAATTTCTGGTGTTACCCTGAATAAAAATATCAAAGAACACCAACCGCAAAGAAAGGGTAAACATACGCATATACTTCACCAAAACCAAATCTAACCAAAACCAAATCTAACATCACTGAAGCCCAACCTAATTTCAATAAAAACCAAACCTAAACTTCACCAAAGCCACATCAAAACCAAACCTAACCTCGCCAATGCATAACCTAACTTCACTGTACACCCAGGTCATTTCATTACCTCCCACGCACCTCGCCCACTGTTGCTACCACACTCAGCGCTGCTACCATCATCAGCCTCACTATTAAGCTCACTCTCTCCATCAGCAGTGCCACCATCTGGGCATCACAGATGCACTGCACCAACACTGCCACCTATCATCGTCACCAATATGGTCCACTTTCTCCGTCAGAACTGCTTCTACACCTTTACCATCTTAACTTGACTCAGACTTTCGTCCTATTGAAGTTTATATAATTAGCTCAGTGGTTCTATGACTCAACATCCATTCTCTAGAGCTTCTTCGTAACTAGCACCGTATGTTATTGTTACTGCAGTGTTACAACTCTGCAATGAAGATGGTCACATGGCAATTTCGGGTCAAGGGACAAAACCTGGCCATCACAACACCGCTGCATCAACCCTCTCACCCCCACCCCCAAGAACAGCCACTCCCGTCCTCGCCAGGCAGCAGCACCACCATCGTCATAGCTTCCACTCTACACGTTGGCGATATAGGAGGCCTCGTAGCACACCACAGTCATACATTTTGCCTATTATAGCTCAGTATTCTCTATTCTCTCGTATGTATATTCTGTTCTCTCCTTTGTACCTTAACTCGTTTAAATATCGACAGTTTACTTACAAGTGGATATTGGGGTGCAATGTGCTTATAAATCGCTAAGGAAAATGTGTTACGAAGCCTCCTATGTCACGTAGAATAAGGCCTCCAATCGCAGCTATGCCAGACACACACTATACCGCTGGCATCAACATCGACATAAACTGTGCCCTTTGCCACCACCTTTGCCACAAGCCCTGTCGCCGCCAGCAAACCCAGCAGCTGCCAGTAACCCCACCACCTCTGCCGTCGCACCAGCCAACCCCACCACAGATTCTGACGCCGACATATACTCGGCTACAAACTCTGCTGCCGTCAATACCTCCACCAAACTCTATCACAGTCATTAAGCAACCCTGTCACTGCAATTAACCCTGCCAGTGCTATTAACTCTGCCGCTGTCACCAAGCAATCCTTCCTCTGCTACAAAGCCTGCCGCCACCATCAAGCAACTCTGCCACTGCCATAAACACTGTTGCCGTCACCAGTCAAGCCTGCCACTGTTACAAACCCTGCCACCGCCTCTAAGCAACCCTGCCACTGCAACGAACCCTGCCACCTCCCGTAGCCGCGCCACAAACAATGACGCCACAGCCAGCTAACTCTGTCATAACAAGAACCTTGCTGTCGCCACCCCGAGACTGTCTGTACCGCTGACTCCAACCCTGAACTACATACTCTGCCGCCGCCACCAACACTACCACACCTCCTAACACAAACAACAACCCAACCACACCTCGTGCCACCACCACCAATCCCACCACACCTCCTGCCACCATCACCAACATCGCCACACTTCGTGCCATCATCACCGACCCCACCATACATCCTGCGACCACCAACAGTCCCCACCACACTTCCCACCATCACCAATTCCACTACACCTCCTGTCACCACCACACTTCCCACCATCACCAATTCCACTACACCTCCTGCCACCACCACCATCCCACCACACCTGCCACCGCCACCATCTCCACCACACATCCTACCTTCGTCACCAACCTCGTCAGAATCTTAGTGCCACCATCGGCCCCACAGCTAACACCACCACAGTCACCAAGTCTAGCACAAACCCGACCAGAAGCCCCCATAACACTACCACACTTGACCACAACATTATCACCGATGAGACAGCCCTAGCATGTACTCAATATAAACGGTGGCTACTACCGCCTAAGTGGTAACATGTAGAGGGGACTGCTGGGCCTCACAGAACTCAGTGTCTAGTCTATATCCACAGTCGGAGAGCGCGCGCACGCACGCACGCGCGCACGCACGCACGCACGCACGCACGCACGCACACACACACACACACACACACACACACACACACACACACACACACACACACACACACAACTGCCACCTCTCTATTTTTAATGTTGAGTGTCAAGGGCAGATTAACACAAGATTATCGTATTAATCCTGAAGATGCGCTATGAGATGGATGCAAAACCACAGCATTGTCTTGTCCTGCCACTGAGCTACGTGAAATAAGCCGCAAAATGACAAAAATCCAGCCAAGTTAAGGTGAAAGGAATATAGTACTATACTACCACAACAACACACGGTCATATGTCACCCAGTACCACACCACTACCACACCAACCACACCACTATCCCTCTGTCACTCTACCACTGCACCACACTCATCCCACAAAGCCCCACCACTGCCAGTCAAATTCCACACTTCCACACCATTGATACCACGTAAATAACACACTACCACATTAATACCAGTCACGATGCTACCATTACACCAGATACCTACCATTAACCTTGAAATTTTACAAACGACTTACATATTATTTTGCTAAGGAACATACCAGATCTTTACACTACTACAACTTATCTTACTACTACTACTACTACTACCACAGCGCTCTACCACAACGTATCTACAAGCAACCACAACTGCACTGACACCGTAAGTAGCAGATGGTGACATGAACACCACACTGGCAGCCTCGTGACACCACCGCACCGTCACGCACCGTCGCCGCGCCACCATCTCACAATACAACAAGATGCCCGGCGCCGGATGTCTCTCACGCTCCCCCCCCCCCTACGTATTCTCGTGAGCTTAGGGGAGGGGGGGGTGGAGCTTTATATCTCTTCCTTAGCGATTTGTTTTGATTATTACGCATTAGTATCCCCCTTCAAGCCGTTTACACCTTTTCTCGGACATAGCGTAAATATCACAGATGAGAATATTACTGCACGATTTACAGAAACGATTCAGTAAGGGAGCGGCACTAAAGGGCTTCCCTAACCTAAGACAAGCTTTCCTTGCTAACCTTGTCTTATTCTAGTAGTCCAGCCACACTCCTACAGGACCCCTCTAGCATGGGGCAACCGGCCGACTGCAGTTACTCTCTTCTTATATTTTTAGCAACTCTTCTTATGTGCACTGTACCACGAGGATGAGGTCAGGCAAATTGAACCCGGCCAAGGTTATAAAAACTACCAAATAATTTTCCCTATGACATGCGTGTTCCTCTGGTTCACAGAAATCTCATGACAAAAGTAATCCAACTCAAGTGTTCCATATGTGATAGGACCAGCTTGATCTTATCTACAATTTAACCATATGGATTTATTAATGCTATTGTATACTGTATCTTTTTGTGTATTACTTAGCTGAATCATTAAGTAAATTTCAGGTGGTTAGTGGCAAGCTGCAACGGGTTCGATTCCCATTGGGTGAACGGAGGCTTTTCAACAATAAAATGCCATCAAGGGAATTAGGCTGATCAACTACCCATTAATGTATTGGACTATAATAATCTAGCCGCGGCCCCCTACGCCTGGGAGGGGGCAGAATGGGTTTGGCTGTGACCGTCTTACCAGCTGAGCAAAAGTGAGTGGGAATGCCGTTGCCCCAAAAGAACCATGACCTCGACCTTTGACCTGCAAGGCTGGTTAAGGGTTCACTCATCAGAGGTCGCATTTAAGAACCATCCTAAACTTGAGTTGGGTTTGAGACTGCTGGTTTATAATTTCGTTCTAGCTAACATTGAAACAAATCATCATCATCGTCATCAGCTACCTCTTTTCCCACCCTAGGACAGAATGCGGTAGGGTGCAGCGAGCCAGGGGGAGGGGAAAATGGCACAAGGAGACTCTACCCAAACACAATTAAACCCAGGTGAATATTGGAGTGATGAATTACGAAAAACGAAACGATATGGTGATAGCTAACTTACGGAGTTTTATTCATCGTAAAAACTAGCTTGGGTTCTTTATACATGCGAATCTGGGAAGGTGAAGCAACGAAGCACCAACAAACAAAATGCTTCATCCCTCCAATGGCTTTTTTTTTTTTTTTAATGCATACTCCAGCTACTTACAGACGATTTTATTAATTTTACAATAGGCTTTTTAAACTTGAGGATTTAGATAAAGTTTTCATTAACACCGTCAACAGTACTTGTCAGTTCGAATTAAAACCCAAGAATAAAACTCCTATATATGTGTGCGACGACTGGGGCCTTAATAAGGGGCGTCGCTAAAGATCTACGGGAATAAGGCACCTTGCTTGTCGAAATCCTTAAGGAGTGACTGACAGACAGGGCCTCTTCAAAGGATGCTCCCGTAGCTACAACTGTCCGCTGGTAACAAGCATAAACTAATAAAAATGTCACCGGATTCAAGGGCTTTATTATTATTATTTTTTTTTTCTAACTAGGATCCTGACTGGTTTTCAGACTGCCGATGCGTGGGAAGCCACAATACTCGTACATCATTATTAAATGCGATATGTGACCTGACCTCGGCTACCCACCATACCCACACCATCAACACCATCACCTTGCACCATACAACCATGACCACTTTACATCACACAATCACCATCACCGGTACCACCTTACTCCACACAACCATCACTACCACCACAGCCTTCCACCACACAACCACCATTATCACCACCACCTTGCATCACACCACCAGCACCTTTCACCACACAAGTTACCACCGTCATCATCATCATCGCCACTTTACACCACACCACCACCACCACCACCACCACACCACACAACCATCACCACCTTAAGTCACTCCTCACACCACCCACCACCACAGCCCCTCTACCATCACTTCCATCATAATTAGGCAGCCACTTCTTGTGCACTAGCGGGGTCACAAGTTCGCCACTATTTCACTGCCTCTACGTAGCGCATGACCGTCGTTTTCCTCCCTAACCAATCGCACAAAAGAGACTCATCTATGTATACAGAAACATACCAAGCCTCTCTCAGATTAGGATTATCAGTCAGCAGAACAGAGTGGCTAGAAGTGAAGGTGAAATATTAGGCGAACTTTTGTCACTCCCCCACTCAACTCCACCATCAGCACTACACACACCACCTTCATACCACCTTCATCTACGGACACCACAACCCAATCATGCACAGCTGGGGACACTGATACTGATCCATTTCAAAACGACACATAACGAGACAGTGAGCGATAACTTGCGTACTCCAGAAGTGAGATTTTCGAAGCCCAATAAACTTTTCATAATAATATGTAAGAGTGTCGAAACTGAAATGTGGAACGATATTTTTGCCCGCGACTGTACATTGCATCATAGGCCGTATTCTCGTAAGCTTTGTAGGTTTTCTAACACTTCACTCAAAGATTTTTTGTGAATACTACACGCTGGTATTCCCTAATAAAAGAACATCCTTTTGTTATTAATTTATTTGTTATCAGTAGCACAAGAAATATATATGCCAATAAAAAATTTTATCGATCACATACTCGTACAAAAGACCACTTCCAGCAGCAGTATTAGTAGCAGTAGTAGTAGCGGTGGTAGTAGCAGCAGCAGTAATAACAATCTATATTATAATTGTCCGATTTCTGTATGTTTGTTGGTTTGTTACCGTAACACAGCAAAAACGGCGTCACGTAGCAATTTTTGTTAGAGCAAGGCACCGTTTAATTGCTCTAACTTGGAGAATAAAACAATTTCCTGTCCAATCGGGCCACCAGTTCCCTACTTATGAATCATTACTGGCCTTTTGACATTGTGCGGAAGCCTCCTAAGGCGGCCTTTACGCAAGCAATAATAATAATAATAATAATAATAATAATGATAATGATGACGATAATGATGATGATAGTAGTAGTAGCAGTAGTAGTAGTAGTAGTAGTAGTAGTAGTAGTAGTAGTGGTGGTGGTGGTGGTGGTGGTAGCAGCAGTCGCAACTCCAGGCTCATTAAACGTGAATCCAATGGACTGCCGGTTAAAGCTGTCCCTCTTCTGCAGTCCTCCCTCCTCCTTTCGGATGATAGGGAGGAAGCTGAGGGACGTTTGTATAACCAGGCAGTGGACCCGGCCAGTTATACCCGTGCCACCACGTGAAGGCGTCCCTCACCACCACCAAGAGACGTCATATGCAGAAATACACTGTTAGGGAAGAGGAGTTACGGAGCTTCCTACACGACCTCAAAGACATCTCAATCACAACCCAGCCACCACCACAACCAGTCATCACACAATAAAGCCCCATACACTAAAATAATAATAATAATCATCATCATCATCATCGTCATCACAGCAAGAGCAGAATCACTATCATCATCATCATCATAGCAACAGTAGCATCACTATCATCATCATCATCATCATCATCATCATCATCCCTGTTCCTCCCACTATCACTGGTCGTTACAGTTACGCTACCACAACGTCACATCACAACATCACCACACCACACTCATCCCTATTACAAACCTATTCATCACACACCGTACTCGTTTCACCATCATCATCATATATTAAGCATATCACCACAGCCACCTACCACCATCACTACCACGACATCACACAGACCATCACTACCACAACATCACACAGACCACCACTACCACAACATCACACAGACCACCACTACCACAACATCACACAGACCACCACTACCACAACATCACACAGACCACCACTACCACAACATCACACAGACCACCACTACCACATCACACAGACCACCACTACCACAACATCACACAGACCACCACTACCACAACATCACACTGACCACCACTACCACATCACACAGACCACCACTACCACAACATCACACCTACCATCACTACCACAACATCACACCTACCATCACTACCACAACATCACACCTACCATCACTACCACAACATCACATCTACCATCACTACCACAACATCGCACATACCGCCATTACAGCACTACCAGCATCTACAACATCTTATTCCACATACTTAACACGTAGCCGAGATGCCTACAGTACTTCACGCTTCCTCTGCATCTGCCATTAGGGTGTAGATTACAAATGTGGCCCTTTTTCTTCTCTCGTACGTTTGAAGGAAGTTTGTAAGAGGTGTGTACAGGTTGCAGTTACCTTTCAGACGCCCGGGGCCTCCATCTATCTATCTATCTGTCTGTCTATCTATCTATCTACTGCCAGACGTCCCAATCCCTGAAGAGATGGACAGAAAACGAATTGCCCCCATGTTACTCTGTCCTTCGCCTGCATGCTCCTCCTCTCTTTCCAATCCACACCCCGCTCGCTCATATACCTCGTCCCTCCATGACTCCAGGGTGACTGTGATGTCTTCCCCCGAGGCTGAAGGGTTGAATCGACATGCCATCACCCATCTCGATTACCAGACAGCATTCGATGAGGTACGCCACAACAGACGCCCTGAGTATATTCGACACCACGATGTCATGGCATTGTGCTTAGGTGGATCGGTAAGTGGCTTGTGGAACGTCAATGGAAGAGTCGCACCTCATGGAAAAACTTAAGAACATATCCACAAGGCTCTGTTTTGGGTTTTGTTCTGTTTCTATGTAAATAATACGGATGATTTGGGACACAAAATACCGAATTTGTCTGATAAAAACACTGGCGGCAGATCGGAAATGTCCTTACAATGCCAGTCAGTTCAGAGATTTTGATAAACTGTTTCACTGGACTCAAACATTACAAATGAACTGTAATGCTGGCAAGAGCAAAGTCCTATATGCTGGCTTAAAAAAAAAAAGAAAAGAAAAGAAAGATCGCTATTTCATGAATAATATCTAACAAGGAGATTTTAAAGAAGAATATTTTGCAGTAATAACACGATTAACACCATCACAGTACACTAACCTTTAAAAGCCGGTTAAATGTCTCGAGCTTTAAAAAATTTTCTGTTGAATATTACAATTATGTGACTAACTTTTTCTCTCATCCATGTTACGGAGGTTACAACAACACTGTCTGTTTAACATACAGTCGTCAGACGTCTTAATCCCGTAAGGGGTGGCCACAAACAAATCGCCTCCATGTCACCCTGTCCTCTGCCATCTGGCTGTCCTTTCCCCAGCTCACACACTCCTCTCATGTACCTTCCCACCCCATCTCTCAATCTCATCCTCGGGGTCCCGCTCCCTCTCCCCAACCTGACATCGTTGTGTACTCAATTTTACTTTTCCCTTGCAGATTTCGATAAACTATTCAATATACGGTACCCCATTCACCCTAAACAGCCGGCTCAGACTGAAGGCGTTGGTGGGAGTGGGAAGCCTTCTTGTTGTACTTTCCTTCGCTTGGACTCATAGCACACAATGGTATCATGATCGTGGTTTACTCTGCAACAAACAACCTCGAAGGACCAATATATATGTTACCCTTTGCTTTCTTTTGCAGTCAAGTGCACATAGCGCCATTATATCATCATCATGTAAGCCACACCACCATCTCCTATCACCCTACCACTAATACCAGCACAACTACCACACTCACATCAACGCCATTATATACCACCTCCACCACCACCGTCATTACCACAACTACCACCACCCCCACAGCAACACTCACCATCACACAACAATCACACCACTACTACCACCTCCTACCATAACTACCACCACTACCACCATCCACTATGCGTGAGACTCATTCAGTGGAGCCTGTCTCACCTCAAACCCATGACAGTGCTCAACCCCTCACACCGTGCGTTAGGTCGACCAGCGCGGGTGTTTGGAAGGGATTTTGATCTTTACTGCATGACGGAGGGAGGGAGGGGGAGAAGAAGGGAAAGACAGAATGCTAGGAGGGGTGGGAAGGAGAGAAGGGAGGGAATAAGGGTCGGAAGAAGTGAGGGAATTGAGGGAGAAGAGGATGATGAAGGGATTAAGGAAAGAGGGAAGGAAGGAAAGAAGACTGGAAGGAAGACAGAGGAAGGGGTAACACTGGAAGGAAAGACGCAAGAAAAGGAGAGAGTGAAAAGGCATAAGAAGGGAAAAGGGAAGGAAGGAAAAGAAGGAATGGGGAAATGTGGGAGGGAACAGAGATAAGAATGAGAGTGAAAATGGAGAAGAATGAGCCGAGAGAAAGCAATGGAGAGCAGAATGAGAAGGAAGGAGGGAGAGAAGAAGAGGAAGAATGCGAGAGAAGGAAGCAGAGAGCAAGATGAAGGGATGGAGAAGAAGGAAAGGGAGGGGGAGGAAAGAACACAGAATGGGGAGGAGGAAAGGAAAAGGTGAAGAAAAGAGGGGGAGGGAAGGAAGAAGGAAGAGTGAGAGGAAGAGGGAAGGAAGAGATATGGAAATGGGGAGGAGGAAGAAAAGGAGGACAGAGGGAGGGAAGAAGAAAAGAGTGAGAGGAGGCGGAAAAGAAGAGAAGATAGAGGAGGAAAGGAGAGGAGAATAGAAGAGGGAGGAAAGGGGGAGGGAGAGGGAGAGGGAAGAAGAGAAGAGGGGGGAGGGGGAGGGAAGGAGAGTACAGGAAATGAAAGGGAGTGCATATGAGTCAGAGAGGAAGGGAGGGAGGGATGAATGGGGTGGGAGGGAGGGAGGGAGGGAGTTGGGAGGGTGAAATGAGGCAAATATGAATGGGGTGTAAGAGAGAGAGAGAGGGGGAGGGGGGGGGTCAGCGTGTGTGTGTGTGTGTGTGTGTGTGTGTGTGTGTGTGTGTGTGTGTGTGTGTGTGTGTGAGAGAGAGAGAGAGAGAGAGAGAGAGAGAGAGAGAGAGAGAGAGAAACATAATAGGAGGCAGGGAGTGAGTCACAGTAGCGGAGTGTGTGGGTGTGTGGGAGGAAGGCCAGACAGGGGGAGGGGGAGGGGGAGAAGAGGGGAGGGAAGAGGAAGCGAAGATGAGGAAGGGGTAAATGAGAAGGGAGGATGGGGGGGAGGAGGCAGGGGAGTGGGGAGGACAAGAGGAAGAGGACGTAAATGAGAAAGAAAACAGGGTGTATGGGGAAGGTAGGAGGGAGTGCAAAGGAGTACAAAGGAAAACTAACAATAATGGAGAGAAGAGGAAGGGAGGATACGGTATATGAGGGAGGAGGCGAAGGAGAGGAGGAAGGGGATACGAGGGAGGGAGGGAGAGGGGGGGAGCATCGAGGTCATACACACACACGCACATAAAAACACTGGCACTTGCATACACACAAATACCGATATAAATAGGAATCCCACATATACAGTTACGCATACATCAAAGTCATACTCACTCATACATTCATATACATAACGGTAGACTATTAAAAACAAAACATATACACACATACACACACAGTAAAAGGCATACACACATACACGCATACATACACAGTGTCATATACGGCGCACATACATGTACACATTCAATCATATAGGCTACACACACACACACACACACACACACACACACACACACACACACACACACACACACACACACACAAACTACACAAACACCCATAAAAATCACATAAGCCCCCCCACACACATACACACACATACAAACACACATAAACCACACACACACACACACACACACACACACACACACACAAGCTACACACGTACAAAATCACATAAACCCCCCTTCCACCCACCCACCCACATACACACACACACACACACACACACACACACACACACACACACACACACACACACACACACACACACACACACACGTCACACGGACGCACACACAATCACATAAGCCACACACACACACACACACACACACACACACACACACACACACACAAGCCACACACATACACACGTCACACGGACACACACAATCACATAAGCCACACACACACACACACACACACACACACACACACACGGGAGAGTATTAGAAATGATGTCAAAAATGATGCAACATAAAATCGAGGGACATGATCACACGCACACTCCTAAATTTACAAAAAAAAAAAAAAAAAAAAAAAAAAAAAAAAAAGGAAGAAAGAATGCAAAGGAGGGGCTGTGCTCTTCCTTCTCGGGGGATGAACTCTTCCTCGGTGGCTCTGTCGATTCGGTACTAGCCTCATGGTCGGGGGACGCTTTGCCTTGAGTTCGCATCCCCTGACTGAGCTTGTGAGACGAGTGCCCAAAACTAACACCTCACTCCGGATAACCAAACCTACACCACACCATTGTTTCCTGCTACCTCTGTCTTCTCTTTCACCATCAGTACTGTGTCTGTGCTACCCTCCTCCTGATCTACACCACACCACTGTCTTCTACCACTACTATCTTCTGTTTCACCGTCAGTGCCTTGTGTCTGTCCTACCCTGTTCCTAACCTACCCCCGTACTACTATTTGCTAACACTGTCTTCTGTTTCGCCATGAGTGCCGTATCTGTCCTGTCCTCCTCCTGACCTACACCACACCACTGTCTTCTGCCACCACGATCATCTGTTGTTTCCTCGTCTGTGCCTTGTATCTGTCCTACCATGCTCATAACCCATAATGACATCACCCTTATAACCCTTCCTCCAGGCACCGGTGTGAGGAGGGCTGAGATATGCTGGTGCTGAGCCACTCACCTCTTTCACTCTGATAACGTAATATGTACTTATCTGTAGATGATTTTCTTCGTCTTCAGTGTAACTTTTCGAGCTGGAGGGTTTAAACATAACCTTCATCTACTCCTTCACTACTAGGATAATCTTCTTAGCTAAATACAGTTGCATAGTGGCAGCAAGATTGAAATATTAATAACCTCCGCCGGCTGAAGGGGTTAATTACAGTGTCATGATATGAGAGGTAAAAGTACAGTACGCTTGGTAGTAGATTTTCTATCGTGTCCTACTTAGCTCTTATATTACGAGCATTATTAATGCTCCATCACTGCCATTAACCATACCCACCTTCCAATATCGTATACGGTAGGAATATCGAGGGCAAGGCTGTGATCTCTTTGGGGGCATGGTACTGAGGAGAAAGGAAGACTCGGGTACAATATGAACTCTTCCCTGTACCGTACAGGCACAAGGCTGCGTGCAACAAAATTGCTGACCAACAGAGTGGCCGCCGTGCCTCCATGAGGAGGGTGCATGTCTAGTCCGTTTCATTTACTTGCCTCTTTCAATATAACAGGAATAAATACTGTAGATGGTATGCTCTGATATACCGGGGATCATAATTCGTCAAATAACAACACATCATCATTTACAAGCATTGCCTGCATATCACTATCTCACATAATAATCAACTCCCTGGACGTATTTCCTCAAGTCCCATCACTGTCAGGTGTTATCTGTATATGTAAGCCATCAACCATGTTTGCACAATAATCGAAATCCGTAGCGCACAGTTAGTATACAGTCAATGTACTGATGGCAAGCAGAACACTCCCATGGGGTATATTAAGGCAGGGGAAGAATGTGTGAGGCAACTCCCACTTCGGCACCAGCGCAGCCCCACCCACCCCTAACTCCACACCCCACACACCAAACCCCCCACACCCCTTCCTATACCCGTACTGTACCTCACATCTCACACACCCCATCCTAAACACCTCACAAGCCTGTCTCACACATCAAGCCCTACACACTCCATCCCAAACACCCCACACCCCCCACACACCATACCCCAAACACGTCACACCCGCACACACTTCTTCCCCGCCTCTACCCACTCCAAAGTTAACACACTTTTTCACCACCATCCGCCCACCTCTCACCAAACTCGAAATAAACCGAACAAATCACTCAACCACAAACGGCCAAGAGCACGGTCAAAGAGAGAGGCGCTTTACATCTTGATTTAACTTTCCAGCTGCTGGGGACGGGCTCCTTCAGACCGCCACCAGACGATTTTATTTACCTGAGAGAAAGCCAGGCAGTAAAAGGGTTCACCTCTTCGGTATGATGACGCAATTTGGCTTACTTCCAGACAACTAAATTTCACTTAGAAGAGCCCGTGATAATGAAGGGGTTTTTGAAGGACTTATTCAAACTCTCCAGCTAGAAAAGTTAATCCCATGCCGAATATAATCCCCCGAAAAATCAACAATAAAATAAAATTTGCATCCTGTCTGAATGGATAACCTCTTTTGTACAACGGTGTCTTTTTCAGCGGGGATATTTCTAATCTTTTCGGACATTTAGTAACACCTCTTCCGCAGTTATTTGTTTTACCTGTGATATATTTTTGCCCTCTTGTATGTTACGAAACCGAAGTAATCATGTCGATACCAGAAATATATATATAAATGTAGAACAGATTTTTAAGGTTATCAACCGCCAAGACAAAGGTGATGCGACGTCTCCTGTAGCACTCACAATACGATTCCAGGACTGGAAACTATCTCCCATGACCCCTTCTGTATAATAAGTATATATATATATATATATATATACACACACACCAGGGGCAGGATATCACTCTTATCTGGCACGTCCCTGGGCAGCGGACAGGGAAGGGCCTTGTAGATATACAAAATACCGTGTTAGACGGCGCGGCCCATGGGACCCCCTGTGGGTATATGGGGCTCCACCAAATATGCTGAATAAAGTGGCACAGAAATTACACATCACGAGAAACACAGGAAGGTAAGATTATTTGCCATAATCCTTCCAATCAAACATGAATTCGACTGCAAATGATCTGACGGGAGTTCCTGTTGGATCTACTTAAAGTTCAACCGTACTGCCTCCTGTGCCTGCCGCCAGTGTGCCACCGAAAGTAAGAAGGCAATGTCTTGGCAAATTAGAGACTGGGACAATAAACATACTGAAATCCATGAATACCTATATGTACAATGTAAGAAGCCTCACAGAAGCTTTCAAACTTGATAACTTAATGACTGAATTAGAAAACATTAGTTGGGGTATTGTAGGTTTTAATGAGATACACAGAAAAGAAGAAAAAGTAATTTAGTTCTGAGACAGCAACCAACTAGTTTACTACAGAGGAAGGCAAAATGAAAGAGTTAGTTGTGTAGGACTTCAAATTGGCAGAAATCCTGCAGACAACATTATAAGAAACGGCAGTGTATCTGACAGAGCAGCATGGACTGTAATTAGACTGTGGACAAAAAAATACACCCTGAAAGTAATACAAGTATAAGCACTGACTTCTCAAAGCTCAGATGAAGAAACACAAACATTCTATGACGACATCTTCCAGATTATGGAAAAGACCACATATACTATACTCATGGGAGACTTCAATGCAATATTTGGGAAATCGAAAAATGGAGAAGCGTACATGGAAAAATATTGAACACATTCTTTCACAAAAGAACAGGGAGAAAATGGACATGAAAAAGTCCAAACGGAAACACAAAGAAAGAAATCGACTTCATTACAGCAGATAAGTAACAAGATCTGCCACGGTTATCAACAAAGTAAATATAGGAAGTGACCAAAGAATGATGAGTTGCACAGCCAGATTCAGCTTCAGAAGTTAATGAAAAAAGATGATTAAAAAAGATAAGCCCAATTAAAGTAGGCAAAAACAAAGTGGCCTTTCGGTTAGATATGACAAACAGATTTCAGGTTCCAAATTACGCTGAATGTGACATTGATGAGTTGAGTGATAGACTAACAAAAGTGCTAAGAGACACAGCAGAGGTAGCAGGGAAAGCTAATGCAACCAAGGGCATGAAGTATTCAGAAAAGACATTCGAACTCATGAAAAGAAGAAATGAAAATAAAAACAAAGAGATGAAACAGAACAAGCGGAATTAAAAAGGATTATCAACAAGAGAAGAGAAAATAAAGAGAAACATGAATCAGATCAAAGAAATCATCAACAAAGGAAAAAGTCTGACACAGGTCCGGAGTAAAATGGCACTAGGAAAGCAACAAACTACACTATCACTGAAAGACAGAAACGTTAAGTCATTAAATGCAAAGATAAGATGGTGACGAGAGTTGAATTTTACAAAGAACTGTATGCATCAAATACAGTAGTACCAATTGCTAACTTTTCAGCTGACACAAGTGAAATACCTGAGGTAACACCAGACGAAGTAAACATTTCTCTTAAAAATATAAAAAGAGGGAACGCCCCGGAGAAGATGGAATGGTAACAGATTTACTGCCGGATCCAGGAGTAGAAGTACAAAATAGACTTGCCAACTTATTTACTCAGTGTATAAAAAAGAAAATTCCTAAAACATGGTGTAATGCAACAGTTATATTACTTTACAAAAAAAGGTGACTCAAGAGATCTTAAAAACTATGGACCCATTAGCTTATTATCAGTAATTTCCAAACTCTTCACTAAAGTCCTTACGAACAGAATAACAACAAATTTGGAAGAAACCAACCTTGTGAAGAGGCAGGATTCCAAAGAAGGTATTCGACTACTGATCATCTACACACAATGAATCAGCTAACTGAGAAAACTACAGAATATAATAAATCACTGTGTTTAGGTTTTGATTACGAAAAGGCTTTTGACCCTGTGGAGCAAACAGAATTATAACTTTAATGCGAGAACAATGAGTAAATGACACCATTGTAGAACTGCTCGAAAACATATATAAAGAGGGAACTGCTACAATTAAATTACATAAAGACTCGGAAAAAACTAAGATTGAAAAAGGCGTGCGTCAGGGAGATACAATTTCACCAAAATTATTTACAGCATGCCTAGAAAGTATTTTCAGCATGCTAGACTGGGAAAACAAAGGAGTAAACATAGATGAAGAAAGGCTAAACCATTTAAGATTTGCAGATGACATTGTCCTAATCTCAGAAACAGCAGAGACACTGTAAGAAATATTAAATGACCTGAACAGAGAAAGTCTCAAAGTAGGGCTAAAGATGAACCGGAGTAAAACTGTTTAATCCAAATACACCAAAGAGCGTCATCAGAATAAGAAATTCTTGAAGAATTCGAGGAGTACAATTACTTGGGGCAAATACTAAAACTAATGAATGACCATGATAGTAAAATAAAAAGACGCATTACAATTGGATGGAAAGCTTTCGGTAAACCCACAGACATCTGAAAAGTAGCTTGCCAATATGTATGAAAAGAAAAGTACATAACGAATTCCAGCTATGACGTACGGTTGTGAGATCTGGAAAGTGAT
>NC_137050.1:29891086-29906086 GCF_032717465.1 Coenobita brevimanus
GAAGAAGGGGGGAGGAGGGGGAGTGGAAGGAGAAGGGAGTGGGGGAGGGAAGGTCTAGCAGATTAACAACAACAAATATACTGGGGAAAAAAATGAGTCAGGGATGAAAATGACTCAAGGTGAAGAGAGTATTTATTACTGGCATACTGTACACACACCGAAGGGGGCGGGACGGGAGAGACGGAGAGAGAGAGAGAGAGAGAGAGGGATGGAAAGGGTTCAAGAGAGAGGTAGTGAGATGGTGGGGTGAGGCGGCATGGGTGGGTGGTGGGGTGAGGCCTGGGTGACGTCACTGCCCCGTGTGACGTCAGAGGGCCAGGCAGGGTGCCACTTGGCGTCAGGGCCACCACGCGTCATCAGGGTCACGTGAGGGCACCGGAGGGGAGGGGAGGGGAGGGGAGTGGTGAGCAAGGGCTGAGGGTGGGGTGAGGGCTGGGGCAAGAAATGAGGGCTGGGGCAGGAAGGGGGACGAGGGAGGGTGACGACTGAGAGGAGTGATGGGAGGAAGAGGAATCGGGGTTGTGAGGAGAGGGGAGTGAGGGAGGGTGAGGGGTGAAAGGAGAGAGAAGTGAGAGGAGAGCGAAGGTGAGGGCTGAGAAGTGAGGGGAGAAAGGGATGAGGAAGGGTTAGGAACGAGAGGAAGTAAGAGCGAGAGGCGAGGGAAGATGAGTGAGGGGAAGAAAGGAGAAAGGAATGATGGATGAACGAGGGTATCAAGAAAAAATCAGGAACATGAAACCAGGAAACAGTGAATAACGTGGGACAATAAGGAACAGCAGGGGACACAACAGGCAGTATATGAAAACGACGAAGAGGTGGCAAGGAGTATACAAGATGAAAAATAAAATCAAAGCAGAGAATGGAGTAGCACAGAGCAGAATATGAGAAGACAAAAACAGAAGGAAGGACATGGATGAAACGTTAACAAAGATGGATACATATATATATATTGATATACAGTATATATATATATATATATATATATATATATATATATATATATATATATATATGTGTGTGTGTGTGTGTGTGTGTGTGTGTGTGTGTGTGTGTGTGTGTGTGTGGGGAGAGAGAGAGAGAGAGAGAGAGAGAGAGAGATTAAAAGGAGGAAGGAAGGAAAGAGGAAGTTAGGAAAGAGATAGAGAGAGAGGAACGGAATGGAGGTGGGAAGGGGAGGGGGTAGAAAAAGGGGCGTAGCAGGAAGGAGAAGACGATGGAAAAGTAAGTGAGGAACGAAAAGGGAGAGAAACAGGAAAGGAAAGAAAGGAAGGAAAGGGAGGGAAGCAGGTAGGGAGGAAAATGGGAAAAGAGGGGAGATGGAAAACATGGACAATGGAAAGGGAGGGGAGTAGAAAAGAGAGGGAGGTGGGAAAGAGAGGGAGGTGTGAAAGGGAGGGAGGTGAGAAAGGGAGGGTGGTATAAGGAGGGAGGTGGGAATGGGAGGGTGGTAGGAGGGAGGTGGGAAAGGGAGGGTGGTAGAAGGAGGGAGGTGGGAATGGGAGGGTGGTAGAAGAAGGGAGGTGGGAAAGGGAGGGTGGTAGAAGGAGGGTGGTAGAAGGAGGGAGGTGGGAATGGGAGGGTGGCAGAAGGAGGGAGGTGGGAATGGGAGGGTGGTAGAAGGAGGGAGGTGGGAATGGGAGGGTGGTAGAAGAAGGGAGGTGGGAAAGGGAGGGAGGAGAAAAAGAGAGGGAGGAGGGAGAAGAAAAGATAATGCACTGTGGAAGGGGAGAAGAAGGAAATATGGAGGGTGATGTAGGGGAGGGAAAGTGAAGAAAATGAGCAACGAAGGTAACTATGGAAAGAAGAAATAATATGTAATGAAGAAGAGGGAAAGATGTGCTCCATTAAAGGAAAGATGGAGAAACAACAGCGGCGATAAGACACGTGACATCTGAAAAATTATACACAGGGAGCAATGAAAAAGCTTAAGCAAGTGACTTTCATACGATTTACACACTGAGCAAAACATATATTGTTGTGACCCTTCTGACCTAAACTCTTCATCTCTCCATCCAGAATGCTGAGCTGTAATAATAGATTAATGCGAGAATATGATACTTGTCACGAAGAAGTGCTATGGAGAGGATGTAGACCAGTAGCATTGTCTTTTTCCGTCACAAAACTGCTTGAAGGAACCTGCAGATGGACGGAAATCTGGGCCAAGTTAAGGTGAAAAGCGCGAAGTTAGAGGAAACGTTAAAAACATTGGCTTTCTTTACCACAGTCGATGTTTACAAAGAGAAATGGTTCCCGCCCTCATTTTCATTTTAGCATAAAGAAAAAATGAGAAAAATGCGGCCAGATGCCAGAACATGGGGAAGCTAAATTTGTAAGACATGAGGGGAGGGGAAATGAGAGGAAAAATAAGAGGAGGGGGGAAGAAAAAGGGAGGATGTGAGTGAAGGAAGGGAAGACGAGATGAGGAAATGAAGAGATTGGATGGAAAAGGAGAGGCTGTGAGGGGAAGAAAGAAAGAGTGGATGAATTGCAGTAAGGGGAGGGAAAAAGAGAGCGAGAAATGAGGAGGAACAGAGGAGGAGAAAGGGAGGCTTGGAGGTGAGGGAAAGAGAAGATGAAGAAACGAGGAAACTGGAAGAAAAGAAGAAAATGGAAGGCTGTGAGGAAGGCTGAACGGAAGGGGGAGGGGAGGAGAAGGGAAGGAAAAGTAGAGTAAGAAAGGAGGGGAAAGGGAAGAAAAGGGGAAGATAGGAGGGTGTGGGGGGAGAGGGAGGGGCGGCCTTGGGCGGCCTCGCGTGACGTCACAGCAGGACCCTGGCTTAGCCCCGCTATTTTGGTGCACCCACTCACCCGCCCACACCCACCCCACCCCGCCCCTACCACCCCATCCACACCCACATCATCCCACCTCTTCCGGACTCTCCCTTTCTTGTCAACCCTATATACACTATTTCACCCACACTACCCTACCCCACCCACACTCAAACCCCACTAACTCCCACCCTAACCCACCCCACCTTCCTTCCCCCCACCAGCACCCATCTTAACCCATCCACGCCCACCTTACTTAGCCCATACTGTCCCTTTCACAATTACACATACAATACCCTCACACCATCCCTCTTCCATCCACCCCACCAAAACACACACACACCTCTTTCCACTCACACCTACGCTTCCCCCCCCCCCCGTACACACACGCACCCACCAAAACACACACACACCTCTTTCCACTCACACCTACGCTTTCCCCCCCCCGTACACACACGCACCTCTTTCCATCCACACCTGCAACCCCTAACCACATCTCCACCCCACCCAAACGCACCACTTCGCCCATCTCACTCCACTTTACGCGTATCCACTCCACCCAGTCCATCACCATTCACCTCACCCACTTCCCTTCCCACCAACAGCTGTCCGCATCCACCTCACCTATAGCAATCCACAGTCAATCCACTCTGCCCACATCCACATCAGCCCCAACAACATTACTCCATACTCATATCAACCTACTGTGGATTTGTTCTAACCTGACGAAGCTCCCTAATCCATGTAAGCACAATTGATGGCTAAGTTTTGTGAGATTTGAAGATTAATTTGACTAGTAACCAAGGACACTCATTCTTATCAAATACCTAAGGTTCATCGAATTTTACCAGTTCCCTCAGGTGAAATAAACCAAAGTCATCCATTCACTTTCAGCATCTTCTCCTGCATTCAGTAACCCCATCCCACCTGTACACACACACACACACACACACACACACACACACACACACATATTCCCAGAGTCACTCCACATTAACACCTGCACTACGTAGGCGTCACACAGTTAGTGGTTCCTGCCTCCTTAAAACTTCACACATCTTGGAAAATAGCTCTCACTGCGACGGGGTTGGGAGCATTTCACCTCGTCCCAGCTTCCAATTTCCACTTCTCATCATTACCACCGTCAGGAGATAGCGTGCCTCCCCACCCCTCCACCACCCTGCTCCCCTACCCCCACCCTTACTCTCCCATACCCCCTTCCCCTCTTTCTACACATCCCCCTCCCTCACCTGACACTCCCCCATCCCTTCCTCACCTTGTACCCCTACCTCTCTTACTCCCTTCTTCTCTTTCTACACATCCCCCTCCCTCACCTTACACTTCCCCACCCCTTCCTACCCTGCACCCCTACCTCCCGCACTCTCCTGCACCCCCCCTCACCTCTTCTTGTACTTCTCCCTCCCTCATCTTACACTCTCTCACGCCTTCATTCATCCTACACCCTACACACCCTCACCTTGCACTTCCACACACCCTGTCCCTCACCCTACACTCCTCATCCCTCCTTCGCTCTAGTTTCCTGTATCATCCTCTCCCCCACACTTCCCTCCCCTCCCTCCCCTCCAGCCTCCACCACACATCCCAGCCCCATCTTAATATCTTGTGGACAACACTTTCTCTGCTATGGCCATACCTAGATATTACATTGAGAGAGAGAGAGAGAGAGAGAGAGAGAGAGAGAGAGAGACAGAGAGGGAGAGACTGACTAAGCCATCAAAATGTTCTCCAAGCACAGAGTCATGCCTCAGTGTATGAAAGACTCAAATTTTTACACCATTTCCACCTCAACCTGGCCCAGATTTTCGTCCTTTTAGAGTGGCAGAAAAAGAAAATTATTTTGCCCTACACCCTTTCCATTGGTCACTAGCATCATATCCTAGTGCTGGTGCTTCGAACTCAGCATTCAAGATGGAGGGATGGCAAATTTTGGCCAAGGAAGAGGAGTAAAGTGGTCACTGGTTTCTCTCACACTGTATCCGCCATCACCTCAGTACGACATAAATACTGCCTGAGAAGGGAAGAAAATCACTGCATCCCATGACTGTACTTGAAGACGCTGTGAACAGGAAGAGAGTATCTGTAAGAATAACTTAGGCCTGAGAAAATTCACCTGTAATAAAGACTGGCTCGTGAAACATTTGTGAACATTTGTAAACATGGAGTGAATACAGCTCCTACTTTCGTCACCTCAGGAGGCTCTCTGTCCCAGCTTTATTTCTGCACATGGCATAAATATTTCCCTGTGAGTTACGTGTGCAAATAAATAAATAAACAGATGAGCTATGAGGGAATATGACGTTGCTGTGGCTCCAGGCTCATCTGAAAATGAACCCAGTAAACTACAGGCTAAAAAAAAAAAAGAAGAAGAAAAGAGAGAGAGAGAAAGAAAGAATGAATGAAAGAAAACTCAGAGGAGGTGTTGTAAGCGTCTTAAGCACACAAGAATACGGTCTAAGAATGTACCTGGATCAAGAGAAGATAAATATCGACTAAACACCCCTAAACATGCAGCAAACATCCCTCATCATGGCATACACATCCATTTATGTAGTGTAAACATTCCCTCACACAAAGTAACCTAAATAACCACACTGGCTTCTTAGCATCACTATCTTAGCGATTTGTTTTGCGTATGGCACCCTAGTAATATCTAGTCCGAAATTAATGTATTGGTAACGTTAGGTAATTATTTTTTATTTTTACTAAGCGGAGATTTTCGTCCTTTTGGAGCTTATTTCACGTACCTCAGTGGTAGGATAAGATAACACTACGGCTATACATGATCATTCTGTTAACACTTCTTCGTGACCAGCACCGTATTCTAGTGTTAATCTATAGTTACAACTCAGCATTCATGATGGGATGACGGCAATTTTAAGCCTAATTAAAGTGAAGAGAGTAATTTGTGTTGGTAAATATAGCATACGTGAGAACATCAATGACCTCACAACGATGGCGTATTTTTTGCAGTATATTCTCGGTATCTCCAGACGATTTTCCTCAGCTCAGGGGAGACTATGAGAAATGGAGGGGTTAGATGTGGCCTTCGTTAACCCCCTGCGCTATTATGGTATTTATAAATCGTCTGGTGGAGGCCGAAGCAACATGAAAAGTATGTCCCAGAAAGAATGTGTGTGTACCATTATTATTATTATTATTATTATTATTATTATTATTATTATTATCATCATCATCATCATCATCTTTCCCACCTAAGTATGGAGTGAGGTAGGGTTCAGAAAACATGGAAAGAGAAAAAAAAAAAAAAAAAAAGAGAGAACAATGAACAGCATGCCCAGTGAAATGCGCCACACACTCATTCACACACCAGTCAAGCCCCCGGAATCCTGGCCATATGCTAAAATAAGCTGGTTGGAAAGGGACGCTAGAATACCTTACAAAGACAACTAAGAATACGGCTCAAAGTGTGTGTGTGTGTGTGTGTGTGTGTGTGTGTGTGTGTGTGTGTGTGTGTGTGTGTGTGTGTGTGTGTGTGTGTGTGTGTGTGTGTGTGTGTGTGTGTGTGTGTGTGTGTGTGTGTGTGTGTGTGTGTGTGTGTGTGTGTGTGTGTGTGTGTGTGTGTGTGTGTGTGTGTGTGTGTGTGTGTGTGTGTGTGTGTGTGTGTGTGTGTGTGTGTGTGTGTGTGTCTTACCTCAGCTATGGGAGTCATGGTAGTCAAGAGGCGGTGCAGGGTTGTGGGAGCTGTGATGGTAGCAGTGCCATGGTGGTGCCGGCCTGGGGGTCAGTCCTCTCCTGTGAGATAACAACAGATAAGCCCCTTGTTTACTACAGATAACACACCATCTTAACCTGGCTCACCTTCTCTTCTCACTCACCCACTCGCTCGCAGCCTCCTAGATTTTACTCACTCATTGACTCATTCCCTTACACCCTCCATCATTCATTTAACAGCTGTAACTCACTCACTCGCTCATTATCTTTATCTTTCACTCAGTGGCTAAAACTCACGCACCCTTTTTTCTCTCAAATTCGCTTACTCTCATTTCATTATGGTCTCCACACCAAGGGAGAGACCACATAGTATTTGCTCTTAGTCTTTTGTCTTCCTTCTTTCTCTTTCTTTCTTTTAAACACTTTTCAGCTGCGTGTCATTCCTCCATCAGTTCACTTTCATGGGGGTACAATTGTTCCTTGGGCACATCATTCCCAACGCCTTTTACATTCTTTTTATTTAATCCATTTAGAGGGTTTTAGAGAGTCAGAAGCCAAACCACAAAGATACATGTATATTTTCGGGGTCTGTATTCATGGGCGTTCAATAATCATCGTACCCAGTACAGTAGTCTTGCGTTTTTCATATACAAGTGCACTGGAGCTGCGTGGAGACCATACTGCATTCCCTTGAAGTTGTTAGCAGTCTTTCATTCAACAACTACACTCTTTTTACTTTGACCTGGCCTAACACTGCCATCTCCCCATCGTCAACGCTGGGTTATGGCAACAGATTAACACTAGACTATGATAATGGTCACGAAGGCAGCAGAACGGACGAAAATCTGGACCAGGATAAGGTGAAAAGACTTTTTTTTTTTTTTTTACTCATTCGCTTATTCACTGGTTTGATGTCTATTAAACTGCTAAACGGTTTGTTCACTAGATTTTTTTTTTTTTATTTACTCAATACCTAGGTCTGTTTTCAGCTAATTTTGCTTATGTTTACAGTCACTAACTCAGTCAATCACTCACCCAATGACTTATTCCCCCCACTACGTCTCTTTTCACTAGGGTTCGCTTACCTATTCAGTCTTTCACTCATTCACTCACTCACTCTCACCTCAAACTCTACCCAATATCAGTCACTCGTTCATTCACATACTTTCTTCCTGTACTTGCCATTTCATTTTTACTTGCTTCCTCACACACTCTCTCACCTTATATTTTATCACACTTCACAAACTGGTTCACTCTTGCTTCTTCACTCCCATTTATCACAACTCTCTCTCTCTCTCTCTCTCTCTGCAAAGTTATTAATAATACGTATTTCAATCCCACTTAGTTCAAAGACTCATACCTAAGCTGAACAAAATCGTCTGGAGATGGCAGGAATACAATGAAAAGGGGGTTGACGCTTCACTCATCCCCCTTCACTGAGAGAAAGCCTGGTTAATTTCACGTCGTTTATTTCCTAACATCAGACGGTTTTTTCAGCCCAAATTATGCCAGTAAAGGGGGTTCAGAAGTATACCCATTAACCCTTTCAAAGCGGTGACGTCTATTTTTCGTGAATGCTACTTCCAGACGATTTGCTTCAGTATAGGATATAATAATAATAATAATAATAATAATAATAATAATAATAATAAAAATAATAATGCTACTTTCGGACGATTTCCTTCAGTGATAAAGGATAATAATGTTACTTTCGGACAATTTCCTTCAGTGATAATAATGCTACTTCCAGACGATTTCCTTCAGTGTAAGGGATAATAATGCTACTTCCAGACGATTTCCTTCAGTGTAAAGCATTATAATTATACTTCCAGACGATTTCCTTCAGTGATGATAATGCTACTTCCAGACGATTTGCTTCAGTGATAATAATGCTACTTCCAGACGATTTGCTTCAGTGATAATAATGCTACTTCCAGACGATTTCCTTCAGTGATGATAATGCTAGTTCCAGACGATTTGCTTGAGTGATAATAATGCTACTTTCAGACGATTTCCTTCAGTGTAAGGGATAATAATGGTACTTCCAGACGATTTGCTTCAGTGTAAGGATTATACTGCTACTTCCAGACGATTTCCTTCAGTGATAATAATGCTACTTCCAGACGATTTCCTTCATCGAGGCATAACTTCTTGATTCATACCCTCCCTGCCCCTTGCTGTACTCATCACCAAGCGTGACTCACTGAATCACTCTCCTACTGACTCATCCTGGAGAGGGACGCCTTCACGTGGTGGCACCGATATAGCTGGGCGATGGAGCTACCCGGGTATACCTATGTCCCTCAACTCCCTTCCTATCGCCCGAAAGGATGATGGTGGGCTGCAGAAGGAGGGTAACGCCTACCCTGCAGTGCACCGAATTTACTTTAAGGTGAGCATGGGTTGCAGCTACTACTACTACTAATACTGCTGCTGCTGCTACTGCTACTACTGACTCATCCTGCCTGTACTCATCCTCCTCATACCCTTCACTGTGATGCCTGTATACTCCGTTCACTTCATGTAGGCGTAAAATTTCCATCACACTACGTTCAGTGCTGTGCTAGTCACGAAGAAGTGCATGCGGAAACGGTATAAAGCCGTACTATTGTCCTACACCACAAAGCTACGGGGAATGAACGAAACAGTGAGATTGAGTGGTTGACTCATGCCACCTCCAGACGATTTTCCTCAGTTTGGGAAGGACGATTGGTGATGAAGGGGCTTGAGAGGGCTTTAGTTAACCCCAGGAGTACGAGAAATCCCTCCCACGCCGAAAGAAATTGTCTGGAGATGGTAAAAATGCGTGTGGAATGTGCAGCGGGTCGCCGTGTTGAGGGGATTAACTCATGAAGCTGGATGATATGACTCTCTCTCTCTCTCTCTCTCTCTCCACTACACCCACCCGCTCACTTACTCTCACTGACTCACTCTCACTCCTCTCACTACCCGACCTGATAAGTCATGCTCACATGCTATGCTCCACTCTCTCTCTCTCTCTCTCTCTCTCTCATACATACACACACACTTTTCTTTCATTTCTCACGTCATCACTTCCCTTTTAATCTCTCTCTCTCTCTCTCTCTCTCTCTCTCTCTCTCTCTCTCTCTCTCACTCTCTCTCTCACGAGCAACAATTAACATACCCCATAACTCTTCCCATTTCCCCACACTCATTCACATTCCCCCCCTCCCGCCCTTACTCTCGCCTCTCTCCACCCAAGCGAAAGAAAATTAAAACTAACTCTCATTTTCACTACTTGACAATGGCTCATCATACTGGTGTGGGTGAAGAGACGACTGAAGTACTGTCCTTTATTTTTGACTAAATTATTGGAGACAGAGAGAGAGAGAGAGAAACAACAACCAGAACATATAAGTAATTAGGACTGGCCTATGAACAGCTAACGAGGGAGGACATGATGATGATGATGATAGTGATGATGGTGATGATAGTGATGATGGTGATGATAGTGATGATGGTGATGATAGTGATGATGGTGATGATGATGATGATACTATGTTCTGTCCATCAAAAATCATATTTTCTAAGTTTATTTTTCTTTGCCCTTCCACCTGCGAAGTGGGATGGTATCATTTTCGGCAACGCGCCCTATGCCTTTCCGCGAGATTCAGACTCTGTGTGTGTGTGTGTGTGTGTGTGTGTGTGTGTGTGTGTGTGTGTGTGTGTGTGTGTGTGTGTGTGTGTGTGTGTGTGTGTGTGTGTGTGTGTGTGTGTGTGTGTGTGTGTGTGTGTGTGTGTGTGTGTGTGTGTGTGTGTGTGTGTGTGTGTGTGTGTGTGTGTGTGTGTGTGTGTGTGTGTGTGTGTGTGTGTGTGTGTGTGTGTGTGTGTGTGTGTGTGTGTGTGTGTGTGTGTGTGTGTGTGTGTGTGTGTGTGTGTGTGTGTGTGTGTGTGTGTGTGTGTGTGTGTGTGTGTGTGTGTGTGTGTGTGTGTGTGTGTGTGTGTGTGTGTGTGTGTGTGTGTGTGTGTGTGTGTGTGTGTGTGTGTGTGTGTGTGTGTGTGTGTGTGTGTGTGTGTGTGTGTGTGTGTGTGTGTGTGTGTGTGTGTGTGTGTGTGTGTGTGTGTGTGTGTGTGTGTGTGTGTGTGTGTGTGTGTGTGTGTGTGTGTGTGTGTGTGTGTGTGTGTGTGTGTGTGTGTGTGTGTGTGTGTGTGTGTGTGTGTGTGTGTGTGTGTGTGTGTGTGTGTGTGTGTGTGTGTGTGTGTGTGTGTGTGTGTGTGTGTGTGTGTGTGTGTGTGTGTGTGTGTGTGTCCTCTCACCAAATAAAAAATGATCAGAAATAGTGAAACGAGGGCAATAAAGGCTTTGATATCTCAGTGCATGTTGTACAATGGACTCTCATCCGTAACGCGAGATTTAGGGAGTGTCAGCCCCAAAATATTTCTTGGGGAAGTCAGCCCCTCTCCCAAAAATAAAGACGATTAGAAACTGGAGAAAATGAGCACATGGATATTAAAGAAATCGACATACATATCGCTGGACTGGGTAAACAGTTTCCACGTTTCCTCCGAATGCACATGAAGAAGCTGCATATTTTGTTTTATTTCTACTGATCTCTCCTACTTCCTTCACTCCAAATGTATATACCATCTCTTTCCTCTCTCTCTTCACCACCTTTTTCCCCATTTTTTTCATTTTTATTTTTACTCAGCCTCTCACACCATCTGTTCTGCCACCACCACCACCACCACCTCTGCCATTATCACCTCTGCACCACCACCACCACCTCTGCCATTATCACCTCTGCCACCACCACCATCTCTTCCAACATCATAACCTCCGCCACGATGACCACCTCTGCCACCACCATTTCTGTCACCATCACGTCTGCCACCACCAGCTCCATCCTCTGCCACCCGTGACCTTCCCGTGGTGGCACTCCTGACCTGACCCCAAAGCTAGCACCCACACCCCTTCACTCAACACCACTCTCTCTCTCTCTCTCTCTCTCTCTCTCTCTCTCTCTCTCTCTCTCTCTCACCGCACAATATCTCAGTCACACCACATTCCTCTCCCACTCAAGCCTCTTCTCTCTATCTTTGACCTCAGCCACCTCTCACCCCACAAAAAACTTCCTCCCTTCCTCCTCTCACTTCACCCTTACTTCACCGACACTTCTTACTTCATTATACCTCACCATGCAACATTCCACCACTTTCCTATTGCACTCATGCCTCTTTTCTCCCACTTTCTCACACGTATGATCTCAACATTTCCTCCCTTACACCTCTCAACATCGCACTTACCTCAGCCTCTAGCTTTATGTCTCACACCACATTCCACCACATTCCTACCTCACTCAGACCTCTCTCATTTTCCTCCCTCTTACCTCACACACTCTTCATCTACTTCCTCCTAACACCTGCAGTCTCATCCCTACCTCAGCACAGTCTCTAGGATATACACTGTCTCTCACCCGTATCTCTAGTGTATTCAACTTTCAACTTTTCCTTTTTCTGCCACCCTCTTCTCGTTCGGTCTCTCACCGTCTGGCATCTCACTGTCCTTCTTCCTTCCCCTTCCTCTACCTCCTCCGTGTCCCCTTCCCTTCCTTCCCCCTTCACATTTCTCCCATTGCAAGTCCTTCCTCTCTCCTCACGTCTCTCGTGTCTCCTCATTCCTCTCTCTTCCTTTTTTCCCAGCATTCTTTTTCTCCCCGGAACTCCCTCTCCCAAGTCCGCTTTCTCGTTCCATATGCTCTCTCTCTCTCTCTCTCTCTCTCTCTCTCTCTCTCTCTCTCTCTCATCACTATTCATATTTTTTTTGTCTTCGCTTATTCCATCATTTACACTGAATCCCATTAGCACCATCCCCCCCCCCTCTCTCTCTCTCTCTCTCTCTCGTGGCCTCGGTGCCGCCTGCATGAGTCACGTGACCCGCCTGACCTCTGACCCAGCTCTAGTATTATTATGCTCGCCCTCCTCCCTTCTCTCTCTCTCTCTCTCTCTCTCTCTCTCTCTCACACACACACACACACACACACACACACACGCACACATTAACATTCTTTTTCTCACGCCTTTACCCATTCCGACATTCTCTCTCTCTCTCTCTCTCTCTCTCTCTCATGCCCCCCAATCTCCCCCAATCCCCAGTGAAGTATGCAAGCCTACGTAACACCCTGCACCAACAAGCCAGCCCCACGCACATGACCTAACTGTCCGTGGTCGTGATTGCAATGGGCACGAACGCGTCAATTTACCTTCACGTGGGAGCGGGCGTGGGCACGGGCGGGGGCGCAGGTGCAGGGAAAGGGATATATAAATGGTGTCGCCTGCAGGTTGGGGGAGGGGAGGGGACAGGTGAAGGACGAACTTGGAGCTACAGTTTTTATGGCCAATGTTTAATATTTATTTTCTGTATTTCCTTCAGTGAGAATTTTGGCTTTTTCGTGGTCCTACAGCTTCTTCAATCTGGTGACGCATTCCTGTATCATTCCTTCAACCGTGAGACGATTTTGTGTGTGCTTGGAAGAGACATTCCGAACTACGAGAGCCAGACAGAGCATTCATTCGCCTCTGTATTCCACTGCGAGGCTCTCTCTCACAAAGCAGTGGCGAAAACTGAATATATATTACGTCCTCCCGTGTAAACTTTCCACAGTCTAGTGTTTTCCTCGCTTGAATAAAATCGTACGGTGTCAGCCAGAAGGAAATGAGGCTGCTAACACTCCTCCGCCACCTCCTAACTTGCCCTGGCGTTCAGAGTGTTAAGTGTTAAGGTGGTGACTGTGTTCCAAGGGCGACTATTGTAATCGTGTGGCGCAGGGTCGAGTAAACTTGTGAATATGGAAATGGCTGTCAAAGGGTACATTCCTTGGGTTCCTCCTCGGGATTTCGTCTTCTTCCCCTAAAACTTGTGAGTCCAGACAGCCGGGGGAGTGTGCTATGATGTGCTGTGCTGTGCTGTGTTGTGTTAGTGCGAAGTGTCAGTGGTAGTGCTGTGGTGTGATGTAACAGTGTCGTGTAGAGTTCTGTGCTGCTTTAATGTGATTGTGTGTTGTGTTGTCTTGGAGTGGTGTGGTGTGGTGTGGTGTATGTTATGCTGTGCTGTGGTCTGCTGTGTTGTGTTAGTGTGAAATGTCAGGCAGGTGGTGGTCGTGTCAGTCGCGTCCTCACACTTTACACACTCCTTCCTGCCACACCAATACTACACCACCACATACCACAATACTACCACAACATCACCACAAAACCATAACACCACTAACCAGGTACACAACCCATTCGCTTCCGGCACCCCATCACAAAACCACTCTCACGAACCACCACAATACCCCCACCACATCGGTACAACATTTCAACACCCACCGCAACACTGCCCCACATACCACAACATTTCAACACATATCAGAACAGCTTAACACATGCCCACACAAGACACACAGCACCTTAACACGGCACCGTACTAGCCCTGACAGGAACAGCAGACAGTAAGGGACGGTGTATATCTCGGCCTTGTCTTATCTAGCATCGAGGCACTGCGAATTTCACTGGGGTATTTCTTCACTGCGCGAGAAGTACAAGGAGGAAGACTGGCAGGAATGAAAGGACTGGTGAAATAATACACATATTCTCTCTCTCTCTCTCTCTTGACCTCTGCATCGTATTCTTGCTGCCGTCAGACGATTTTGTTTTCAGTTTAGGAAAGTCTTCTGATGGTGAAGAGATGAAACACACACACACACACACACACACACACACACACACACACACACACACACACACAGGCACACGCACGCGCGCGCACACACACACACACACACACACACACACACACACACACACACACACACACAATGATGTAGTTTGGAATTTCGCCTAGACGTGTACAGGGATTTTTCTCCCGAACTGTACAATCGCCACAAGAAACATCGATCCTCTTTTGGATTTCACATTCTGACACACACGACGAAAATCTTTAAAATATATATAGTCCTTTCACTTTAACTAGGCCCTGACTTTCTTAATTCTGTAGCTTATTTTACGAAGAGCAGTGGTGGAAAAATACGATGCTACGGCTCCAAGTCCTCTCTATAACACTTCGTTACGCACTTCATATTCTAGTGTCATTTCCTTGCTACAGCTCAGAACTCAGGGTAGAGAGATGTCAATTTTCGGTTAAGTTAAAGTGAAAAGAGTATAGATACAGCAGCCTGAATATGTAGTAATTTGTAATCACTAAACACACAGAAATTAACAAGGAAATTATTGCCCAGATCTCATTCCATCGTGGTGTTTGTTGTTGTTGTTGTTGTTGCTCCTGGGTCATGTGAACGTGAACCCGGCAGACTGTAGGCTGAACGCTGTCCTCCTCAAACAGTCCATCTCGTTTGGGGGGAATAGGGAGGGAAGTATGAGAAGTTTGTATAACCAGACAGCGAAGCCACACTGTTACATCGATGCCATTGTAAGACGGCGTTCCTCTCAGTCACTTTTATTGTATTTGTGGGTACTTACTTTTATCTCTGACGTAAAGCTGCAGTTAATTGTTTCCTTACACCGTCTCCAATTCCTCCT
>NC_137050.1:29908586-29913586 GCF_032717465.1 Coenobita brevimanus
TTATTTTTACTACTACTACTACTACTACTATTACTACTACTACTGCCACTATTACTACTACTATACTGCACGTCTCTCTCTCTCTCTCTCTCTCTCTCTCTCTCTCTCATGGTGGTAGTATCTGAGTGGTAGTTGTGTTAGTAATAGGGACAGTGGTTGTAGCTGTACTTGTAGTGGTAGATGAGGTGGTAGTTGTGGTAGCAGTGGTAAATAAGATGCAAATTATTTTTACTCTTCGACAGTGAAAATGGGATTATTTATGAATAGCAATGATGTAAGGGAAGTAGCAGAGATGCACGGAATGAATGATTGAAGAATGAAGGAAGAAAGGATGGATAGATGGAAGGAAGGAATGAAGGAAGCAAGGTGGGAAGGAAGGATGGATAGATGGAAGGAAGGAAGGAAGGAAGGAAGGAAGGATGCATGGATAATTGTATGATAAAACTATGGATGATAAAATGCAAACTGAATAACTGCATGAAGAAATGATGCATGACTGAATAGATGGGTGATGGATAGTTGGAGAGATGTAAGAAGAATGAATAAATGAATGATTTAAAAAATGAATGGACAGACGGGTGCATGAATGTTAAGATGGATGCATGGATGAATGGCTGTATGTACGATAAACAGATGGATATACGGAGACTTGTAAGAATGAATGAATGAATGAACGGATAGACAGATAGATGGATGGATGGATGGATGAACGGGTGCAAGATAAATGGATGGATGTATGGATGGATGAACGGGTGTAAGATGGATGGATGGATGGATGAAAAACTGAAGGACGGACGAATGCAGGAATGAACAGGAAGACATTACGGAAGAAAGGAAAGAAAAAGAGGAACGAACGAGGGAGGAGACAGAAAAAACAGATTAAACAAGAGAACTAAAAACGATAAGGGACAGTATGGAAGACAGGCCATCGAAAGTAAGACAAGACGGGGAAAAACAAGCAAAAATATATGAATGAAAACAGAAGAGAGAATAAAACAAACCAAGAAAGGGGAAATACATGTAAGAAGAAATGATATAAACAAGACCGTGCAAGAAGTAGTGACGTATTTAAGGATGTATCAAGAAAATGTGCACGCTGGTCTCAAGTCTGCCACTCAGGACAAACAAAATGGCAGCTGCGAGAGAGTGAATTACAATACGGAAATGAAAGGGGGGGAGAGGGAGGGAGGGAGGGAGGGAGGGAGAGAGAGGGTGAAGATGAAGCGAGGAGAGGGATGCTGTGGTGAGGGTGATGGGGTGTGGTGGTGGTGGGGGGGGAGAGAGAGAGAGAGAGAGAGAGAGAGAGAGAGAGAGAGAGAGAGAGAGAGAGAGAGAGACGTGGTGATGAGGAGTAGGAGGATAGAGTGTGGGGAATATAAAGGGAGTGTGGTGGTGATGGAGGGGGAGGATGTGACAGTGGGGTGTGTGGTGAGGGGAAAGGGGTACCATGAGTGGGGATGAGTGAGATGAGGTAGGGGAGGAGTACTATGGATGAAGTGACGGTGGACAGGAGGGGGCGGGGGGGGGATGGGGGTGAAAGGGAGAGAGAGGAGCTAAACGATGGGGTGGGGGAGAGATGAAATAAGGGGGAGGTGGGGTGAGGGGAGGAGGGCGTGATAAGGGGAGAGGGGAGATAAGGAGAACAGGAGATGTCTGGGGTTTTCCGTGTCTCCTAGGGCGCCCCTCTACTACCACAATCACTACCAACACTGCCACCATCACTACCACCACTACCACTGCCACCATTACCACCACTACCACCGCTATCACTGCCACCACTACCACCACTATCATTACCACCATTACCACCACTATCACTACTACCAATACCACCACCAGCACAACCACAGCTACTAGCGGCATCACGAATTTACACCTCTTTGGTTTCTGACATTATTCTTGAACACACAGAGCTGGTCACCCCTGTCATGTGTGTGCCAACCGACCGCTGCAACTACAATGCTTCACTACTCCCAGCTGCACATGGTATTGCGAATTAAGATACACCTGTTCATGACAAGCCTACGATTGAACCCCGCTAATTATTAAAGACAGGTAGACCAGACCTCACCACACACACCTGTCTTGGTCAAGTATACTGCATATAACCATTACCAGGCGACATATACTGCTGCTATCTTTATTTTCTGCTGCCACAACAGTAAATAATTGATGAGATGTGTTATTATGAATTATTACTTGTTACGTGGACAGTTCGATGATCCTGGGTCGGGGTAAACGCTCCGTGTGCAAGTACCGAAGAAAGCCGCCGCCACACACACACACACACACACACACACACACACACACAACTCTGGGGGGACATGCAGAGGAAATGAACACTTCTCCAACTTTCCAAACCGACTTCATTTCCCCGTCCTGATTTCCTCAATATCTCTATCTATACGGTCACACACACGAATGAAGCACAGTGGGGGGGGGGTTAACTCAAATACTCACGTTTTTCTCTTCACCAACACCACTATAGTTCCTTCATCATAACTTGGCCTAGAATTTCGTACCTCTGTGGCTTATTACTAGTAGCTCATAAGGTAAAACTACGAATCTGCATCATTTCCACAGCACTTCTTCGTGACCAGCACCGAATTCGAGTTTTAATCTACTGCGACCCAACATTCAAGATATAGAGATGGAAATTCAAGTAGGCCTAATCAGTCTATCCATCTTTCATCTATCTATCTATCCATCCATCTGTCTATCTATCAATTCATCTATCTAACCATCCATCCATCTATCTATCCATCTGTCATCTCTCTATCTATCCATCCATCTGTTTATCTATCTGTTCATCTAACCATCCATCCATCTATCTATCCATTCCATTCCTATATCTCAATCTTCTATCGCCATTATCAACATTCTCAAAGGCTGTGATGACAAGAATATAAACAAAATATCTAAAATACAATATTGTTTCAACTCTTAAAAAAATGGGAGAATATTTGTGTTATGCAGAACTCTCTCTCTCTCTCTCTCTCTCTCTCTCTCACTGTGGCAATGGTGGTGGTATTAAGAGTGGTAGATGTGGAAGTATCTTTGTGGTGGTTGTGGTAGGACTCGTAGTGGTAGTTGTGGCAGTAGTGTAGTTGTAGAATTGTGGTGGTAGTTGTGGTAGGTATTAGTTGTGGTAGTCAGGGTGAGAAGGAAGAAAGTGATGTGGGAGGGAGGGAGTGTGGGAGGGAAGGATGAACATATTGGGAGAGAGAGAGAGAGAGAGAGAGAGAGAGAGAGGAACATACCGTAAAGAGGAATCAACAGTGCGGGGGGGGGGGTAGAAAGGGAGAGGGAAGAGGAAAAGAGGGTGGGTGGGTGGAAGGGAGGAGGTAAGGATGGAGGGAACAAGGTAGAAAGGGAGAACAGGTAGAGAGAGAAGAAAGGAGAGAGAGAGAGGGAGGGAGGGAGGGAGGAAGGGAGCAGGTTAGAAAGGAAAGGAGGGGGGGAGGGAGGTAGCATGGAGCGAATGAGGGAGGGAGGGAGAGAGAGAGGGAGGGAGGGAGGGAAGGAGCAAATATGGAACGGAGAGCAAGAAGAGGGAGGGAGGGAAGCAAGGAGGGAATGGAGAAGTCTGGGTGGCAGGGAGTGAATGAGGTAAGAGGCAGAGGGAGGAAAAGAGGGAGGGAGGGAGTGGGGAAAGGGTCAGGGAGAATGGGGCGGAGGAGGGAAAAGGAGGGAGAAGGGGACGGAATGAGTGGGGGAGGTGGAGGGAAGGAGTAAGGGAGGGGAGATTGGGAGAGACAGGAGGACGAAGGAGGAAAGGAACAGGGGTGGGTGGAAGAGAGGGAATGATGGAAGAAGGTAGTGAGGGAGGGAGGGAGGGAGACAAGGAGGGAAGCAGGGAGGGGGATGGAGGCCGACTGTGGATTCCTGTGTGTGGAATCTGTGTCAGTCAGAGCCGAGGGCAGACACCCCCTCCCCCCTACCCTGCCAGCCCCTGCCACCCCCCACACCGACCCCTGCACCCTGACCTTGGTTTCCCCTGTCACCCTTGCCCCCCCCCCCTCGGCTTACCCCTGCCCACTATGCCATTGACTCTTTGTAATAACTTTCCATTTTTAACTATACACTGTTCTTTCCAACAATGACAACAAGGACAACAACAACAACAATAATAATAATAATAATAATAATAATGATAATAGTAGTAGTAGTAGTAATAGTAATCCGTCGAAAAAATGAAATAAACATCTTTTAATGACAAGCAGAGAGAGAGAGAGAGAGAGAGAGAGAGAGAGAGAGTTATATGTGCAGAAAGCCATACACATTCACAATAATTAGATTCGTGAACACCTGTACAGCCAGCCCATGCAAGGTGAAGCATAACCTCTTCAGCCCCAGGACGTCTAATTTATACTCCATTCTTGCTTGCTTCAGAGGATTTTAGTTAGCTTGGGAGAGACTTTTTTTTTTTTTCTTTCCTTTTATTTTTTTCTTTCATCTTTTTTTTTTTTCTCTCTCTACTGGAGGTGTGGTGTGAGATCCAGCCGTCACTGACCCATTCACTACAAAGGGACTCTGCTGATCTGAATGGAGTCGCCCGGTAATGGCAAAAATATATTTTTAAAAAGAATTCAGGACGCGATGGTGCTCAGAATGGTGCAGTTATTAAGGATGTTATGTTTTCACCTCTGTATGGTTCTCCATTTTGGGTGGACATGTTAACAACTCAGTCCAATTATTTTTTCCCTTGTTTGTATCAGACGATTTTTATTCGATTCAGGACAGACTTTTCGACGTAGATCAACCCCTGTCTGTCTGGAAGAGCAGCCCTATCAACTGCATGGAAGCAACCACCCCTGCAGGGCTGACCCGTGCAGTAAACCAATGTTCCCTTGTGGTGGACAGCAACTTGTGACAAGGCGCGGGGAAGAGTGTAGAGGTTTGGTTCCTAGATGGACGCCGAATTTGCGTCTCTCTACCCAGTTAACAAAGGCACCATAGTAGGCTCCACATCACCTCGGTATGTGGTTAGATTGTTACCA
>NC_137050.1:29918586-29996086 GCF_032717465.1 Coenobita brevimanus
GGAGACTAGAGTAAAGGGAGGGGAGGGAGAGAGAGCAGGAATGTGGCATGGAGGAAGGGAGGGAGAGTGGAAGGAGAAAGGGAGGGAGGGAGGGAGGGAGGGAGGGGGAAGAGAGGGAGAGAAAACAGTAGTGAGGAGAGGGAGGGAAGGGAGAGGATGGAATAGAGGAAGGGAGAGTCAGAGAAAGGGAGACAGAGAGGGAATACAGTAGAGAAAGGGAGGAAAGAGGGAAGGGGGAAAAATAATAGGCTTGAGAGAGAGAGAGAGAGAGAGAGAGAGAGAGAGAGAGAGAGAGAGAGAGAGAGAGAGGGCGTGTGAGAGACAAATGAAATTCCTGACCACCCTTCACAAGGCCTCGCACTCCCTCCCTCCCTCTCCCAAACAGTACTCTCCCTCCCTCCCTCCCTCCCTTGCTCTCTCTCTCTCTCTCTGCTTTTCTATCCTAGTCTGTAACTTATAGAATAGTTCTGATAGTTATAATCTACTTAATACCCAAGAGCCTGGCAAGGGCCACCAGGTGTGCTGCTGTGTGCTGTTCTTTGTACTTTGCACCGTGGCTGTACATTTCACCCTCTCAGTACACAGGCTGGTTCATACATAAACGCTCCTCTTCTACTTCCACGGGGGATTTTTAATGTGCTGTGGGAATGGCATAGTCCTTACCAGTGTTCATCCAGCAATATTTATTTATTCCTTACTAACACTGCCAAAACAACGCCCACACTGGACGACTGAGCCATCCCATGAACACATAACACACTGCCACACCAGCATCTACTGAAGCCCTATTTACGGGGCATGATATACACCGTATATATATATATATATATATATATATATATATATATAACAATGTGAATAGTAGCCCACGTCACTCGACATGCTGTTGTTTAGTTCTCTATCACACTTTTCTTTTCATTCTTTCTCTGGGAAACAAAGTTAGGATTATATCTATCTATGTGTGTGTGTGTGTGTGTGTATCTTCACTATATAATACTCCTTCATACACAGATAGTACTCTCCGTTCCTCCCTCTCTCCCTTTACCCCACACAGTACCCTTCCTCCCTCCCTCCCTCCCTCCCTTACACCCCGACAGTACCCTCCCTTCCTCCCTCCCCCCCTTACACCCAGACAGTACCCTCCCTCCCACCCAGACAGTACTCTCCCTCCCACCCAGACAGTACCCTCCCTCCCATCCTCCCACCCAGACAGTACCCTCCCTTCCTCCCTCCCACCCAGACAGTACCCTCCCTCCCTCCCTTACACCCAGAGTACCCTCCCTTCCTCTCTCCCTCACACCCAAACAGTACCCTCCCTCCCTCCCTTCCCTACACCCGGACAGTATCCTCCCTCCCTCCCTCCCTCCCCCTCTACATCCAGACAGTACCCTCCCTCCCAACCTCCCTTATACCCAGACAGTACCCTCCATCCCTTCCTCCCTTACACCCAAAGAGTACCCTCCCTTCTTCTCTCCCTCACCCCCAAACAGTACCCCTTTTCCCTCCCTTCCTTCCCTTCACCCGGACAGCATCCTCCCTCTCTCTCCCTCCCTCCCCCTCTACATCCAGACAGTACCCTCCCTCCCTCACACTCAGTACCCTGCCACTCTCCCTCCTTCCTTCCCAGACAGTACCCACTACCCCCCATCCCCTGCCCTCACCCTTCCCTCTCCCATGCTCCCTCAGTCCCACCCTCTCTTCTTCCTCTTACACCCCTATACTCTCTCTCTCTCTCTCTCTTTCTCAATGGTGTTACCGTACAAATTAATAAATGGCTGAATAACTTTATTCGTATCGGGAATATATGTTTCCATTCATGTCTGAATATATGTAATGTACGTTCTGTATGTGTATGCATGCAGGCATGCATGCGGACATGTATGCATGAATGAATGATGTATATATGTATGTATGTATGTAAGATTACACAAGTGCGTAGTGGCCCTATGGTACTTGCTCCTGCGAACGGCTCTCGGCTTTAGCACTCGAATCTGAGTCGTCTGCAGCATGGCATCGACTGAACAGAAAAGACGGATTTAGACTGACGTTTCCGCTACACGGGTTTAGTCTGAATCATCTCGCAACTGCAACAGAACGGCTGAATAAAATGAGGAATCCGTTTACACAGCCAAATACGCAACACAGCACCGGTGCCGAGAGTGCCAAATCAGATTCATATACATAAATTTCAGGTGTCGTTATTATGTGTTGATGATAACTAGTATTTCGCGATTCGTTTCCCACACCTGCTGGAGTTATTTCAGTTACACCTGACTGACTCAAAATCCAAGCATGTTTGCAATAAGTTATGCACCACTGTACGCAGAACTGTATATTGATGACGATGATAAATTGTGCTCAGGAATGTTGAAATGAGGGTCGCTTTTCAACCACGCCTCACGCTGCTACACACCAAGGAACAGCTGCTTTGACGCCGAAAACCCCTCGCTAATGCTGAGCCGATGGGGACAACTTATTACCAGGCGCCAAAATACCCCTTTAGGTAATATAGATCGACATGAAACTAAAGGGGAACCATCTGTGATCCATCTGCAACCATCCTGACAAGTTTCATCGCTGTCTTTTCTCCCGTTTCGGCTGCGCTACAGACACTGACAGACAGACACATGGCTAGCATTATAGTATGTACTGTACTTTGTGTAATTTAGTATTAATCTACGACGAAAGTGAAAGATTGTACTATGACAGCACACTAATTCTCTCTCTCTCTCTCTCTCTCCCTCTCTTTCTCTACTCTGTGTGTGTGTGTGTGTGTGTGTGTGTGTGTGTGTGTGTGTGTGTGTGTGTGTGTGTACGGCTGTGAGTGTTTGAATGAGCGCATGTAGGATGTTGGGTACAAGCGTACTATACCGACGGGGGTGTGGGAAGTGTAGGGGGAGGGGGAGGGGGAGGGACAGCAGAGGGATGTAAGGGGGAGGGAAGGAGGACGGGGGAGTGGAGACAGAGAAGGAACTATGAAAGGGACAGTAAAGGGAAGAAGAGGGGGGGAAGGGGAGAGGAAGGGGAAGAAAAGTGCAGGGAAGGATCAAAAGAGGGAGGAAGGGGAGTAAAGGGAGGGGAAAAGTTAATGGTATGGAGGAAGAGGTGGGGAGAGAAGGGAGTGAGACAAAGAGAGGTGGGAGTGGGAGCATAAGTGGAAGAGAAAAAAACGGAGGGGAGGAATGGGGAGGGGGAAGTGAAGGAGAATGGAAGGGAGGAGAGGAGGGAGGAAGGGAAGTGGGAGGAAAGAAGTGGGGGAGGAGAATGGGGAGAAAGGGAGGAGATGGGAAGCAAAAGGAAGAGGGGGAGGAGTGGGGAGGAAAGGAGGGAGGGAGGGAAGAGAAGAGGGTGGAGAGGGAGGAAGGACACGACATTCGGAAATCTTTGGTGCTTGTGTACTCTGTATACGAGAGAGAGAGAGAGAGAGAGAGAGAGAGAGAGAGAGAGAGAGAGAGAGAGAGTTGAAGCACAGATGTAATAAAAGAAAATTAAAGAGGAAGAGAAAGAAATTGAAAACATGTGAAGATGTTGAAGAGAAGAAGAGAGACATAGGTAACAAAAGTAAAATAAAAACATTAACAAAACATCGCCTGAAAGTTAAGAAGAGCAGATGAAGGTAACGGGAAAGATGTGAAGATGAAGAAAGAGAGACAAAGACAGGAAAAATGAAAGGAAATGCATAAAATAGATAGGAATAAATAAAGAAAATGCACACAAGCCAAGAAGCAACAGGCAGAGAACGCAACCCACTCGCCAAACAAATGCTCTAAGGGCCGAATATTTGACCTTGCCCTTCGACCGTGACCTTTGACCAGCTGTTCTGAAAAATTAATATCTTCATCCATGCTTGACCCTCTGTATATCCACGAAGTTCGACCCAAATAGAATAAAAACCGTTGTAGTTATAAGCTCGAAAACGTGATTAAGTCCTGTGACCGAAGTAAAACCTCTTCCTCCTTTATATACCTTAAACCCCTTCAATTAAGTTTTGTTTCAATCGGATAAAAGTTGGATAAAATTCTGACTCACCTCTGACTGCAGGGGGCTAACCTCACCAGTGCCATGGCGTCTTCTTACAGTCTTACCCCACCGACAGACGATTTTCCTCAGGGAACGGGAGGCCTCTCAAAGTTAAGTGTCCAGCTAGACCTACTTGGGACTTGGTGAAGAGGTTGGCGTAAACGGACGGACTCGGGCGGACAAAACGAAAGAACGGACGATTTTTAAACGAATGAATCCGGGTGAAATAATTTTGCATAGCTTACTGTTACTGCCGCTATGCGATTTTATTAAGCTTCGGAAAAGGCGAGGAAAAGGCGATACTCGTAATAAAGTGGGCTTTTCCCAGGCTGTACCTAACCCCTTCAATTCAAAATAAAATCTATCGTTAGGGGAATAAAACCGTCTGGATACAGCAAGAAGAAAAATAACAGCACTCACCAGATACGAGGCAAGTTTTGTGGCACGAACGAAGCGACTCGGTTCTGAAAGAAAATAAAGAGGTCGTCACATGGCAGGACGTATGTCTGTGTATGAACATAATTGCCAAAACAGTTCTCTTCTGCTTTCGACCAAACTTGGTGGAAGTATTGAGGATCAACCAAGGGGGTGACCAAGTCTTTTTTAAAACAATAACTCATAGGTCAAGGTCACATGACATGGTCAAATTCAACAGTTTTTATCCGAGTTGGACCAAACTTTGAAGAAGGGTTCTGGATAAGGCAAGGACACAGGGATTCCATTTTGAGAACAATCAGTCAGGAGTCAAGGTCACAGCTAAAGGTCAAGTCTTTCATCATAAACAACGAAATACAGGTTCGACTAGAGAGCATACTTCCGCCAACTCCAATAAAATTCACTATTACTGCTGTAATTCCCCCTTCCTACCAGACCAATATTTTGTCTCATATAGTCAATCAGATCTACGGTCTTGATCTGTCCGGTTACATGATTTCTAAGTGTGCATACCTCCGCCAACGTCACTCAATACAGGATTTCCTATATCCGGATCCGAAGCCAACTCAAAATCTAATAAATTTTCTTGACCCACTGCCCTCCTATCCTCCAAATTTAATTGAAATCCCACAACTTTTTAAGATCTCTGAATACACAAACAAAGACAGACACAGGTGATACATGACTTCTTCCAGCTTCATTGGCGGAGGTAACTACAGCAATAAAAACCATCTAAACCACCACAGCTGCAACTACCATACCAACATCACCACTACCGTACAACAATCACTATCACCACAACAGATACTATTCACAAAAAATTGCCACCACAGTCACATCTACAACCATTACTACTATCAAATGACCACAACCGTTCTAATAACACCACTGCATAACCATCAAAGACAAACAGTTCACCACAACTATTTCAGATGTTTCTTTGTCTATCTATTGCCAGACGCCTGAATCCCGTAAGGAGTGGCCACAAACAAATCGCCTCCATGTCGCCCTGTCCCCCGCCATTTCACTGCCCTGCTCCTAGCTCATCTCCCCCCCACCTCTCTCACATACCTCTTCACTCCGTCCCTCCACCTCATCCTCGGCCTCCCCCTCCCACTTGTTGTGTCGGTGTTTCCTATCTCCTATTTCTTGAACTGCTTCACATGAGACTCTCGTGCTGGTGTCAGTCATTTGCTCTGTGGTGGTATTTACTTCATCTATCAACCGTGAGAAGCTGTTCTGAACTAACAAGTTGAAATCTGCTGCTTTCCCCCTCACTGCTACAAGCCTTGGCCGTCTCCCTCGGATCACCCCCTCCCTCTATTCTGGTATCAAGTATTACGTGACTTTCCACCATTCTGTGGTCACTTCCTACATTTCTTCTGTTCAGTGTAGTTATATTTTTCAGTATATTGGCATGAGATTTGTTAGTGAGGATGAAATCTATTTCATTTTTGTTTAACCGTTTGGTTCAAGTCTGCTTCCTACTTTCTCTTGAAATAATCTCTTCACTGCATCTTGCATTCAGGATACCCATCTCTCAATATCTTGCTGCAATCTCACCTGCCAATTTTCTTGCCTCGTTTTACATTAAAGTTTCGCATCACAGACGTATACTGGGTTTTGTGCTAAGTTACTGTTTCCTGTACATCTTCATAAAACTGTTCTCCTTCATCACAAGCTGATGTTGGGGCACAGTCTTGGATTAACTTCGTCTTGTTTCTCTTCAGTTATGTTATTAGGCCACCTGCTCTAACATTTATTCTAAAGATTTATTCAATGTTACCAATTAAATATTTGTTGACCCTGTTCCTTCTTTTCTTGTTTGCCTCTGTAGCACAGTATGTGACCATCAGGCAATTCTATGAATATCTCACCTGGTCTTCTGACCTCGCTAAGACCAAAGATATCCAGATGTACACATCTCAGTTCTCCAAGAAGAATAGCTAAGTTAGCTTCACAAACGTACAAACATAAGAAGAGAGGATAACTGCAGCAGACCAGCCGGCCCACGCCAGGCAGCTCCTCCACCTGTGACTAAACTACAAGAACAAGACAGGTAAGAGTTTGGACGTAGTATGTTCCAAGATTAAACTGCCAAAGGCGGCTAGCGTTCCTCCTCCAGAGATATTTTGTAGCATCCTTTGCTTTGGAAGAGGTCTGACCCCCGCCATGATCAGCTGCCCCACTGCTGCTGGGTACTAAGGCCATGGCATAGTCTATTTGATTGACCTGTGCACCTTAGATGTATGGGGCTAGTACGGTGTTTGATTCGCGGCTGCTGATTGGCCGCCGATGATGTCACTGAAGTAAATGCAGGCATGTATGGTAGTGACACATACGGACGTAGGTGTACACCGTGGGTGTATGCAGTGCAACATGCGGACGTGGGTGTACACCGTGGGTGGATAATTTACTTCAAACCTCACTCATCAAATAGAAAACTTTATAATCAACTTTAATTTCCTTTGATAACATTAAGCTTTTAAAGCTAATTTTGACCTCTTTAGCTTCGGAAATTATTCCATATTAAAACTGGTTGCTTGTATTGCAGGGAATTCAAAAATATAAATATGTATGTGTTAAAATAAGAGTTGTAGATTTACATCATCGGCGGCCAACCAGCAGCCGTGAATCAAACACACCCTACTCGCCCCATACACCTCAGCTGCACAGGTCAATCAAACAGGGTATAGCATAGTGGTTAAGAAAGGAGGTTTGAGTCGGAACCTCGCAAAGCTGGCCCAGGCAACTCTTACGAGGGGAATACTTCTCGGCTGATCCCTAACAGTGAACCTCCCTTGACAGTAGAGCTCCACTGACCAATGGGATGCACAAAAGCCTTCGCCACGGCAAAGCAGTGTCCTCTCGAAGAAGATACATATATAAACTAAAGAGGACTCAGAGGGTACATACCTCCACCAGCGCCTATACAAGACAGCTCAATCACCCACCAAAATTTAACCCACTCTTCCTTGGCCCATGACTCACGTATCCACAACATGTCACTGATAAATGTCCACAGCCTTTGAGATATGTAGTGGACAAATCACCCAACACAAAAACAAACAAACAAAACGAAGGAATGCATAACCCCCGAAACTAACAGCCTATTAACCCCTTCACTACGATTTTCTTTTCATTTTGTTTTTCTTACTGTTGCGTTTTCAGCTTAGGAGAGTTGCTAGTAATGAAAGGGGTAATGAAGGCTGTATATCTAACCCATCTAGTTTGCTGTCTCTCTTCTAAGATGAAAGAGAGAGCCAGAATAATCTAAAATGTGACGTGGTTACCCTTGAGAGAGAGAGAGAGAGAGAGAGAGAGAGAGAGAGAGAGAGAGAGAGAGAGAGACTGCAATGGCAAATGAAAAGCAGACTGAGAGTGGTGAAGAGTGAACTGGAAAGAAAGAAAGAAAGAGAGGGAGAGAGAGAGAGAGAGACAGGAGGGGGTGGGAGAGGGAGGGAGGAATAAAGGGAGGGAGGGAAGAAGGGAGGAGGCATCAAAAGAGTTCCCACGCCTCCCCCTCTCTCTCCCTTCCCTCCCTTCCTCCCCCCCTCTCCCTCCCTCCCCCTCACTCCCCTCCCTCCTCCCCCCTCCACCCACATCATCTGGGACATGTAAACAACGAGGGAGGGAAGGGAGAGGGGGGAGGGAAGAGAGGAGGGAGTGAGAAAATGAGGGAGAGGGAACAAGAAAAGGATAGAAAAGGGAGGAAAGGAATGATGATGATGATGATGACGGTGATTAGGAGAGAGAGAGAGAGAGAGAGAGGTCCCTACATGATAATTCGGCCACAACCCCTTCCGACCGAGGACTTGAAGAGGTAACTGAGGCTGTATGAATCTTCTCTTTAAAATAATAATAATAATAATAATAATAATAATAATAATAATAATCTGTATCTCTAGGCCGTCTGGAGGCAGCACGAAAAAGGCAAATAAAAGAGAGTCAACGGAGAGAAGTGGTTAGTTGTAGTAGTAGTAGTAGTAGTTAGTAGTAGTAGTAGTTAGTAGTAGTAGTGGTAGTAGTTGCAACCCCAGGCTCATCTGAACGTGAACCTGGTGGACTGCAGGCTGAAACTATCCATCTCCAGCAGTCCACCATCCTCCTTTCCGGGGATAGGCAGGGAGATATATATGTGTGTGTGTGTGTGTGTGTGTGAGAGAGAGAGAGAGAGAGAGAGAGAGAGAGAGAGGGGGGGGGTGGAGGGTCTCGAATACGAGCAAAAAAGAAAAAAAAATGACAAAAACACTAACATAATACTCCTGGCGGGAAATTTCACGGGAATGTCAGAAATTAAGCATAAATATCCACTAAAACAGAGGTGTGGAATGAGAGGAGGAGGAGGAGGAGGAGGAGGAGGAGGAGGAGGAGGAGGAGGAGGAGGAGGAGGGGGAGGAGGAGGAGGAGCTACTGAGGAAAGTGAGAGAGAAGAGGAAGAAGAAAGGGGAGAAGTATGGAAGAAGGAGAGGACAGAGGAGGGGAAAGAGAGTGGAGGAAGGAAGAAAGGGAGGGGAAACGAAGAAGGGAAAGAAAGGGGGGGGAAGGGATAAGAGAAGAGGGGGAGAAAGAGGGGAGGAGGAGAGGCAGGAAGAGAAAAAAAAAGAGAGGAGAGAAAGGAGAAAATAGGGGACAAGAAAGATAGGCAACAAACAATAAAGAGAGAGAGAGAGAGAGAGAGAGAGAGAGAGAGAGAGAGAGAGAGAGAGAGAGAGAGAGAGAAGAAAATCATCTGAAAAACAGGAATAAGGAGGATGTGTGTGTGTGTGTGTGTGTGTGTGTGTGTGTGTGTGTGTGTGTGTGTGTGTGTGTGTGTGTGTGTGTGTGTGTGAAACAGGCAATATAACAGAAACATCGTAACAAGACTCTCTCTCTCTTCGTATCCTCCCCTCCCTCCCCCTTTTCTCCTCCCCTTCTTCACTTCCCTCTCCTTCCTTACTATTCTCCCTCTCTTTTCCTCCCTCCCTTCCTTCCTCTCTCCTTCTCTTCCCCCCTCCTTCTCTCCCCCCTCCTACTTTCCCATCTCCACTATTTTTCTCTCTTCCTCATTATCCATTCTTTCTCCTTCCTCCTCCCCTCCTCTGCTTCCCTTCCCCTTTTTCTCTCTCTTCCCCTTTTCTCTTCCCCTCGCTTTATCTCTTCTCTTTCCCCCTTCCTCACTTCCATTTCCCTCCTTCCTCATTCCTCTTTTCTTTCCTCCTTCCCTCCCTCCCCCTCCCCCCTCCTCCCCCTCCACTTCCTAATGTTACGGTTAGTTTGCGTCTCCCTCTCACTCCCCCCATCCTCTTTCCCTCCCCCCCACTGTTTCCCTCCCCCTCCCCCTCCCCCTCCCCCTACCACAACCTTCCTCACGCTACGGTTCCTTTACCTCCCTCCTCACCTCCCCCTCCCTCCCCCCCTCACTCTCTTACACCCAGCTCTGTGTGTGTGTGTGTGTGTGTGTGTGTGTGTACCTAGCAAACACCTGTATGGTCAACACAGCGCCAGGATTAAACGTGTCTCTGTAACTGCTTAATTACTGAACTGGCTTACACACACACACACACACACACACACACACACACACACACACACACACACACACACACACACACACACACACACACACTACATGTATATATTACTTGCCTGTGGGATTTTTTTTTCTTTCAGGGCTTTAACCACTTCAGCCTGCGGACGTCGTAATCATCCTCTTCTTCCTGTCAAACACGGCTATTAGACAGCTTAGGAGAGTCCCACAGCTTTCACAGGGACAGGGAAAGCTAACTCTAACTCCTTCATGAATTTCTGAACTCTATAAATTCGTTCGGTGAGGCTGATAATATGAAGAAAGACGTAAATGGACTGAAGGGGTAATAGCCAATATCTCACGTGGAAAGTTATGCCTGTGAGATGTAGCTAGGATTCCGGGGACTTGAATGGTGAGTGAATGAGTGTGTGGCTCACTTCGATGGACGTGCTGTTGCTATAGTTTTCCCCCTATCGTTTATGTTTCTCTTTTCTTGCTTTCTGGACCTTGCCTCATCTCCATCCTTGAGTGGTAAAAGAGGTGATGATGATGTTGATGATGATGTTGATGATGATGATGATGATGATGATGGTTTAGAATATGTCTTACTTTAAATCTAACTTTTTCCCTTTACCTCTCAATGCCCTACCTACAGTATTTCATTCAATCAATATCGTAATTCAAGACGATCCATGACTCCCAAATAAAGCCATCCATAAAACTATTTAAACGAAACTCTGCACTTAAGTCTTTGTCAGTCATATAGCGCATTTAAGGAACTCTCCGACGTAAGGTTTCAGACACACGCAAAAAACGAAATTATACTCCCTCACCGAATAAAGATGGGGGGACTTTTTAACTCTCCTGATGATACGCAAGATTTTTTTCCCTGGATGTGAGGCTACCTTGAGAGAAATATTGAAAAACGATTCCCTGCCCATTTTAATTACCTGAGAAAAAGAAAAACACTATGAAGGAGAATGAAGCCCTCCAAATGGTTAAGTTACACCCAAAATTCGTTAGCTTGGAACACAGGGTACAATTCTGCCTTAATGCTGGGTGACATCGCTTTTAAATTTAATATAACCATGAACAATTTGTACTGGAATGTAACAAAATAATGGCCAAAATTTACTGAGATCGGTCTATGAGTAATGAAAATACTGAAACTGTTAGGACCACAAAAGTAAGTGAATCACGCTGTATATTCAGGATTTAATGTGATGCAGAAACTCTCTCTCTCTCTCTCTCTCTCTCTCTCTCGTACCACAAGTGCAAGAGTCACGAAAAAACAGTGTGGCGATATGGTCATGTGTAGCGTGACGAGAATTCGCTAATATACACTCTAATGGCTGTTTCTTCTCACTCTGGTGTGTGTGTGTGTGTGTGTGTGTGTGTGTGTGTGTGTGTGTGTGTGTGTGTGTGTGTGTGTGTGTGTGTGTGTGTGTGTGTGTGTGTGTGTGTGTGTGTGTGTGTGTGTGTGTGTGTGTGTGTGGAGGGTAAAGGTGTGAGGGTAATGGAGGGACAGGGTAGCGCATGTGGGTTTGGCGGGGGGAGGGATAGGGAGAGGGGTTGTAGGAGAGGGAGAGGACCGAAGAAGGTGAGAATGCAGGGGAAGGAGACCCGAAGAGGAAGGGGGTGGGGGTGTCTGAGGGAGGTAGGGGCACAGAACCGAGAAGTGGAGGGGTTGGAGGGGAAGGGTGGGAGAATCGGAGAGGGGAGATGGCCCTTGAAAAACACACCAGAAATACCTTACTCTGCATACTACTACTACTACTATTATTATTATTATTATTATTATCATTATCAGTAGTAGCAGCATTAGTAGTAGTAGTAAATACTTGTCATCCTACATCATCCGGGCATGAACTCGATGGCCTGCATGCCAAAGTCGCCTGTCGCCTGCAGTCCATCCTCCTCCTTTTGGGGGATAGGGAGGGAACTCAGGGACGTGTGTATTGGCGGGCAGTGGGGCCATCCAGTTGTATTGGTGTCACCACGTAAAGGCATCCCTTTCTAGCACCAATAAACCAGTAAACAACACATATACAGCGATTAGTGACGCGATCACCTTTTAAAGAAAAATACAGAACCTACGTTACAAATAGCCCTGTAACTCCCACGACCAAGGAGGACAGCACGTACCACGAGCTCTCCCTTTCTTGTAAATTATGTCTTGCGATCAAACAGCCTACTGCTTATCCTCACCCTTACACGTGATACTGAGTGACGATGATAATGATGATGAGGGTGTTGCCCAAAACTTCCGGATCAAATACAATGGCATTCTGATATCAATGCAGACCCCTAACTTGTATAAATCCCTTCACGATGATAACGCATTCCTTTTTCTTTATATTTCAACCTACATTAGTTTTCACTCTGCTAAGGGAAAACTTTTTACTCTGGAGAGATTAGACACAGATTTACTTAACCCCATGAGTGCCAGAGATCTTTCCTAAGCTGAGCAAAATCGTCTGGAACAAGCAAGCAAACAAGTACAGAACAATTCACTAGATGGATGGCATTGAGGGAACGAGAGTCAATATTTCAACACCAACCCCATTCAGCCCGATGATGAATATTCCCTTTCTTTTCATATTCCTACCTCCAGACGATTTTCTTTACCTCAGGATCCATAGAAGTAAGGGGTCAACCAAGTCTATAAGTAACTCCCCCAAAAAAGAAAAAAAAAATCCTAATTCTGACTTAGCTCGTCTAAAGATGGCACTCACACCGAATAAAATTGTCTTAAGCCAGGAAGAATGGCATGAAAAATCCGACACTGGACCAAAAGGGTTAGTACCGTGAATGACACTGGGAATCGCTGACCAGGAAGAATCAGGCAGAAATTTCTCCACTTTAGCTACATCAAGCAAGCGATCCACTAATGTCAATCCCCGCCACACCCTACACTTACACAGGACACTTCGTAGCGCCTCTTCCTTAGCGATTTATGTAGTACACCTTAACATTACGTGCTCTGTTGCCTTTATCATTTGAATACTATATTAGAGGAAGGTGCTGCAAAATAAATCGATAAGAAAAAGGTGTTAAGAAATATGGCTCCAACACTAAAGTTAGATTTCTTCTTGTTTTCCCGTATATAGAAAGGATAAACTGACACCAACACTACACTGACACCAGCACTACACTGACACCAACACTACACTGACACCAACACTACACTGACACCAGCACTACACTGACACCAGCACTACACTGACACCAACACTACACTGACACCAACACTACACTGACACCAACACTACACTGACACCAACACTACACTGACACCAACACTACACTGACACCAACACTACACTGACACCAACACTACACTGACACCAACACTACACTGACACCAGCACTACACTGACACCAACACTACACTGACACCAACACTATCTGCAGTCAGTCACAGATCAATTAATTCAACCTTGCAAAGATCTCCATTAGTGTAGGGGATTTAATGATGGTTGTCTCTAAGCTCTCCAGTTCGAAAAATCCCTCCAGCGTTGAGGAAAATCGTCTGGTCAGTATGGGTTCCGTCAGGGACGCTCCACTGGCGAGCTTCTCACCTACCTTTCAGACTCCTGGTCATCCTCCTTCCGGGACTTTGGTGAAAGCTTTGCCATTGCACTTGACATCTCAAAGGCTTTCGATCGAGTCTGGCATATATCTTTAATTTCCAAACTGCCCTCTTACGGTTTCTAACCTTCTATCTGAGCCTTCATCTCTAGCTTCCTTTCTGGTCGTTCTATAGCTGCTGTTGTAGACGGCCATCGTACTTCTCCTAGATCTATCAACAGTGGTGTTCCTCAGGACTCTGTCCTATCACCTACTCTCTTCCTTTATTCATCAATGACCATCTAAGCTGTACATCTAACCCTATCCACTCATACGCTAATGATTCCACCCTTCACCTTCCCATTCGGTTCCCGCAACGTCCATCTCAGCAGTTGCTTCAACAAACAAGGGATGAGGCTATGGAATACCTAATGTCTGACTTGGCTCATATCTCCGACTGGGGTAAAGGTAATTGTTTTTAATGCATCAAAGACTCAGTTCTTACACCTATCAACCCGACAGAATCTTCCACAGGAGTACCCACTAATCTTTAATAATATTCAGCTTAATCCTGCATCATCCTTGAACATGCTTGGGGTTTCATTCACTCGGGACTCATCTTGGAAAGATCATATTACATCTCTTGTAAAATCTGCTTCCAAGAGATTACGTGTGCTAAGCCGACTCCGTACCTTCTTTACCCCTGCACAGTTGTTCACTTTATACCCGGGTTTTATTCGCCCTTGTGTTGAGTACAACTCTCATGTGTGGGGAGGCTCCTCAAATACAGCTCTTCTCAAAAGGGTGAAGTCAAAGGCTTTTCGTCTCATTAACTCTCCTCCTCTTACTGGCTCCCTTCAACCTCTGTCTCTTCGCCGCACTGTTGCATCTTTATCTCTTTTCTATCGCTACTTCAATAGTCACTGCTCCTCTGAACTGTCTGCTTGCATTCCTCCACCTCTAAGTCGGGCGCGTAGCACCCGTGTAGCAACAAACTCTCATCCCTTTTCTGTCCAGCTCTCTAATGCAACAAGTCACCTCTGGAACTGTCTCCCTCTGTCTGTATTTCCTACTTCCTATGATCTGTCTTTCAAACGCAGTGTGTCCAAGCATCTCGAAATGAACGGATCTTGATTTTGGCTCTCTTTTGTATGCTTTTATCTTGGAAGGAACGGTTTCCGAGCTCTTGGCCTTTGATTCCTTCTTCCTTGCATAAAAAAATAAATAAATAAATAAAACTGAATTAAGAATATGTAATGAATTAAGAATATTTAAAAGACGCCATTGCAGTGAGAGTAATTTTAAGAGTGAGAAGCTGACTTTATGGTGCCTTTTTTTGCGATGGAAATAAGTGTAAAAAAGTTGTGTGTGTGTGTGTGTGTGTGTGTGTGTGTGTGTGTGTGTGTGTGTGTGTGTGTGTGTGTGTGTGTGTGTGTGTGTGTGTGTGTGTGTGTGTGTGTGTGTGTGTGTGTGTGTGTGTGTGTGTGTGTGTGTTTACGTGTAAGTAAATGTGGATGTGTTGTGTGTATATATGTAAGTAGTTATGTGTTGTGTGTATAAGTGTATGTACGTGTGTGTTGTGTGTATAAGTGTATGTACGTGTGTGTTGTGTGTATAAGTGTATGTAAGTGTAAGTCTGTGTTGTGTATAAGTGTATGTAAGTGTGTGTTGTGTGTATAAGTGTATGTAAGTGTGTGTTGTGTATAAGTGTATGTAGGTGTGTGTTGTGTGTATAAGTGTATGTAAGTCTGTGCTGTGTGCATAAGTGTATTGTTTATGTGTAAGTTGTGTATATACTGTAAGTGTATGCAGGTGTGTGTTATGTTTACCGTTGGGTATTGCTTTTGTGTGTGTGTGTGTGTGTGTGTGTGTGTGTGTGTGTGTGTGTGTGTGTGTGTGTGTGTGTGTGTGTGTGTGTGTGTGTGTGTATAGGTGTATGCTGGTGTGTGGGTGTACAGTTCCATGTTCCAAAAAGTATGAAAGTATGTTTATCGGATGTGTATCATTATAAAGATTTATGTGTATATGTGGGTAAATGTATGGAGATGTGTGTGTTGTATGTAATTTGTGTGCATGTGTCCGTTTGTGTGTGCGCAGATGCATTCCATGTGCATATGCGCTGGGTGAAAACATAGAGCGCGTGTGGGTCATATGTGCATATATAGGTAAGCTGGGTGTGGGTGTGTAGTGTGGGTGTGTGTAAGTGTGTTGTGTCCATAAATGTACTGTGTGCCCAGATGTACTCTCCTGGTGTAGGTGTACTAAATAGCAGGTGTATGGAATGTTGCTGCATCTGCGTGTAAATGTACCCTATGTAAGCCGTGTGTGTGTGTGTGTGTGTGTGTGTGTGTGTGTGTGTGTGTGTGTGTGTGTGTGTGTGTGTGTGTGTGTGTGTGTGTGTGTGTGTGTGTGCAGATTCACTGTCTAAATATAGCCAGTGCAAGTCTACTCTGTGCACATGTGCTGTGAATGTAGGCCTTAAGTGGGTACGTGGATGTGCTGTGTGTACATATTCCCCTGTGTGTGTGTGTGTGTGTGTGTGTGTGTGTGTGTGTGTGTGTGTGTGTGTGTGTGTGTGTGTGTGTGTGTGTGTGTGTGTGTATGAGGTGTATTTGGGCATTATGTGTGTGCAGAAGTGTGTTGTGTGTGCATATTTACAGCTAGGTTGTGTAAGTTTGTAATCTGTGTGCGTTTCCGTGTGCGTCTTTGCACAAATATACTGTAGGTGTACTATGTGTAGGTGTACTGTGTGCGTGTGTGCGTGCGTGCCTGACCGCTAACTTGTGTACATCGCCAACCTTCGTCCGTATCCTCCATTCCTGACCTCCCTCACACTGGCTCACACCCTATTCCTCACACCTCATACCTTACACCTTTATACCTCACACTCTCACAGGTCGCACCTCACCTCCCACACACATTACACCTCACACTCCACACTCACTCCTCAAATTCCACTCACATCTCATCCTCAAACCCCACACTCACACCTCACCCTCGTACCCCACACTCGCACATGTCCCTCATACCCCACACTCACACTTCACCCTAATACCCCACACTCATACCTCACACTCACCTTCACACCTTATTCCCTCACACCTGATCCTCACTTTTTACATCCCACATCCTCACAACACATCCTATACCCTCACATTTTCATCTCACTCACTCTTTATGGCCACACATCCCACGCTGAGCACATACCTTACCCCGATAACTCACACTTACCTCGCTCTCTCGCATCCTCACATCTCATACCCTCACACCCTCCTTCCCTGGCCCTTCATCTTCCACATTCTCTAGAGTACATAACTAAAATTCTTCGTTTCTCACACTCAAAAAATCTCAAACACTTACTATCTCACCTCTCGCACTCTTTCACACTGTCAGTCTCTCACCCTCACACTTCAGCTCTCTCACAGTCACTCTTCTCCCCCTCACACTTCACCTCCCTCACAGTCACTCTTCTCACCCTCACACTTCACCTCTCTCACAGTGTCTCACCTCATTCTCACACTTCGTCCTTAAATCTTCACCTTGACCCTGACCTGCTCCATCCTCGTCTCTCTCACTTCCCTTCATAACACTCTCAGGCTCCTATGACTCCTCCACTCCCCGTCCCTACACCCTCATCCCTCCTACACCCATCACGGACCCACACTTACACCCTCACCCCTCATACAATCGCCCTTCACACCTTCAGATCCCTTACTCTCCTTATCCCCGTGAATCTCATCACTTCCACACCATTTTATTCAACTCACGAAAGGCCCTCTCTTACTGAAATGGTTACTGAAAGCCATATTTAACACCTACAGTTCACTAAGTCTCCCTAACCTACATCTAACCTTATAAGGGAAGCAAGAACACAGTAAAAACTATGTCCTCAGAGTCAAGGGGTTCAAACTTCATTCCCCACACCCTCATTCCTCACTTGATGCTAGTTTCCTTTACAAGTTAAGAAAGTGGTGATTATGATAACCATTCCTGCTTTCCTGTAAAATTTCCCTAACTGTTTTGTATGCTGTGTGGTAGTTTATTATTGTTGTTGTTATTATTATTATTATTATTATTGTCGGCTTCAATTGGAGGGAGTGTGGGTGAGGAGGGCTATCCTTAATTGCTATCCTTGTCTTACACTCACGGAACAGATACCATAGTCATAGTCTAAAGCACGCGGCCTCGAAAAAAACAATAATAATAAATAATACTATAATAATAAAAATAATAATAATAGCAATGATGATGATGATGATGATGAAGATGATGGTGATAAGAGAACAGGCTGGATGGAACGTTCGAATCAGTCCCGACTCATACCGTAACGTGTTCGAAGCCCACGAGGAAAGGTGTGGCGCTGGGATACCTGCTGAGGCGTTGGGTGTCTGGCCCCTATTATCGTCAGGTAAGGAGGGTCCCTAACACCTCTTCCTTAACGACTTACTTCCCAAACTGCTCATTGATATCCCCTGATCTGCTTCTTGTGTCTTTTCAGTATCGACATAGATGGCACGAATTACACACAAGAATATGGTAAAGGAGCTGAATCCAGAAATAAGGCGCTCAGGAAGAGGTGTTAGTAAGCTTCCTAACCGTACCATAATATCGTCCACTGCGCCTGTCTCTTGGTAATTTCACAGACCAAGTTTTAACAATTTTCGGCCATAAACTCATACTGGTGACCTACATCACAAACTTGAGAAAGGTGTTTGGAGATACTAGGCTGTACGTACATAGAGGTTTCAGGGCCAATCGCACCAGATATAAAGGTGTGAAGCAGTGGCGAGGAACGCTGGTATGAAAGAGAACTGATAATCTGCCTTAACAATCCTCCATGTAGTTCTTAGCATTAATACTACGTCTTCTTCTTCTACTTCTTCTTCCTCCTCTTCCTGCTCCTCCTCCTCCTCCTCCTCCTCCTCCTCCACTTCTTTATTTACATTTCTTACACTTAAGCTATGTATAAGGTTGCTTGATTCTTCTTACACCTGTACACACACACCTTCAAATGAGTTAATATAAAGGTGAAAATACGTAAACAGGACGATTTTTGGTAATGGTAAAATGATAGAGGAGTTGCTTGTTTTGCGTGAGAGAGAGAGAGAGAGAGTCACTGCGGACTTTAAATAGTAAGAAAAAGAATGAGCTTTAGAATATTAGCACTGGGTGAGAGAGAGAGAGAGAGAGAGAGAGAGAGATTCCACTGGGGCGGTGACCTAGAGGGAGGCCGTAGTGTCTGTGTGGTGTGGTGTGGTGTGGTGTGGTGTGGTGTAGTGCAGTGCAGTGCAGTGCAGTGCAGTGCAGTGCAGTGTAGTGTAGTGTAGTGTAGTGTAGTGTAGTGTGGTGTGGCGTAGTGTGGTGTGGTGTGGTGTGGTGTGGTGTGGTGCAGTGTGGTGTGGTGTGGCCGACGCCCTCTGTCCTACCTACCCACAGTCACCACACCCTTTCTCTTCCATTACTATCTTCTATCATATATTTGGCGGTGCAGCGAGGGACATATAATCGCATACTGCTTCACACTGCGTCTACCTCACACTACCCCCTCCCTGACGCAAACTACCCCATTACGTCTACTTCACACTGAGGTTATGTCCGCCACTTTCCTCCCTGACTCATTATATCAGAGCATATCACAGTGAACACAGGAATATACCAAGCCTCTCTCAGTTTAGGAAAATTAGCCAGCGGGGGACAGAGGGTGGAAGAGGTGAAATAATAGGCGAACTTTTAGGACTGGCTGTAATTTTTAAGCATTTAATTCAGCTTAGTGGAAAGTCTTAAACCTTTCTTAAGTTGAATAAAAATGTTAGGAGGAAGCAAGAGTTAACCAAGACATCATCGTACTGAAGAGCCTGACATCAACACTCTAGGAATAATCTCCAGTATTGTCTACCTTCCATCACTAATCCTCCTAAAACAGACGATTTTACTCATCTCTGGGGAGGCCTTTCGTGGTGAAGTGGCAGGTTAAAGTTTCATCTAACTCTCAGCCTAGTTTGAAAAGTTTGTCCTGTGATTAAACTCGTCTATGGAATTAAAGAAAAAAATCAGAAAAGATGTTATTGTAGTGAAGGTGCAGTTTTTTTTTTGTCCTTTCCGTCCAATCACCGCTCGCAACCCACTACACAAATCGATTGACCCTAATTTTACACTAATGATTAATCTTTTCTTTATTTTATCGGCTCATTAGTTTCCAAGGTGTTCTTTCTCACCTGCAGCCGGCTTTAAGTGATACAAAAATGGAAGAAACTATTGTTGCAGGTTTCGTTGTCTTTCGCCTCCCCTCCCCCATCTTCTTCTTCCCTTTATGAGTTCCTTGATTGTTCTTCACCCTCCACACCCTCTCTCCTTACACTACCTCTCTTCACCCTTCCTCCCACACCCTGACCCTACATTCACACCTCCACCCGACACCCACCACCATCACCCTACTCACAAATCATCACACTCCCTCACCCCACACCAACATCATTTTCCCACCTTCACTTTTGTTTCACAGCAGAACTCGCACTCTGCACCCAAACTGCTACGTCCTCCCTAACCTCACACTCATCCTCACTCTAAACTCACACTTTAACCTGCCACCCTACTCTCACTCGCACCCTCCACTTATTTTAAGCCTATCTAGACGTCCTCTCACACCTCACATCCTCACACCCTTACACCTCAGATCTCAAACTTGCCTCTCATACTTTCGCATCTCACACTCTCACACTTCATCTATCCCTACCTTAACCCCAATCACAGTACCTGAGCCTCTAACTTACCTCTAGCACATCACCTCCACTCCCACGCACCTTACACCTACCTTCACTCTCAAAATTAACACCCTCACCCTACTTGTGCCTAACACCCTCATGTTATATCTACTCTCTCTCAGCACACACACACACACACACACACACACACACACACACACACACACACACACGGCTCAGTACCTTCACCTTAAACCCCATACTCTACCCCCACCATTCCTCGCACTAACATAGCCCCTTTCCTCACCCTCACATCATTCACCCTAACTACACACACACACACACACACACACACACACACACAATGAACACCCTCACCTTAAAACAATTCCCTCCATTCTACCCTCCCCTACCCTCAACCCAACTCACAGCCTCCTCCTCCCTGGCACCCCACCTCCCTCACCCTACACCTCTGCTCACACACTCCCCCTCCCCCAACCCACACCCACCTCTCCCCTCCCCCATCCCATCCCAAAAGGACCTCCACGAAGCCGAAGCCGCGCGCCAGTGAAGGGTGTCGGACGAGGACATTCTTGCGGTCTCACGTAGCCAGCGGCCATCCAGCTCTTTCTCAAAATAAGCAGACACATTGCAGACATGCTCGCTGCCTCCGACTCCTCCACCCACGGCTTCGGCTTCGGTCTCGGCTGCACGAACGGCCTCCTGGCGTCCGTGGCGATGGTGCGACGCCGCGACGAACGCATTTCGGCGTGAACTGAACAGGTGGTGGTGTTTTTTGTTAGTTTGGCTGTGCTGTGGCTTCGGTTACACACATACACTGCTTGGGAGGGCAGGCAGGCAGACAGGAAGGGATGAGGGAGAGATGGGGGAGGGAAGGGAGGGATAGATGGGGGAAGGAGGGGAGGGAGGGAGGGATGAGGGAGGAAATAAGGAATGAGAGAGGGAGGGAGGGCAGGACGTCAGGGAGGAAGAGAAGGGAGGGATGGAGATGAGCAGGGAGAGGGAGAGATGACGGAGGGCAGGGAGGGAGGAAGGCATGAGGGAGGGCAAGGAGTGAGGGAGCGAGGAAAGAGTGGGGCAAGGAGAGATGGGAAAAGCAAGGGAGGTGTGAAAGAGTGATGGTAGGTATAAGGGAGGGGAGGGAGATGTGACAGAAGTAAGGGGGGACTGAAGTGTGATGGAGGGAAGGAAGGAGTGAGGAAAGTAAGGGGAATGTGAAAGAGGGAAGACATGTACTGAGGGAAGGGAAGGCAGTGTGAAAGAAGGATAGAAGGAAGGATGGAAGGTGTGAAGCACGAGGCGGATGGAATGAGAGAGGAAAGTGTGAGGAAAGAGATGTGGAGAGAGGAGGTGTTAGAGAGAAGACTGGAGAGATGGAGGGAGGAGGAAGGAACTGTGAGAATGAAAGGAAGGAGTGAGGCAGGCGGGAGGGGTGGAGGGGGAGGGAGGAAGAGAGATAGAGGGAGGGAGGAAGGGAGGGAGTAGAGGCTGTGGGGAGAGAGATGTGAGAAAGGAACCCAGAGAGGTGAGTGTGTGTGTGTGTGTGTGTGTGTGTGTGTGTGTGTGTGTGTGTGTGTGTGTGTGTGTGTGTGTGTGTGTGTGTGTGTGTGTGTGTGTGTGTGTGTGTGTGTGCGTGCGTGCGTGCGTGTGCGTGCGTGTGTGTGTGTGTGTGTGTGTGTGTGTGTGTGTGTGTGTGTGTGTGTGTGTGTGTGTGTGTGAGAGAGAGAGAGAGAGAGAGAGAGAGAGAGAGAGAGAGAGAGAGAGAGAGGAGGGAGCGTGTGGTAGCATAAGCTTGTGTCTTATAGTGTTGGAGTGAGACTGAGGGCAGACACCCCGGCCTCAACCACACACCACTCCACCACACCACACCACACTACGCCACAACACATCTCACACCACCACACACTACCACACAACACCACACACTACCACACACCACTCACTCCATAATTGCACCACACCACATACCACACACCGCCACACACCACGTACCACACACCGCCACACACCACGTACCACACACCGCCACACACCACACACCACGTACCACACACCACCTCATACCACACCACAACACACCTCACACCACCACACAACACCACACACTACCACACACCATTCACTCTATAACTGCACTACACCGCACCTCACCAAACCACACAACATCAAATACCACACAGCACCATATACCAAACAACCACCACATCACGCACCTCCCACTCCATAAGTACATCACACTGAAAAACACTACACCACCCACTTCACACCTGCAGTACGTCACACAACATCACACCACACACCACACCACATCGCTCACCACACTGCTTTCTCCACGCACCGCACCAAAGATTCCACACACTATACCACACACCAACCCACACCATACCACACACCAACCCACACCATACTCTGGCCATCCATCCATCGCTCCTTCTTACAATCCTTTATATTACCCCATCAGAAGCGTAGGAACCCTGGGCTAGGCTACTTATTCTCGACATTTAAGGTGAGGATTGACCAGCCTCGCGAACCCCTGAGTGGCATTAAGTGGGCAATTAACTTCAACCAACCCTCGGATACAAACCTTTATTGGCTCAGTCGGGTTGGGGCGCCGTAATCCACTAAACTGTCAGGAGTTATCTGGTTACATGGCTTCTTGGTTTAAAGAAAAACTACTTGGTTTGTCACTCAGTGCAGATTCAACCTAAGACAGCACTACATCGAGTGAGTGGATGGAGCGCGTCCCCCATTAACCAGATAAACAGAAACTCCTTAACACACCGAATCGGGCACCACACCACTCAACACACCATTCTCACCACACCACACCACACCATCATAACACACCATATCGTGCTCATCACAAAACATACTCCACACACACACACACACACACACACACACACACACACACACACACCTTATACATTACAAAATCTTAGGGCCGTCCCAGAATACACAATGATTTACCCAGGAGAGAGAGAGAGAGAGAGAGAGAGAGAGAGAAATGCACGCCACAAATACACAAATACATAGGAATACAGTATAAGAATTGTAAAGAGGAGAGGGGGGGCTTGGGGGGGAGATGGAGAGGAGGAGGAGGAGGGGGGGAGGAGGAAGTGGTGGAATGCGGAAGATGAAGGTATGTGAGAGAGAGAGAGAGAGAGAGAGAGAGAGAGAGAGAGAGAGAGAGAGAGACAGACAGACAGACAGACAGACAGACAGACAGAGAGAGGGAGAGAAATGAATGAATGAATGAAGAAAGTGAGGAAGCAGAGAAGAAAGCAGCTGAATGAATGAGGTTAGAATGAGTGGGGTGAAAGTGGAATGAATGGCCGATGCAGGCAAAGTGAATGCCGGTTGAGAGGTCAATGAATGGAGGATGAGAGAGAGAGAGAGAGAGAGAGAGAGAGAGAGAGAGAGAGAGAGAGAGAGAGAGAGAGAGAGAGAGAGAGAGGTGGTTTAGAACAAGCATTACGTAAAGAAAGCAAAAACCGACATGATGTTGACAAAGAGAAATGAATTTGCTTGATAGGTAGGTAGGTAGGTAGGTAGGTAGGTAGGTAGGTAGGTACTGTATATAGGTATGTGAATAAAAAGATAAGCAAATAGACATACACAAGTAAGTAGGTAGGTAGGTAGGTAGGTAGGTAGGTGGTAGGAACGTAGATTTGCAGATAGGAAGGTAGGTAGGTATGTAGGTAGTTAGGTATTTTGGCGGGTAAGTAGATGGATAATAAAGGTAGGTACGTCAGTATGATGGTAAGTAGGAAAGTCTGCAAGTACGTAGGAAGATATACAGTAGGTAGGTAGGTAAGTACGTCTGTAGGTAGGTAGGTAGGTAGGAAAAAATACTGAATAGGTATACAGTTAAATAAGTGATGTGTATGTTAGGGAAGAGAGGAATATATGTAAGTATGTAAGCAGACAGAATGGTAGGTAGGTTGGTAAGTAGACAGGTAGGTAGGTAGGTATGCAGGTGGGTGGGTAGGTAAAGGTGGGGAAGCATGCAGCCACTAGAAAGGCATGCAGGAGCTGGGGGGTAAGTTGGGGGGGGGGGTGCAGGCCAGCAGGCAGGGTGGTCATAGATAGGTAGGTAGGCAGGCAGGTAGGTAGATGGGTAGGTAGGTAGGTGGGGTGAGTAGGATGGTTGGGTTACTTGGTTGGTTGATAGACAGACAGACATAGATAGATAGATGGATAGATAGACAGATAGGAAGGTAGGTAGGTGGGTAGGTAGGCAGCCTGACAGGTAGGTATTCACGTAGGTAAGCATGCAGGTAGGTAGGTAGGGAGTTGGGCAAGTAGGTACATGGGTAAGTAGAACAGTAAGTAGAGAGAGAAAGAGAGAGAGAGAGAGAGAGAGAATGGAGAGGCAAGGAATGTAGGGCCTAGGAGACAGTTAGGCAGCTAGGTAGGTAGGTAGGCAGGCCACTCACCGAGCAGGCAGGCAGGCAGGCAGGCAGGTGGTGACGTCACGGGTAGGAATGCGGCGGCGGAGCATCAAACAAGTGAGAGTCTGGAAGCGCACGAGAAGAAACTCACTCATGGGCTGCCTACATTCTCTCTCTCTCTCTCTCTCTTACTGTTAACATTCTAACTCATTCTTTTTTTCTTCCTATTTAAAGCCCAGTCTCTCTCTCTCTCTCTCTCTCTCTCTGTCACTGTTGGAATTCTAACATTTTTTCTTCTATATAAAGACCCACAATCTCTCTCTCTCTCTCTCTCTCTCTCTTCTCTCTCTCTCTCAGTGACTGTGAACATTCTAAAACTCATTCTCTTTTCTTACTATTTAAATCTCTTCTCTCTCTCTCTCTCTCTCTCTCTCTCTCTCTCTCCACTGCCACTTTCTCCCTGACCAATTAACATTCCTTTCTAAATATACACACTGGCCATCTCTCCTCTCATCACTCATGCCTTTTGTCTTTCTCCAATTTCTCAATAAATATTCCTTATTCATTTTACAGTATTCATTTTCCTGAGAGAGAGAGAGAGAGAGAGAGAGAGAGAGAGAGAGAGAGAGAGAGAGAGAGTTAAATTATACACATTGTCCACTCTGATAAGCAACATTATTTTTGCCTTACTGTTGATCCTGAAGATAATTGTTGCTGTAAACCCTTTGAACCAGAGTTTTATTTTTATTATTCCTGATTCCTTTATTCAGCTCTGGAGAGAAATACTGAACTGGAGAAAATAGACAATAAAGCAATAAATAATGAAATAAATAAATGTACAGTCGCGGACACAAATATCGATCCATCTCCAAACGATAAATTACGGGACTATGAACGATGCTTCTGAATCCTCATGAAGCAATGTTCGGAGCCTCACAGACTTCTCGCAATGCTGTGCTGGTGTTTCATATTTATTCAGCCAAAGAAATGAGGGGATAATACTGGAGGAGGTTAATTTTTGGTCATTATTATCCAACATGTGGTCAAGGGAGTGGTCTGCCAGTCACTCCCTGGCTAAGTCGCCTCTCAACAGTCATTAACCCCACCAGTCCGGTGACCTAATTAACTGGTATTTTGCTTTTTCCAATCTTATACTGACTTTCGGGGAGAGGCCTTGCACTGGAGGGTTAATGAAGGCTGTATGGAGCCCTTCAAAATCGAAAAGTTGTCATATTTTGAACAGAAATCACCTGATACCAAAAAAAAAAAAAAAAAAAAGGTAATTGGAGAGAAGTGGTTAAATGAAGAGGATGGCTGAGGATAAATGCCTACCTAGCGCACGAGGGTCAATATGGCAGGCTAACAGTTTTTTCCTCTTTTCCTTTATTTTTCACCAATCCTGTGATGCATAGTGGTATCATTTTCGGCAATGCGGCCTATACCGTTGAGCTAGACTGTGTGTGTGTGTGTGCGCTTTAACTCCTCCTAGGCTGACACTTTCCAGGTGGGTTCAGCTGGTTACTGGGAAGGTTTTCTACTGCAGTATATACAATTTGCAGCCATCATTTTTAGAGGGGGTCAGTCCCCCTCACCAAATTAAAAATTCTATGAAATGGTGAAAAGAAGGCAGATAAGGCTGATATCTTACAGTATGTTCTGTAGTGGATTCCTATGCGTAATGCGATCACTGGGGAGTGTATTCCCCCTCTCGTAGTGATTCTTCGGGGTCAGCCCCCTCCCAAATATAATACGATCGGAAATTGGGGAAAGTGAATGCAAAGATTTCAAAGAAACTCCTCAGTTTAGTTCGTCTGGTTCCTTGATAATGTCTTACATAAAGTTTTCCATCGTTTACTTTTGAGGAGGTAAGCCCCCCTCATGAAATTAAAAATTCTCAAAAGTAGTCAAAGGAGGGCAGATATGGCTCTGATAGCTTTATACGATGGACTATCATCCGTAACGCGATACTTAGTGAGCGTGAATCTCCCCCAATGATTCTTGGGAGTGTCAGCCCCATCACCCCTGCCCCCCCCCAAAAAAAAAGAGAAATATAAGAAAGATATGAATACGTCTGGTTACTCCAAAAGCCTTCCATTATATATGATATTCCAGCCATGATTTTTAAGGGGGCCAGCCCCCTCACCAAGTTAATATTCTCAGAAATAGCGAAAGGAGACCAAATATGACTTGGACATCTTCCTACTTCCTGTACAATGGATTATCATCCGTAATGCGAGATTTAGGGAGCGTGACCCCCCAACCCCTGTGATCCTTGGAGGGGTCAGCTCCCTCCCCAAAATGAACATGATCAGAATTATGTGACTGTGACTGCACCTCAAAGAAACAGGCATGAAAATCGCAGGATTGGGTATGCAGTTTGCATGTTTTCTCTGAATGGACAGGAAGAAACTGCACATCAGCTTAGTCTATTATTTTTTGCAAATTCCCATTCTTCTCGTACAGTACGATACATAACAATCCACTTTACATCCAGTCCATCAATGATACTGCCAGGGGAACTGGGACAAGAGAAACAGCCCTTGTCCACGAGTCTTACCGGTCCGAAAAGAGACCTTGGGTTCTTCCAGTTACCGTATTCTACGTGAAAAAAGAGGTTCCGTAGCACCTCCTTAGCAATTTATTTTGCACATTATACCGTAGCATTTGCTTGTGTGTAATTTCTATCGTTTTAATATCCACATCAATTACATTAATACAAGGGGATACTAAAGTAATTTGTGGAAAAAATAGCTAAGGAAGGGATGTTAACCCACAAGAGTTAACTGTTACTCCCAGTCATTCATGTATGCAAGAGATGAACTCTGGAACCGTCTTCCTCCTTCTGTATTTCCTACAGCCTATGACCTCCAGTCTGTCAAACGCAGTGTGTCCAGGCATCTCGAAACGAACAAACCTCGAATTTGGCTCTTTCTTACACTGTTTTCGTTTTTATTTGGAGGGAATACTCTAGCGGGCTTCTGGCCTTTGGTTCCTTCTTCCTTGCATTAAAAAAAAAAAAGTTCGAATACGAGCTTTAAGTGAATGAGCTGTGAAGTCGGCCAGTGAGTGAGTCAGTGAGTGAGTGAATGAAAGAATAAACTGGGTGAGTGAGTGAGTGAGTGAGTGAGTGGTTGAGTGAGTGAGTGGGTCAGCCTGTCACCAAGATACTGCAGCCATCCAGTCAGTCACAGTCCACCTAGAGCTATGCAGTCAGCCAGTCAGTCAGAGATAAACCTTCCAGCAGCCACCCAGCCAGTAAACACACTCACTGACACCTTCCCGCACCGCTACACACACACACACACACACACACACACACACACACACACACACACACACACACACACACACACACCACCCACACAAGGCACACATATTCTCTCTCTCTCTCTCTCTCTCTCTCTCTCATCAACAGCCAGAAAGACAGCCAGACAGACCTACAATAAGCCACGGGTAAATAACAGCCACCCAGCCAGTCAGTAAGCCATGAGGCACTAAGTATAGCGCACAGCCAGACAGCCAACAAGAATATAAAGCCAGACAGCCGAGAATGCCAGCCAACCAGCCAGACGGTCAGCCAAAAGACAGCCACACACACACACACACACACACACACACACACACACACACACACACACACACTGACCCAAATAAACACAATCAACAGACAGCCATGAACTCAACCAGGCATTCACTCAACCCCCACAGGCAAACGTCCCTTCATCCATCCACACACACATCCATCCACACATCTACAAATTAATCCATCCAATAATTCATCCAGACATCCACCTGAAATCCACACTGATTCACACATCCACTGATATATCCACAGATCCAGAAACTAACCCATCCACCAAATCATCCAGCTATCCACTTAAAAATCCACACAGGCAGCCACTGAGCCACATATCCACCCACATCTAGACAACCACAAATTTATCCAACCAGCAATAATTTATCCAGCTATCCATACACTAATCCAGACATCCACCTTCCAGATACCGATCCACTCACATCCACCTAGACATACAGCCATCCATCCATTTATCCTGACATCCATTCCTTTATCCACGCAAGAAACCACTCATCCACACATCCATCCAAACATCCACACATCCAGCCACTTATCCAAACATCCAAATTATTTATCCAGACACTTATTCAGCCACCTATCCAGACCTCTATCCACTTACCTGGCCACTTATCTCAACATTAAATCACGCAACCAGGAATCCAACCGTTTATCCATATATACAAACACCTTATCCTGACACTGTAATCCCCCACAAATAAAGGTGTTCGGTCATTTATCCAAGCACTTACTTTGCAGCGACTTATCCAACCATTCAGCTACCTATCCAGACACCCAGGAATCCAGTCAAGCACATCATTTCCTTCTACTTTCTCCTCCTCTCTCTCTCTCTCTCTCTCTCTCTCCTACACTTCCTCCCGTCAGCCCCTTTCTCCTCTTCCTTCTAACCTCCCCACCTTTCTCTTTCTCCTCTTCTCTCTTACACTACCCGAGTCTTCACTTCCCCAGCGAAAACTCTTCTCCTCACTCCTCTCTCCTGTTTACTGTCTCCTCTCTACTTTCTCCCTCCTGTTGTTTCCTTCTCGTGTCTCTCTCTTCACATATTACCCTCTCCTGTCTTCCCTTCCTTCCGCATCTTACTTTCTTCTCTTCCCTCTATCTTCCACATTTTACACTTCTAGTTTCTCTTTCACATCCTACTCTTCTTACTCTTCTCTCTCTCTCTCTCTCTCTCTCTCTCTCTCGTTTCCTCTACTCCTTGATCCTTCCCTTCCCTTCCCTCATTTCTTCTCCGTCTATCTTTCATCCTCTCTCTCTCTCTCTCTCTCTCTCTCCCTCTCTCTTCTTCATTTCGTTCTGCCGTTCTCCTGCCTTTCTTATTGCCCCCCCCCACACCTCCAGTTCTTCCTCCTCTCCTCCCCCTCCTCCTTCTCTTCCTCTTCCTTAGCTTAACTTCCTCTCCCACTACTTTTCCAGCCTCTCTTCCCTTCCTCCTTCTGCTCCTCTTCCTTAGCTAGCCTTCTCAATCACTAATTCTCGACTCCCTTCTACTATTCTCCTCCACTTCTTCCTCTCCCTTAGCTAGCTTTCCTTCCTCTCCAGTCTCTTCTCCCCTCTTCCTCCTCCTCCTCTTCCCTAGCTCGTCTTCTTCTCTAATTCTTCCTCCTCCTCCTCCTCTTGCCCCCGCACCCTCATTCCTTGCCTCTACCCCTTTAACAACCACATATGTCCTCTCCGTGACGTCATATGAACCACGTGGTTTTGTTGACATCCATGGTTTGTTTACATCGCGTTGTCATGGTTACGTCCTGTGACACCCCACAGACTAATGGACAGACTGGTAGATAAACATACAAATACATGGGCAGACAGATAGATACATGGATAGACAGATAGCTACTGTATACAGACTGACAGACAAACAGACAGACAGACAGGTAAAGATATTTCATATATATATATATATATATATATATAGATAGATAGATAGATAGATAGATAGATAGATAGATAGAGAGAGAGAGAGAGAGAGAGAGAGAGAGAGAGACAGACAGACAGACAGACAGAGATACAAAAACCAACACAGCTCTATCAGCCACTGCCTCCAATGACACATTTCATATATTCTTCCTACGTCCTTGCCATTTTATTTAACAGAAAAAATAATAAACTCTCCTACTGAACAGGTTAACGAGGGCTGTCTAACCACGCCAGTTCGAAAGTCTCTCTCTCTTCCGTATTTCCAACCTCTTCGCTATCACCTCTCTCACTGACTGAATAAAATCGTTAGGTGCCTCACACTTTTTTTTTTTTTTTTTTTGTCTATAGGCACAAAAATTCCCCGACTATTCCACTGCGTCTGCCTCACACTTTGGGCATGTCCGTCACTTTCCTCCCTGACGCATCACATCAGAGAGAATCATCTATGGCCAGAGATACACACCAAGCCTCTCTCAACTGTGGAATATTAGCCAACAGAAGAAAGTGACAGGTGCAGGATGTCAATTATTAGGTGAGCTTTCTAATTGTATCTTGTTAACTTAATCGTATGTGTGGATGGTTATGCCTGTGAGGTGAAATCCGGGGTTTGGATGGTGAATGAGTGTGTGGCTCATTTCACTGGGCATGCTGTTGATTAGGTCTCTCTCTCTCTCTCTCTCTCTCTCTCTCTCTCTCTCTCTCTCTCTCTCTCTTTTCGCTTCCTGAACCCTACCACACCCCATCCTTGGGTAGGAAAAACAGGTCGGATGATGATGATGATGATGATGATGATGACGATGGTGGTGGTGGTGGTGAATAAACAGATCAAGGATAACTGCTGAATAAATGAGTTAAAATCTTGCTTTATTATTTCGGAACCATAGATGTGTAAATGAATTATTAACTGGAAAGACACAAGGCTACAAAATATTACGAGCGAATGATTAGATATATAAATTCATCATCATCATCACCATCATCATCATCATCATCATAGCTACTTTTTCCACCAAATAATAGTGAAGAAAAATCAATCATCACCATCACCACCACCACCACCACCACCACCACCACCATCATCATCATCATCGTGACTTTTTCCCCCTCGTAAAGGTGGAAAAAAAAACAAGGCCATGTCACTAATATTGCATACATCAATGGTTGCAGTTTTTTTCCCTAATGACAAATTGCATCATCAATCGCCATCACAGCTGTTCCGTAAACAATCATGCCCCGAAGATCAAATAAACACCGTGACGTCACTCCCTCTAACCCAATAGCCAACCCCCCTCCCAGCTGTCTGAACGCTGATTGGCCACTCATCTGTGACGTCACGCAATGCCAGCCAATGATAAAGCGTCATTCCAGCTGCCTTTCCACTGATTGGCCTTTCATCTGTGACGTCATATAACAATATAAGTAATGACGTACCCTTCCAGCTGCCCACCCGCTGATTGGCCACTCACCTATGACGTCATAAGATCTCAGCCAATAACTACGAGCCTTCCCACCTGCCTCTCCGCTGATTGGTCTCTCATCTATGACGTCATGTACTGGGTGGCCAATGGGGGGTTTCCTTGCCTCACACTGCGCCATTCATGAGAAGCGCAGTAAAATGAGGAAAAGAGGAAGAGGAAGTGAGGGTCAAGAATGCATTATAAGAGAGAGAGAGAGAGAGAGAGAGAGAGAGCATTAAACCCCTCCAGTATGATGACCTATTGAGAGTGCAAAGGAGTACAAAGAAAAGCAAACAGCAACTGACCTTATGGTCCTTTCGAGGCTGTTTGTTACAGAGTAGACTATGACTACGAAATCTAATTCTACATGCTGGAGGATAAGAATAGTAAAGCAAGAAGGCTCCCCCCGCCTCCAAACCCTCCAGTTAATACTGGCAGGAAAAAGAGAAAAACCACCATGCAGCATGGAAATACTGACATGGAATCTTCATAGGAAAGACTGAAAAGGAAAGCTTACATTCTACAATATTTATCTATAAGCTACCAGTTTGAATAACATGAAAGAGAAAGTAGTAAGTAAAATGAATAATCAAATAAATAAATAAATAACACATGACATTACTGTATATACGGGTACGTTGAGTTACCGGGGCTTCTGTAGACACAGCGTGGAAATTGCACAGTGCACAGTGTGGATGTTCAGGGGTGGCATGCCAACCTTGCCTGGCGCTTTTAAGGTAGGCAGCAGTCAATCATGCCCCAGCTCCGTTCATTCCACTGAGACAAGGAACTTTCCCATGCGGGACAAACACACAAGTCACCTCCTGAAGCAGTGACCCCTGATACATTAAAAAAATCCAGATGGTGGTCACTTAACTAACAGGGACCCTCAGTGATCCACAGCCCATCACAGGTCGAAAGTATGAGTAGTGACCGTTAACTCAGGGCTATATGTGCATATCCTAGTCGGTGCTTATACGAGAGAGAGAGAGAGAGAGAGAGAGAGAGAGAGAGAGCATTAAACCCCTCCAGTCTGATGACCTATTGAGAGAGAGAGAGAGAGAGAGAGAGAGAGAGAGAGAGAGAGAGAGAGAGAGAGAGAGAGAGCATTAAACCCCGCCAGTCTGATGACCTATTGAGAGAGAGAGAGAGAGAGAGAGAGAGAGAGAGAGAGAGAGAGAGAGAGATAACCCTGCCCCGGCGCCTAAACCAACCATCAGTGGCCCGGAAGGAAACAATCAACATTAAATTAAGCAAAGGAATACACAGGAGTACAAAGGACAGGCTAGACAAGTATCCACATCAACCTTTTCAGTTCGATTACATATACCTTTTTTTCGGTCTAGCTATATAACAGACGATTTTATTCAGCTGGGAGGGTTGAACAGGTGGGGTTTAGGTATAGTCACTTTTTTAACACCTTTATTAGTAGTCCTCGTAAGCTGAATAAAATCGTCTGGTGCCAGCAAGGATAAAATACTACTACTTCTACTTCTTCTTCTTCTGCTACTACTACTACCACCACCACCACTACTACTATTAATAAAACGTCATGGGATTGAAGGGGTTAATTTCTTTCCTCAATGAATGCACTTAAAGGTTTCACTCTAGCGATTTTTTTTTTTTCAAAGTTAAGGGACTCTCCAAGTGTTATTGTATGGCTGTGTATGCATGAGTGATGATGATGATGATGATGATGATGATGATGAAAGGGGGGCTTACTGATTTACTATCCTTTTCTTCTTGCGATAGAACAGACACCAGCCATAGTCTACTCTTCAACATCACTATCATCATCATCATCATCATTCCATCCTCCATTTCCAGGCACGGACAAAAGTTAGCCTACCATTTCACTGCCTTCACTTCACCTTCAAGGCATGTCATTCCCGTTCCTCCTCGACGCATTATATCAGAGACAATCATCTATGGACAGAGAAACACACCCTGCCTCTCCCAGCCTAGGAATATTAACTTGCAGAGAAAAATTGCGTAAAGATATATTAGTCAAAGTTTTATCCCCGAGAAACTGTTGCCTTGTAGATTATGTATGTGTGTGTAGTCTGGGTGAGTTGATATTATTATTATTATTATTATTATTATTATTGCCATCATCATCAACACCGGTACTACTACTACTACTACTACTACTATTATTATTATTATTATTATTATTATTATTATTACTGATGGTGATGATGATGGCAGTAATAATAATAATAATAATTCTATCTAGAATAGATAGAATTATTATTATTATTATTACTGCCATCATCATCACCATCGGTACTACAACTGCTACTACTATTACTATTATTTTCATTTTTATTATTGCCATCATCATAGTAACCACCACCACCACCACCACTATAACTACTACTACGACTATTATCATTATTATTATTGAACAAAGGTGTGTCTAGGTCCCACCCACCAGATAAGGACCAGTGGCTCGTAAAAGCAGCCATCATGGAATACCAATGACCCACACTGCCATTCACTACACACCCAAACCCACCAAATTCCACAGCAAAACAGCCAGGAAAACTTCAAAACAGCCGGGAAAACTTCAATATAGCCAGGAAAACTTCAATATAGCCAGGAAAACTTCAATATAGCCAGGAAAACTTCAAATTGGCCAGGAAAACTTCAATATAGCCAGGAAAACTTCAATATAGCCAGGAAAACTTCAATATAGCCAGGAAAACTTCAATATAGCCAGGAAAACTTCAAATTGGCCAGGAAAACTTCAATATAGCCAGGAAAACTTCAAATTGGCCAGGAAAACTTCAATATAGCCGGGAAAACTTCAAATTGGCCAGGAAAACTTCAAAAAAATCGAGGAAAACTTTGAAGGTGTGTTGGACTAGCTTTTCTTCTCACCTGTACGACCTCAATGCCTTGATATATATTTTCTGTTCATTCCTCCTACCTAAAGACAATTATTTTCACCTTAAAGGGAGGCCATGAGTACCTATCCTTCCTTAAGTACGGAAAGTCTATCCTAAGCTGAATAAAATCGTCTGGAGGCTGCAAGACATACACAATACGCCACAGAACTGAAGGGATAATCGCTCCTCCAGTCATCAGCCACGTCCTTCAATGTTGTGGTTTTCAAATCTCTTCCTTTATCCTTATTAAATGGAATTATTATAAAGCCACATCAGTGACGAAATGCACGAAAAATTAAGTGATCGGGAGGGAGTATTTTTTTTAAACATATCGAAATGCAGTTACTCAGGAATCGTTGTATCTGCGTTGTCTGTGTGTGTGTGTGTGTGTGTGTGTGTGTGTGTGTGTGTGTGTGTGAGAGAGAGAGAGAGAGAGAGAGAGAGAGAGAGAGAGAGAGAGAGAGAGAGAGAGAGAGAGAGAGGCACAGTAGCTTTTGCTGTACACACTAGAGTTAGGATGTTCTGTTATGTCTAATCATATTAATTTTCACGGTAAATAACTTCCCTTCTAAATCCTTTAATAAGGTTGTATGGGTAGGCCGTGATGTGGTGTGGTGTGGTGTGCGGTATGGGACGGAGTGGCGTGGTATGGTGTGGTGTGCTGTGGTGTGGTAAGGAGTGGTATGGTGTGGTGTTGTGTCGGGCAGTGATATATGGTGTGGTGTGGTGCAACGTACAGTAGTGTGGTATGGTGTAGTGTGGTGTGGTGTGCCCAGTGCCATGGTTCCCACGCTACCCCTCCCTACCCTCCTTCCCACACGCCTTCCCTTACCTCTCTCTCTCTCTCTCTCTCTCTCTCTCTCTCTCACACACACACACACACACACACATACACACACACACACACACATACAAACAAACAAACACACAGACAATTTTACTTTTTCTCACTTCCTAGCTTCCTTTATATGAGAGAGAGAGAGAAAATCACATCTTCGACAATCATCCTCTCCCTACTCCCCTTTATCAACCCTTACCTACCTACCTACTTACTAACCTTCCTCCCTCCCTCCCACCCTCCCTACCTACCTACCTACCTACCTACCTTACCTTTCCTTATCTCGCTCCCTCCCTCCCTTTTTCTCCTCCCTTTACCTGCAGCCGTCAATCAGTGAAGGCGAGAGAGAGAGAGAGAGAGAGAGAGAGGCGAGGGAAAAACAAGGGCGGGAGGAAGCGAGGGAGAAAGGTAGATGCAATGGTGTGGAGGAAGGAAGCAGGAATGAAGGAAGGGAGAGAAAAAAGGGTGAGCAGGGTATGAGAGGGGGAAGGAAAGAAAGGGAAGGGAAGGAGGGAAAGGTATATTGGCAATCACGACCCTTCCTTCCCTCCCTCCCTCTTTCCCACGGAGGAAGGGAAGGAGGGAGGGAAGGAGAGGGAGGGGAGGGAGGGAGCGGGAAGGGGCAGATGCAAGAAAGTACAGAAATGAAGAAATCTACAAAAAGGTACTGGTGAGGAGAGAGAGAGAGAGAGAGAGAGAGAGAGAGAGAGACTGGCATGGAACAAGAAACACACATTATTTTGCAAGATAACAGGAGAAAATCAATATACGGTATTAGAAAGAATATGAACAGAGAATTAAAAAAAAAATACTAAGTCGATAATCATAGCAGTATATATATATATATATATATATATATATATATATATATATATATATATATATATATATATATATATATATCAAAAAAGGAAAAGAGCTGAAAGTAAAAATAACTGTATATGTCATTAGCAATGTAACTGACGCCTAACTAACTACAACACTGCCAGTACTGTCTACCCACTCACTATCATAGCAAGTTCTTCAGATAAATCACACAACTACCAAACGATTTTATTCAATATTTTTATTAAATTTTAATACTGGATGAGTAAATGAGGGGTATATCTAACCCAGGCAATCCAAAATATTTATCCAAAACCGATTTAAATAATTTGGAGATAGGAATAACAACATTTAATGCACTTCGTCGCATTGAAGAGGTTTAAGGACTGCAGCATGTGTTCTGGCTCCACTTTCATGTCAACCACAGCTCGTCAGCCTTAACTCAGCGTTGATATTTGTCGTTTGCATGTTTACCACGATTTTCTATGTAGTTCAAATCAGGCATTAAACTGTGATTACGTAAACAATGGTGTATCAAGACTACGATCACTCACAGGTACGTTACACATTACCATTCTGCGTGGTAAAGATGTTCCCAAACTGATTAAAATCGTCTAATATCAGCCTTAACAATAGAGTAAATCGTGACACCCCTTCCAAAGCGTCCGAGTAATCTTAGTTACTGGTACACTCACATCAACCACCGCCCCTAACCCGATGAACAAACTGAAGCGACACCTTTTCCTATTTAAAAAAAAAAAAAAAAAAAAAAAAAAAAAAAAAAAAAAAAAAAACAATCAACTGTCAACGTAAAAAAAAAAAGACCAACATTTTAAAAGAAAATCTGACATGGGTAAGAAAATATGTAGATATATGTTTTCTGTTATACTCTTTTTACTCTAACATAGCCTAAATTTGCCATATCTTGAACGCTCACTTATAGCAAAAAATTAACACCAGAATATGGTGTTAGTCACGAAGAAGTGCTATGTAAAGATGTAGAGCTTCAGTATTGCCTTTTTCTTGCATTTAGCTTCGTGAAACAAGCTGGAAAAGGACGAAAATCTGGGCCAAGTTAGGGCAAAAGGAGTATAATTACGGCATAGACATTGGAAGCGAAGTGTGTATTGGACTTGCAATAAAAACCTGGTTATTTACTACCCAGACACGTGACACAATCTTAGAAAACAACCATCGTTCTAAGACACAAGCGAGGTTCATCGTCTGTCTTTACATGGTGGAGTAAATGGTCGATATGGAGCAGAGGTTTGTTATTTGTTCCAGTACAGCCATAAAGGACTCTATTCCACACCACTCCACGCATCTCACGCTTTCACGCCACTCCACTGCATTTCACTTTCATTTTCACGCCATTCCACTCCACGTACTTCACTCCTACTATCACGCCACTCCACTACACTCCACGCACCTCACTCCCATTTTCACGCCATGCCACTCCACTCTACTCCACGCACCTCATTCCCACTTTCAAAGCAAGACGAGGCATTCAAGAAGGATCCTAACCAATTTTACAGGACAAAACATTCTCCATAAGTCAACTATTGATAGATATTTTTTTTCTCTCATTGTCACTTTAAAATTCCCTCAAATTTTCCTGTAAAATGTTTGTTCCCTGTATAAGTAGTGATAACAGCATAAAAACGCAATAATCTAAACAGCTTAGCCTCAGGAGTGTTTGTCTATATACGGGTCGCTTGTTTTACCTGCCCTATCGTGGCTTATACAGGCAGACTCTCACATCACCCCTGGCTCTGTTTAGTTGCTGTAGTTTCAGACCCGGATCAACTGAAAATGTGAACCCGGTGGACTGCTGGCTTAACGTGTCCTCCTGCAGTCCACTATCCTCCTCTCGGGGGATAGGGAAGTAGTTAGAGGACGACTGTATAACTAGGTAGTTGAGCCGCCTGGTTATATCGGTGCCACTACATGAAGTTGTCCCTCTCTAGCACATGACTCTATTTAACTGCCAATTATACTCAGCCTCACCACACAGTCTCCGTGTTCATATAAGGCTACATATCTAAAGCAAGGAATTCTGATCTCTCTGGGGACATGAATCGAAGGAGAAAGGAAGTCATTGTCGCCTTCTCTGTCTGGGCCACGATCGGTACGAGGCAGCTTGCATATAAATGTTAGGTGGTGGGTTGCCACAGCCTTCCACCAGTGCTTAGACTGCGTGAGTTTTTTCACCATAACTTGGTTCAGAGTTTCATCCTTTTGTAGTTTATCTGACGTGCCTCAGTGCAAGAAAAAGGGACAATACTACGGTTGCACATCCTTTCCACGGCAACTTTTCGTGCCTAGCATTGTATTCTATTGTACTGTTGCAACTCGGCATTCGATATAGAGAAATGGCAATATCAGGCCAAGTTACAGTAAGAAGAGCGTAGTCGTCACTCCCACCTCCCTGCGTCACCATTTACGTCACATGAGAAATACGTGGGTAGTATTCCCTCTCCTCATCCCTCACTGAAACTACTATTAAATCTTTCATTTTAGTGATGTATCTTTTTTAGCTTTCTCTTGCTACTTCCTGACGATTTTATTGACGCTAAGACAGACCTCCCCTACTGCAAGGATTAATGGACACTGTACCTAACCCCTCTAGTTCGAAAAACGACTCAAAATCAGCATAAAATCGTCGGAAGAAAGCAAGAATAAAACAGCAAAACATAACACCGACCTGAAGGAGCTAAACCCGGCATGAATAACACACTCCCAGATACAACACAAAAAATATATAAATAAGTAGAATCGGGTAATATAAAGAAAAACACAAGTTATGGGAGTCCTTTGCTTTTGTCCGTACAGCTTAATAACCTTGAAATGCACAAGGGGGGCCAAAAATTATGCAGTTTTGCCCCAGAGGTAGAGCGCTTCAAGAAAAAAAAAAAACGCGAAAGACCTTGAGAAGCACTGGACGCTAATCGATAATTTCTTAGCTCAATGTGGAATCCCGTTTTGTGAGATGCCAGATTTGTGAGATTACTGAGTGTCAAAAATTACTGAAAAAAAGAAAAAGGTGGCCAGAAGGTGCGCTAGAATCGTTGCAATAATAATAATAATAATAATAATAATAAGTAATAATAATAATTAATAAATAAATAAATAGGGTGATCCACAAATAGCCCCGCCCTAGACTCTTACCAATCGATATCTTTGTAGGGATGGCTCTATGTGCTGGTGTGGGCGCGGCTATGGCAGTGAGGGCAAGAGATGGACATAGGAGCCTAGGTGAACACTGATAAAGATAAGCGAGCCGCCCCTGAATCACACAAGAAATCGGACGGTGGGGTGGAAGTCTCTCTCTCTCTCTCTCTCTCTCTCTCTCTCTCTCTCTCTCTCTCTCTCTCTCTCTCTCCTTGTACCATCACCCTTACCAATCTCACCACATGCCACATACAAACAAACTGTGGAATGACGATAGTGGAGTGTGCGGTACTTTGTATGTGGAATGCTATGGAAATCTTTTTAGCTGAGAGAGAGAGAGAGAGAGAGAGAGAGAGAGAGAGAGAGAGAGAGAGAGAGAGAGAGAGAGAGAGAGAGAGAGAGAAGAACGGTAGGATATTTAGGACAAGAGGAGAAGGAGGGAGGAAGACAATTGAAGGGAGGGGAGGGGGGGAGGAAAGGACAGGAGGGAGGGAGGAAGGGAGGGAGGGAAAGAAGAAAGGGTTGGACTGAGGCATTATACATGAACTACAATACCTTCCAGAATAAGTCCTCTTCCCTCCCGCCCTCCCTCCCTCTCTCTCTCTCTCTCTCTCTCTCTCTAACAACGTGTAAATTGCAACTTCACCCATGGCTGCACCTCGGAATGGGTGGTAAGATATTTTGAGGTACTACTTGTCCTTCTCTCTCTCTCTCTCTCTCTCTCTCTCTCTCTCTCTCTTTTCTTCCATTTCTTTCCCTACCTCCTTCTCCCCCTCTTCCTCTTTTTTCTCTCCCCTCCCCCCCTTCCTCCATGACGGGTAGCATTGTTATGGAAGGGAGGGAGGGGGAGGGAGAGAAGGAGGGAAGGAGGGAGAGGGAGGGAGGAAAAGAGGGGAGAGACAAAGGTTCCTTAGGGGGATAATACTGCAAGACCAAAGGGAGGGAAGGAAGGAAAGAAGGAAGGAAGAAAGCGGCTACGAGAAGGAAGGAAGGAAAGAAGGAAGAAAGGGGTTACGAGAAGGAAGGAAGGAAGAAAGGAAGGAAGGAAGGGAGGGTGGAAGGAATAAAGGGGCTACGGGAGGGAAGGAAGGAAGAAAGGGGCTACGAGAAGGAAGGAAGGAACGAACGAAGGAAGGAAGGGAGGGTGGAAGGAATAAAGGAAGGATGGAAGGAAGGAAGGAAGATGTTACGAGAAGGAAGGAAGGCAGAAAGGGGTTACGAGAAAGAAGGAAGGACGGAAGATAAACATTACTAAGAAATGAAAGAAGGATGGAAGAAAAACAATACTAGCAGAGAGGGAAGGAGGAAAGAAAAGACAGAAGGAGGGAAGGAATGGAGGAAGGAAAGGAAGGAAGGAAGGGTGGAAGGAAGGAATGAGGGAAAGAGGAGGTTATGAGAAGGAAGTAAGCAGGCAAGCAAGCATGCAAGGAAGGAAGCAAGGAAGGAAGGGAGAAAAACAATATTAAGGAAGGAAAGAAGGAAAGAAGGAAGGTAACGGAAGAAATAGCCCATTCCCCCCATACCACATCACCCCCTTCCAAAGAGTAGGGGTCCGCGGCTAGGCTACCCCAGTCCAAAACATATAAATCTCCTTCAATCCAAGTTATTCTGTATTCTTGCTGCCTCCAGACGATTTATTTCAACTTAGAGAGAGAGAGAGAGAGAGAGAGAGAGAGAGAGAGAGAGAGAGAGAGCAAATCCAGTAAGCCCTCAGTCGCCTCTTGGGAAATGCAAACCCGTACGCGTCACTTCGGTCGGCGTGTTCTAACCACTACACTGCCTGGCCTGGTGGAGGGGAGGCTGTGGGCAATAACACTACGAGAAATGGAGGTAGGGAGGGAGGGAGGAAGAAAAAGGAAAGAAAGAAGGAAGGATGGAAGGAGGGAAAAATAACAGAAGGGATAAGGAAGGAGGGAGAATAGGAAGGCAGGATGGAATGAGAGAAGGGGGTAAGGAAGGAAGGAAGGAGGATAGGAAGGGAGAAGGAAGATGCTGGAGAACAGAAAGGAAAAGGAAAAGGGGAGAAAAAGAGCAAAGATGGATATATAAAGGAAAAGGAAAACTCCAAGAAAGATGAAAGAAATAAACAAGAAAGGGAAGCGAAGACAGCAACAGAGAGAATAGGCAGATACTGAGAGAGAGAGAGAGAGAGAGAGAGAGAGAGAGAGAGAGAGAGAGAGAGAGAGAGAGAGAGAGAGAGTGAAATAGGAGCGAGGAAAGAATGACAAAAATAAGAGGACGAAAGAAGAAGGAAGGAAGAAAAGTAGGAGACGGGAAGAAGCAGAAGAGACGGAAAGGAAGAGCAGGTCAGACGGGGAACGAAACAGACAGAGACTAAGCAGTATAAGCACCTACGACGGAGAGAACAAGAGATGAAAGCAAAATGAGGGGAGAGGAACTGGGTGAAAATCGCTTGAGGAAAAAGAACAGTCCAAGTGCATTAATTTACCCATACACTGATAAAACACACACACACACACACACACACACACACACACACACATACTGTTACGCTACGCACACGGGGCACGCACACACACACATACTGTTCCGCTACGGAATCACACATATTTATACACATACACGGAAAAAAAAACACTTATAAGAGTAGTAAAAAGCAGAACACCGTAAATGGTCCAAGGACAATTTTGACAAAGAAAAACTTCCCACAGCCACTGCCTACAAGAAGCCGAGCTGTAAAGGGACCTTGAGGTCAAGGTCACTGATCCTGTGCATGTAACCTTAGGTCATCAAAGTCTTTAAGTCAACCAAGATTGGTGGCTAAAGTTTTAATCCTCCAGGGAAAATTAGGCGACACCCGGAATATCGGGAAAACTTTTTTTTTTTTTTTTTTTTTTTTTTTTTTTTTTTTACCCTTGGGCTATCTCAGAGAATAGTTAATCAACTGACTGGAACTATTCTCCTTTCTGTACTGTGTCCTCCTTAAGACTATATTGTAGTAAAATTTTAGCTTTCTAGCTTAAGCTGTTCTTGTGACAGCGTGGCTGATTCACTTTCCTGTGCTCTAGATAATATCCGGAGATCCGGTTGACGAACTGCCACCATATTTGGCCAAAAGAAGCGGACAGCTGTCCGACAAGCTGACCAAATTTGAAGGCTCTAAGCCAAATAGCCTTTGAAATATATTACTTTTAAAAAACACAATAAAAATGAAAAAATGAAATTAACAAAAGCAAGAAAACTTTGCACAGCGAAGTAGGAAGTTTTAATAAAAACATAAAGACGAAGACATACTTTTACACATACTCTTATCCCTTCAGGCTGATGACTTTTTTCCATTTATTCTTGCTACCTTCAGACGATTTTATTCAGCCGAAGGAGAGGCCACTCGTACTGAAGGGGTTAATGAAGCTGGCATCTAATCCCACCAGTTCGCCAAGCCTCTCCTGGACTATTAATAAAACCGTCTGAAGGCAGCAACACTAATACAATGCGCCACAGTACTGAAGTGGCTCGCGTACAAAGTCATTCTTCCTTCTTACCCTAATGTTTGGCCTGAAATTACCCCGTCTCTCTCCCGAATACTGACAACACTAGACGATGATGATGCCAGTCACGAAGAAGTGTTATGGAATGAGTATAGAGCCAAGTTAACGCAAGACGATTATAGCCAATCTTTTGTACGCCTACAGCTCTTTATTTTTATGTTTTATTTATTTATTTATTTATTTAGGATTAATATTTCTGGCTAAGGAACGTGAACTACCCGAAAGACCAGGTGGAGATGACAAAAAATTTACCATCAGAATTTAATGACGGTGTGAGTGGCTGGTGGTTTAGTGGTCAGAATGTCCCCCCTGGAAATGACGGCCTTCCATACTGTAGGTTCGACTCCCCAAGACGTGACAGGAGGCTTTTGGATCACGTCATGCCACCGAGGGAAGTAGGCTGGTCATCTACCCTTACGTGTACTAGGGTATGGTAGTGTAGTCTTGGGTGTATATCTTGAATGGGGTAAGACGGGATTAGCTGTTACCGCTCTGTACTATGAGTGTCGAGAGTGGGTGTCACAATGTAGTAGTAGTAGTAGCAGTAGTAGAAGTAACAGTGGTGGTGGTGGTAGTAGCAGACGAAGAGGTAGTGCCAGAAGTACGAGTAGTGGTAGCTGCAACTCTAGGCTCATTTGAACGTGAACCCAGTGGACAGCAGACCTAATTTACCCTTCTTTTTCAGCCCGCTGTCCTCCTTTCGGAGTGTGTGGAGGGGTCTGGAGGACGTTCATATAACAGGGCAGCTCCACCGCCCGGTCAGATCGCTACCACCACGTGAAGGAGTTTAGCTTCAGCACCCCCCTCCCCAAAACACCGATATTCAAGTAGCCGATTCATTTTTCTGATTTTTTTTTTTTTTTTTTAAATGCCTCTGAGATGGGTATCTTCCGATGCTGTAATGTCGTCGTCACCGGAGGGAGGTAGAATGTGTCCTTAACCTCTTCCATTCAATGAAATAGTTTTTTATATTGTTCTTGCTGCCTCCAGACAAAGCACAGTTGGGAGAAAGCCCCTTATAGTGACAGATAATGGAGGCTATTACTGACACCTCTAATCCGAAGAATCTCTCCTGACATGAACAAAACCGTCTGGAGATGGCAGGAATAAATACAAAACAAATTCTTGGGTTGGAGGGAGAAATGGTAAGCACCTTTTAGTGATACCCTGTACACTTCAAACACTGACGTATGCAAACATTCAAGTGCACAAGTACTGTACACGCATACCAGCTGCCTTACAAGAATTAACTAGCAATGGTCAACTGGCCTATTGCAGTTCTCCCTTTTCTTAATGGTTACAAGCAAAACCAACATCCACCGCTGCTGACTGCACCTGGAATTCGTTCACCTGAGTGTGGTGACGCTTGGTGTGTGGAGGTGGTAGGGGGATGGGATGAAGTCAAAGGATTTTCGCGTTATCATTTTTCATTCCCTCACTTCTTTCAGTCTATGCGCAATACAGCACCTCCCTTTAGTATCACTAGTACACTGCCACTGCTCTTCTCTCTGCAACGGGCACGCAACACCCGTTTATCCGTACATTCTCACACACCTTTTCTATCAGGTTTTTTACAAGATAAACCTAAAAATTAAATAAATAAAATAAAAAGAATAATATCGCAGTGAAAGGTCAATATATGTGTGAAGCCTCCATGATATCCTGTGTCTGGTGGATATTTATTATGCAAGGAAGAAAGAATCAAAAGCTGAAAGCCTACATGCTGTTCTTTCCAGGAAAAGCTAATCAGAAGAGAACCAAAGCCAAGGTCCATTCACTTCGAGATGCCTGGAGAGACTGTGTTGAAAAGACTGGAGATCGTAGGCAGCGGGAAAGACCGAGGAAGAGTTGACCCGTATCAAGCATGAAGGAATGAGTGTATCCATTGACTCTTGCATTAGCGACTCTTTATTGTAATCGATTGTGGTGGCTGGTGTTTCTGCACGTGCTGGTCACTGCGGCACGTGACTGGTGGGAGGAGGTGCACGTGGTGGTGGTCAGGAGGGGGGGGGACGAGGCGGGGGCGAGGTCGGGGAAGGGGTGACCTCCTTATGGCAGCGTGAGGTCACCTTTGTTCCGCTTTGTCTGGTCATGCCACGGTGCCACCCCTCCCCCACCCCCTTCCTCCTCCCCATTCCCCCAACTCCCCACTCGCACTAGCCACTCCTGCCATCCCCTCACCCTTCCTCTTCCCCCTAAACCTCACTCTCACCATTCCTCCTTCCCTCCCCCTTCTCTCCCCCTCCCCTGCATCTCGCTCTCACCACTCCCTCTGCCTTTTCTTTCACCCACAGACTCACTTAACAAACTACCCCATAACAAAAAGACTAGATAGGGTCGGTGGGTCTGTTGCTGTTTGTTTTCCTTTGTACTCCGCCCCTCACTCTCACCCTCACCGCTTTACACAACCCCTCACTCTTTTCTGTATCCTTCCCCTCACCCACGTCCCTCACTCTCACCCTCACCACTCCTCCCTTCCCCTCACTCTTATATCTACCCCCTCCCCCTCACTCTCCCGTATTCTAGATCCTACCCCTTTGTTCCTTTCCTCCATTATTCATAACTATTGCTCCTTTTTCCTTTCTCATTCTACGGTCTCTTCTTCACCCTTACCCCCCCCCTCTCTCTCTCTCTCTCTCGTATCACCTTTCCTTTCCTTTCCCTCAGTATTCAATGTCCTCACTTCCTTCTCCTCCTCCTCCTCCTTATCTTCACTCAGTCCTTCCCTCTCTCACCTTATTCCCCTCCTCCTCATACCCAAGCACCTTTTCTCTCTCCCTCTACCTTATCCATCATCACAATTAGACTCCATCATCATCATCATCATCATCATCATCATCATCATCATCATCATCACCATCATACTTCCACTAGTTTTCTTTTAACATATAGCACTGTATTTTCATTTCCTCTGTCTCTCTCTCTCTCTCTCTCTCTCTCCTTTCCCAGCAACTCTCCCTCGTCCCACCCCCTCCCTATTCTGGTAGCGGTGGTGGTGGTGGAGGTGGTGGCGAATGTGGTAGCAATTGTGGTAGTGCACCAGATGGCGATGTTGGTTGAGCTGTGAGTGGTTGGAGGTGGTAGGTAATGGTGGTAGTGTTGGTAGTGGCTTTCGACGATGGTAGGGCGGAGGGTGGGGATGGTTGTAGCGATGGTGGTAGTGTTGGTAGGAGGCGATGTTGGCACAGGTGTTGGTACCGGCGGAACATATGGCACTGCTGACTGGTAGGAGCGATGGTGGTAGTGGTGGCAGCAGATGGTCACACTGAGGCTCCTGGTAGTGGTAGTAGTTGTGGTAGATGAAGCGTTAGTAGTGCCAGATAAGAAAATGATGAAGTAGACGTTGGCAGGTGCGGTGGGAGAGGTAGTGTTGGCAATGGTGGTGGAAGTAGCAGACGATCGCACTGAGGCTGGTGGTAGTGTTGGTAATTAAGGTGTTGGTAGTGCTAGATAACGTAAGGAAAGGGTAGATGGCGGCAGGTGCGATGTTGGCAGTGGTGGTAGGTGCGATGTTGGCAGTGGTGGTAAGTGTGATGTTGGTAGTGGTGGTAGGTGCGATGTTGGTAGTGGTGGTAGGTGCGATGTTGGTGGTGGTGCTGGTGGTGGCTGAGGTGGTGGCACTGTCAGAAGGGGTAATGATAGGGCAGATGGTGGTAGGTACGATGTTGGTAGCAGGAAGAATGCAGACGGTGGTAGTGCGTGGGATGGTGGTAGCTCAGATGTTGGTAGGCAATGGTGGTGCTCTCAGGTGGTATGGTAGTCAGATTAGAGGCGGCGATGGTGGTACGATAGTAATGGTGGTAGATGTATAAAAAAACAAAAATGGGAGTGACAATGGGAGTAACGCACACCTGCAATAGAGAGGGTGGTAGGTATGGTGTGAAGGCGATGATTGTGGTAGTTGTGACAGCCATGGTAGCTGTGGTGATGGTGAGGGTTGTGATAATGGTAGTAGGGGTAATGGTAACATCTATAGTGGTTTGGTTGTGGTAGGGGTGATGGTGGTAAGTGTAATGGCGGTAGTAGGGATGTAAAGGTTGTACAGTATGGTAGTGATGTATATGGTAGCTATGGGGGTGACGCGTGTTATGGTGGTTGTTATGGTGCTAAATGTGGTGTGGTGATGGTGGTAGCTTAGGAGGTGTTTGTGGTGGGCGTGATGGTGTTAACTGTGGTGGTGACTGTGGTGATGGTTGTGGCTATGTTGGTGGTGATGCTGGTGGTAGTAGGTGTGGTGGTGGTGGGTGTGGTGGGACAGGTGTACGGGGAGGCGGTGGAACACACACACACACACACACACACACACACACACACACACACACACACACACACACACACACACACACACACACACCTGGACCACAACAGAACAGGTGTCTGGTGCTGAAACTTTGTCTAGCTACCTGCCTATCTATCTATCTATCTATCTATCTATCTATCTGAATACCTGTGGGTCTTATCAATCTATCCACCTACCTATGTCTGTCTGTTTGTCACCTAGAATATAATTTATCTGTCCACCTGCCTAACAATCTATCTATCCTTATCTACCTACCTATCTATCTATCTATCTAGATCTACCTATTTACCTATCAGTCTACCTAACCTATCTGTTTGTCTGCCTGTCTGTCGTTCCTTCAGTCTATCGATCTATCTCTAATCTATCTGCCTATCTATCTATCATTACTTGCCTTTCTTTCTATTAATCTATCAACCTCTCTATTTTCCAATCTTACCTAGGTCCTTACGAATGGGTGGAACCAGGAATTTTCAAAGCTTAATAGAGGAGGGAAACACCAGAACTCGGACCTGTGAACTTCGCGACTACGAGCTCATAGGGGAAGGGCAGCACGCTAAGCACCCCTTACAGTAACACCCCGCCCTGGGATCGAATGGGATAAATCAGTGTTCAGCCGTCACTACGTCTTGCCTTCCACTGCAGCCATTTTAGTCTCTCACTCTCTCTCTCTCTCTCTCTCTCACACACACACACACACACACACACACACACACACACACACACACACACACACACACACACACACCACAGGCATTTCCGATACTGCAGTGGGGGGGGAAAACCCAGAGTAATGAAGGGGAGTGGGAGAGCCAATGAATAAACAGATAGGGAAAACATTGTGCGTGAAAGAGGGGAGGGGGAGAGGGGAGGAAAAATACCCATGTGTACACTGATATAAAACTGATATCGCCAAGAGAGGGGATAGCCACCCACAACACCCACCCACCCACACCCACCAACCCACAAACACACACACACACACACACGCACACACACACACACACACGTCCGGTAAAAAATAAATATACGGAACGTTCTCTATTTCACCTCTCTAAACCCATATAATTCCCTTAACATTTTTACGACCCTGACCTCCGACATTAGATATAAAAAAAGAAATAAAGACAGACATTAAAAAAAAAAGGACATGGGTTAATTCTCAGTGTTTAGGGAGCCGTATGTGATGTCATCCTGAGTGATAAATGTAAATAAATAAATAAATAATAATAAGTTTCAGGGCCTTTACTCCCACATGCTCTTGACACTACATGATCGGTAAGGTTAATCAAGAGGATCACCTGTGGCAGCGTCTTAATCACTGCGACAGGTGCTCAGATTGGCCACCTTCACCTTGCAAACAGATCTTATGACGAATCCTGTTTCAGTCATATGGCAAATTCAGAACCATTTATTAACTTCCTTTTATGCCATTAAGACTTTCATTTCTATCACGTCGTTTCAGTCTTTATTCTTGCCACTTCCAGACTTATTTTTTCTGAGTTTTGGAGTGATTTTCCAAAGTGTGTGTGTGGGGGGGGGAGTATTAGAAAGAGCCTTCATTAACCTTTCGAAAAAACGAGATTTTTTGTTCGAAGTCCTACAGTGATCAAAAAAAAAAAAAAAAAAAGTCGCTGGATTGAAGGGGTTAAGCAATTCTTCTCTGGAATTTACTTGCCCTACATACACCAGTTGTCGTATTTATGATGGAGCTTAACCAATTTAATGATAAAATATCCATATCTGTTCACTATCATCACAGTGATTTGGCTTTTTCGTAATCTGTCACTTTAGTGTTCACCCCAATTTGACGGCGGGGTGTTTGCTTGCTGTATGGGGTAAGACAAACGTATATACAAACCATCTTATACGCAACTAAGGCTCAGGAGACTTTATACATACGAGCTTTTCGTGAAAATCGAGAGGGTCGAGATCCAGCTACTGCCGTGGCCCAAACTACACCTCCCCAACGTACATCTCCTTTGAAAATTGATCCCTAGTTCATTTAATACTTTTGACTGGATGTACCTCAAATGAAGCTACCCAGAAGTTATAACAAAGTTGCATTTCACCCCAGAAATATTTTTTCCAGTAGTTCTGACCTTGACCTCAGACGTTCTAAAGTGTTACCTCCTTCATGGCACAAAAAAACTTGACTGCTGTATTCTTGCTGCCGTCAAGCGATCGTATTATCGCGCGCCCGCTAGCAAGGCGATAATGTAATCGCCTGCATCTGTGTGTGTGTGTGTGTGTGTGTGTGTGTGTGTGTGTGTGTGTGTGTGTGTGTGTGTGTGTGTGTGTGTGTGTGTGTGTGTGTGTGTGTGTGTGTGTGTCTGTGTGTGTCTGTGTCTGTCTGGCTGGCTGGCTGTTCCCAAAATTTCTCAAAATCAAGGGGGCAAATTGTATCCAAACTCTGTGGGCAGTATCCTGAAGTATATGACTTGTTTGTTAACACCTCTGGCGAAGCTGCGATAATATGCCTCCGAATGCCAAAGGATTTTGCAAGAAAAAATGCCTTCCAACTTTTCTTTTAGCTTGCCATTATTCACCGTTTCATATCGTACCCTCAACGAACAGAACCGCTATTTAAAGGGTAAGTACTAGAAATTCTTCAAAGGCCTGTTATATTCAATGACCTTCACCCTTGACTTCAGGCTTCTAAATGCTAGCGTGATATTTAACTTAGTAGGAGTAAACAGCGAAATCTGATGACATTTTTGTTTCGATTTTGGCGAGGCTGCGATGATATGCCTCCGGTTGCCTAAGGATTGCTTTTTTTTTTTTTTTTTTTTTTATAGAAGGCGGGCGATACGCATTCATGGGCTAATGGTTCGTGTTTTTTTTTAAGTTTTGGGACAGCTTACCATTATATTAGCATTAAAAAACACATTTACTTAGCCCACTATAATATCTAAATACTATCTGATTCTAATATCTTCACAACGAGATCACTCCCAAACTAAAAGGAGACCAACAATACTGACAGCAGAAATAAAAAATCGTTCTGAGAGAGAGAGAGAGAGAGAGAGAGAGAGAGAGAGAGAGAGAGAGAGAGAGAGAGAAACGCGGATGCTTTTGAATGTCCTAATCTTACCACAACTATGTCGGTGGGGGTGAAAGAAAAAAGAACAGAGGTAATTTTGGTGAAGACATTTTTGGAAAGTGTGTGTGTGTGTGTGTGTGTGTGTGTGTGTGTGTGTGTGTGTGTGTGTGTGTGTGTGTGTGTGTGTGTGTGTGTGTGGAGGGGGAGGGGGAGGAGGGAGGGGATTGAATGAATGGTTAGGCATGTTTTACACTTGTCGTCACACCTGTCATCACCTCTGTCCACACCTGTCATCACCTCTGTCCACACCTGTCATCACATTTGTCCACACCTGTCATCACCTCTGTCATCACCTCTGTCCACACCTGTCATCACATTTGTCCACACCTGTCATCACCTCTGTCCACACCTGTCATCACCTCTGTCCACACCTGTCATCACATTTGTCCACATCTTTCATCACCTCTGTCCACACCTGTCATCACATTTGTCCAAGCCTGTCATCTGTCCACATCTGTCATCACATCCACACCTGTCATCACATCTGTCCACACCTGTCATCACATCTGTCCACACCTGCCATCACATTTGTCCACACCTGTCATCACATCTGTCCACACCTGTCATCACATTTGTCCACATCTGTCATCACATCCATACCTATCATCACATCTGTCCACACCTGCCATCACATGTCCACACCTGTCATCACATCCACACCTGTCATCACATTTGTCCACACCTGTCATCACATCTGTCCACATCTGTCATCACATCCATACCTATCATCACATCTGTCCACACCTGCCATCACATCTGTCCACACCTGTCATCACATCTGTCCACACCTGTCATCACATTTGTCCACACCTGTCATCACATCTGTCCACACCTGTCATCACATCTGTCCACACCTGTCTTACCCCTGCTGGCCTCATTTGACACACATTATCATCACCAAACCTAAGTTCACAGCTGAGTCACCCCCTCCCTCCCGTCTGTCCACACCTGTCACTACCACATCTCACACCACATCTGTCCCTGTCATCACACCTGTCACCACGTCACTGTCACACCTGTCACCACCACAACTATCACGTCACCTATGATCACCAAGGCTGTCACCCTACCTTTCACCACGTCACCACACCTGCTACCACAATTCTTACTAATCACACACACACACACACACACACACACACACACACACACACACACACACACACACACACACACACACACCTGTCACTGAATTTACTAGTACACCTGTCACCCCTTCTCTTAACAAAGCTGCTTCGACACATATAGCCACATTTTCAACCGTTTATAACACAACTACACTCGTCACCACCACACCTGTCACTTCACCACACTAGTCACTCCACCACACCTATCATACCACTAAACTTTACTCACCACCACACCTGCCACTCCACCACAGTTGTCACCACACCACACCTGTCCCACTTCCACATGCCACACCACCAAATCCATCACTCCACCACATCTGTCACACCACCACATGTCCCACTACCACATTTGCCACACCACTACACCTGTCCCGCCACAATATGTCACACCAGCACACCTGTCACACCAGCACACCTGTCACACCAGCACACCTGCCACATAATTTACTGTTACACCTGTCCGCCCACCTGCTACCGTACTGCAACAACAACGACCCCCACAACACGTGTTCCTCCCTCGCGTGTTGGCACAGCTGTTATTACACGTGTTATTATATCTCTTGTCAATCGTGGAGGAACACACAAAGGTTTTCGTTCACTCACCGATGAACAAAAATAAGTCTCTCTCTCTCTCTCTCTCTCTCTCTGCCTAAGTGTCTCCTCCCTTTTTATCCTCTTGTTTGCCTACTGTCTACTCCTTTTCCTGCCTCCTCCCTCAGTCTTCCTCCCTGCCTCCCCTCTTCCTCCCCTGTACCTCCTTCCCCGCTTCACATCTACCTCATTCCCTGCCTATCCTTTGCCTCCTGCCATGCCACTCCTCTGCTTCCATCCCTGCATCCTCCCCTGCCTCTCCTTTGCCTCTGAGTTACTTGGTCTCCCTATAGCTACAGACAACCCACACGTCCTGCATATCACAGCCTCATCACATAGTTTTGAGGTGACTGTTGTGATGGACGTCAGGCGAGGCTGCTGGATGAAAGGTGAAATCATTAGGGCTGTTAGGAAATAATGTACAGTTCAGAGGATCACGGACGCAAAACAGGCAGTAAAATGGAAGAAATAATTCTCACAAAATACACGGCTTCAGTCTTTCAGTATGAGTGTAAAACTTCTTCCATCTGTACATTCCACGGTGCTATTAAATCAACACCTAACAGGAAAACACTTGGTGAATGAAGAGATGCCTAAAGAACACCACTGTGGATAACTTTATATCTGTGTTCGTTTTCAACAGCACCTGTTAAATGACCTGAAAGGACACCTGACACGATGTGCAGTCTGGATATTACCACCTTAAGCTATGCCTATCTTATTCAAAGGGTTATATTTAGTTCAATGGTACAACTTTCATTAAAATCCTGACGTATAGTGTGAATGGAATGCGCGAGGATCGCCAGTGGAGTGCTTTTAAAGGAACCTTTACTGACGATCCGAGAGGTGATATTAAGATGGGGACCTCTAAATGTTACTACAGGCGAAGGACCGAAAGACATCGTTATTTCAAGGGACTCGCCCATTCAGCACAAGGAAGTAATTTGTATGTTATTCTCAATAACCCCAGACGATTTCATTAAACTTCAGAGAGAACCACTTTGGGGTGAAAAGGTTAGAACAACTGAGCAACACTGGGTTGCGAAAGGTGATCCTTCTTCAAGAAAGGCCAAATAAGAGCAAACTTCCAGCGATAAGAAGAGTTACAAATTGACTGACAATGAAGAAAGAATTTCCCATGATAAGGCGACAGGACAGACGTACAATCCTTGAGAACATTAAGAAGAATCAAGTTAGATCTATATGTCCAAACTTGTTTATACTGGGGCTAGAGTGGGTAGAAAATATATCTTTCGAAGAAATTATAATATCAGAGATGAGAAGTCAAAGAAAGGAGATGAAGGAAGAGTGCCAGAACCGCTCACGGGAGACACAGAATCAAAAGTCTCAGCAGAATTCAGTATCATCAGAGGACCAGACAGCAACAGACCCATCCAAATGGAAAAGAGAAAGAAGTCAATTTGGAAAGATTTCTGACAACGTGCCATAATGATCAGGATATTGAACTCAAACGAATGAAACTACTATTTCAAGGCAAAGAACAAATTATACACAGGTCCGAGCAGACATAAGGTGCCATTATTCATAAGTATGCTGGTGGCGGGACATTGTGAACACCACTGTCTTGTTGTATTCAAATTTACAACAAAGCATGGTCGAATAGCGGCATCACTGCATTAGTCAGAGAATGAGAGGAGTGTACCCTGTTATGTGCGAGAGGAAATCTTTGTAACACTCAAGCCTCTCGACCATGGAAGCAATGGAAGTGGCTCAGTGTCTCCCAGTTTGCAGTGCCGTAGTCGATGCTTCTTGGCTGGACCGACGGATAACACCAGAGCGATACAACAGGCCACTGAGATAAGAATGTGATCAAGGGAGCCCAGTGAAGAAGGAAGACTGGCAAGGCAATTAGAGGGATTAAGTGTGAAGATGAGAAAAGAGGTCAAGCACGTTGGAGCTCTCTAAGGCGGTCATGGATGTGGGTCAGATAAGTAAAAACTATTCATGACCCTACCCTGCCTACCCTCTGCCTCCATCCCCGCCTCCCTCTTTACCTAACTTCTGCCTCTTTCCCTGCCTCTCCTCTGCCTCATCCCGACTTCTTTCCCTTTATCACGCCAGCCTTCTGTTCTATCCCTGCCTCTGTCTCCTTCCCTACTGTACATACTTGTCTGTCTTCCTGCCCCTCTATCTCTCTCTCTCTCTCTCTCTCTGCCTTCCTGCTTTCCCTGCCTCACTTCCTGCCTGCCTCCCTAAATACATCTGCCTTCCTTTGTACACCTGCCTCTCCATGTACACCTTCCTTCCCTTGTACAACTGCCTTCCCATGCACACCTGCCTCGTCACATACACCTGTTCTCTATGTACGACTGTCTTCTCACGTACACCTGCTTTCCCATGTACACCTGCTGCTTGTCTAGGCCCACATGTGTGGAGAAAAGAGTACATACACGTGTTCATAGGGTACACGTTCACATCTCTCTCTCTCTCTCTCTCTCTCTCTCTCTCAGGGTAAGGAACGCAGGATGGTGGACAGTGATGGCAGTGGAAGAAATTGAAGTCCATTCCTCTCTTCATGAAATGCCTCTCTGTTTTTCCATTTCATTTCTCTCTTCTCTTTTCCGACATATCCTCCTCCCAATCTTTACTTCACCTCTGCTTTATCTACCTCTTCCTTCTCTCTCTCTCTCTCTCTCTCTCCTCTTTCCACCTCCCCTTTGACATCTCCCCCCAGTCCCACATTCCACCTCTTCCTTGTTTACTTCACATCCCGATTCCCTCATATTTCACCACTTCCTCCTCTGATCACGTCACCCCTCACTTCCTTTTCAGCTCCTCTGATCCACTGCCTTACTAAACACACATTCCTTCTCTTCCTTATTCCCTTCCCACGCCTGACCTCTCACATTTCACCACATGCTCCTCTGTTGACACTCACGCTCCTGTGATTCATTCTCAGCTTAATAAAATCGTCTGGCGTTCAGATTAATAAAATCGTCTGGCATTGGCTGAAATAAAGTACTAACCTATACTCCCGTTACTTTAATTTGACTAAGAATTGCCGTCATTTTATATTGAGTGCTGAGCTGTAACAACAGATTAACACCAAAATATGATGCTCGTCATGAAGAAGTGGTATGGGAAGGATGTGGAGCCGTAGCATCATCATTTCCTACCGCTGAGTCACGTGAAATTAGCTGCAAAAAAGGGGAAAAAATCTTGGCCAAGTTAATGTAAGAGGAGTGTAGCTGTCCTTATCATGCCAGGACTACAGTGCGTTTACATTAACTTGGCCAATATTTTCGTTCTATCGCATCACATTTCACGTAGCTCAGTGGAGGAAAACAATAATGCTGAACGTCTACATCCCATCCACAGCACTTTTTCGTGACTAGCATCATGTTGTAGTGCTAATCCATTGCTACAACCTAACAATGACTATGGGGGGATGATAATTTTAGACTAAGAGTTAAAAAAAAAAAAAAAAAGCATAGTGTTACAAGTATTAACCCTCCCCGGCCCTTAAATAAATCGTCTGGAGGGTTAACATCTTTCACTTCCCAATCCCTCCTTTACAAAGCTCACGTTCCTCCTCTTCCTTATCACTTCACACTCCCAATCCCTCAGTTTTCATCCCTTCCTCCTTTATTCTTATCTCCTCTCTCACCTCCCAATCCCTGCCTTCCTATGCACCTATTCTTTCGCTTTCCTCTTCTTTCTTCATTCCTCACTTCCATACTCTCAATTTTTGCCTCTTCCTACTCTTTCACTTCACATTAAGGGTAAATGCAGATAAAACAAAAGTGATGATATCTACGGCTGGTGGTGGTACTGTCAGAGACGAGGGAGAGTGGCCATGAGAAGTTTGCCACAAGGGCGTGGGAAGTAATTCCATCTTGTGCGGTGTTTGTGATAAATGGGTGCACAAGAGATGTAGTGGTATCAGATGTAGACTGCGAGATAATGCTGATTTTATGTGTACGGCGTGTCGGGGAAAGCAGGTGGAGATTGTCAGGCGTGAAAGGATTGAACTTGCTGGTGAGTCTCTCGAGTACGTGGAAGTGTTTTTTTTTTATTTGGGAGACATGTTGTGTGCTGGAGGTGTGGCCAGGATGAGAAGTGGTTGGAAGAAGTGCAGGAAGTTGTTGCCTCTCCTGACATTGAGAGGACTCTCCCTACGTGCTAAGGGGTCTTTGTATGCAGCATGTGTTAGGAGTGTAATGCTGTATGGTAGTGAGACCTGGGCAGTAATGGAGGAGGATATTCGCAGGCTCAGACGTACAGAAATTGCAATGATTAGGTGGATGTGCAGTGAATCCCTGCGTGCAAGGTCTGGGGGCGCTGGGTTTACGATGGAAGAGTTGAGAGATAGGATGGGACAGGAGTGTATTGGTGTTATGATGAGGAGAGGTAGATTGAGATGGTTTGGGCATGTGGAGAGGATGGGGGATGGTAATTGGGTGCAGAAGGTGAGAAGTGTTAATATTGGGGGTGGGGTTATGAGGGGTAGACCGCGAAAGACACGGGACGAGGTCATTATTAAGTGTGACCTCAGGGTTAAGGGACTGAACAGGGAGGCTGCAAGAGACCGTGCAGCGTGGACAGCCGCCATTAGGTGACCAAGGCCGACGCATGCAAGGATGTTGGGGCCTTCAAAAACGAAAATGAAAAACGAAAACTTCCATTCTCTATTTTTATCTCTTCCTACTCTTTCTCCTTCTTCTTCTCTCTTCAATCCAAACTCTCTATTTTTACCTCTTCCTCCTTTCTTCATTTTTTTCTTCTCTCCTTCCATTTCCTGTCTTACTAAACCCCTTCCCTCCTTCCTTCCTACCTTCTAATCCCCTCCCTCCCTCACACTTATATTCTCGTTGGCGAATTAAGCTTCCAGGCACCTGTTTCTATGTGATTCATTTTGTTTTTCAGACCTTACTGTCCTTGTCTGTGCTGCTTAAACAATGCTCATATCGCCATAATCTGCACAGATAACGTAGAAAAAGATTTTAACCATATCCAAAAACAAGTCGCTAAGGAAAAGGTGTTTGGGAGCTTATTTAACCGGTGAGTCTATCTATATATATATCTATAGCCCGACGCCCTAATCCCGCAAAGGGTGGCCGAAGACAAAACGCCTCCAAGTCGCTCTGTCACCCACCATTTGACTACCCTTCCCCCAACTCACTACCACCTCCCATATATATACCTCTCAACTCCATCCCTCCACCTCATCCTCGGTCTTCCCCTCCCTCTCCCTCCCTCCACCTCACATATATACACCCTCTTAGTCAGTCTTTCATTCTCCATTCTCTCCACATGTCCATCCACCTCAGTGTATTTCTCCTAATCTTCTCAACCACATCCACATCCACTCCACAACGTTCCTTCACTTCTTCATTCGTCACCCTGTCCCTCCATGTCACTCCACATGCTCCTCTCAAGTAACTCATTTCCACTGCTCACTCTTGACTTGTTCCCCTCTTGCAAGGTCCACGCCTCGCTTCCATACGTCAGGGTAGGGATCACAATACTATCATGCAGTGACTTCTTAACTTCCATACTCACCTCCCTATTTCTCATCACTGCTTTCAGTTCACTAACCGGTGAGAATATGGGTAAATCAGTTTTTTTATTTTCGATTTTAATCATGCTACAACCAGACGATTTCATTCAGCTCTGGAGAGACTTTTGGAACTAGATGGGTTATATAAAGACTTCATTAATTCTTTCAATGCTACAGGCATCCACTGAGATAGAGAAAAATCGTCTGGGAGCAGCAAGGAAGATAACAATGTAAAACTGGGCCATCGGACTGAAGGGGTTTAAGGCTTGGCTGCGAAACACGAACTTCGTCTTCTTTCCTGGTAGCGATGGACGGTTTTATTCAGCTCGGGGAAAGCCACCGATGCAGCCCTCTAAAAAATAGTAATAATAATAATAATAATATTAATAACAATAAATGCTGTCTCTACGAACGTTTTGACTATACTCTGTTCACTATAACTGGGCGTAAAATTCTCTTCTCTCCATCTTGAATCCTGAGGCACAGCAAGAATCAAACACTAGAATTTTGTCGCTGTCACGAAGAAGAGCGATGGGAAGGACGCAGACTTTAGCAGAGCCGTAGTATTGTCCTATGAGCCACGGGCTTCAAAAGGACGAAAATCTCCGCCAAGTGAGACTGAACGAAGTATAGGAATAAACAGACTTCCTATTTTGACTTTATTCGCCTCACAGAAAACGCGACGCAGGTAAAGGTTCAACTCAGACACTCCTAGGAAGTCTTTTTTATGTTCCTAACACCCTCCGATACGATTTTGCTCACCTACGAGAGGCTGTTCGACCTTCAAGGGTTACGATACAGCCTTCTTTAACCCCTTCGGTACCGTGACGCTCCCCTACGCTGAATAAAATCGTCTGGAAACAGCTGGAAGACACAGAAAAATGAGTCATCGGATTTAATGGGTTACTGATAATCCCCCGTTCACAACCCATTCCTTTGGCATCCTCCCCAACCTCTCCCCTCTATCTAATTCCCTTTTCCTCCCACTTTGCTCCTTTTCTCTCCCTTCCCCTCCACTCCCTCACTCTCTTCATATTCCTCCCCATCTTTCCTCCCTTCCTGTAACTCCCTTCCCTCTTCCTCTCACTCCTCCACTTCTTTCCATTCTTCCCCTCTCCTCCACACCTGCTTTCCATTTCACTTCTCTCTCTCTCTCTCTCTCCCCCCAGCCTGGCGCCATCAAGTCAGTCAGACCGTGTACGCAGGTGTCGCCAGCCTGGCATCTGGCACACGTGTTGCTGCTGACTCTCTCTCTCTCTCTCTCTCTCACACACACACACACAAACACACACACACACACATTCACACACACACACATACACACACATTTACACACACACACACACACACACACACACACACACACACACATTCACTCTCATTCGCTCTCTTGAACACTCTCCTCTCACTCCATCACTTTCCTCCTCACATCATTAACATTCACATTACTTTACCCACCCACTCAATCTTACTCACACTTCATCCACTCACACACTGTTTCACTCTCACCCTCATACTGCCTCACTCACACCCACTTTACCACACTCTCATTCTACCTCACTCTCCCTCACACTGCCTTACCCTGACACTCTCACTCACACATACTATACCAATCTTACTCATACCCACTCTGTCTCACATGCACTCACACTAATAATACCTCAAACAACTCTCACAGTCTCACCCACGTTTATTCTCTCTCTCTCTCTCTCTCTCTCTCTCTCTCTCTCTCTCTCTCTCTCTCTCTCTCTAACACATGTTGCTGTCGCTATAGTTCTACAGGTGTTGGAGCCGCCCACACACTGATCTCTCTCTCTCTCTCTCTCTCTCTCTCTCTCTCTCTCTCTCTCTCTCTCTCATTTACATTTATCTCACCAACTATGTCTTACTTCCTTCCTTCCTTTTAGTTACTTTTTTCTTTTTCTTCTTATTCTTTCACACCCGTAAGCTCACAACCTCTCTTTCTCTCACTTACAAACTCTCTCACTGCTGCATTTCCTCACTCACTCTCAGTTTGCTTTCAGACTGGGGGATAAATCTGACTAGTAACCAAGGAGACTCATTCCTAGCATCCAAGCCTCATCAAACTTTATACACCCACGACATAACATCCAAAGGAGTGGCCTAGTTCTGTCGGATGAAAACGGACAAATAATAATCCCAGTAACGCAAGACAAGACATACAATAAAAACAAATGGTAAAACAACGAGATTTAGTAATAAGCGAAGGACAGACAAAAGACTGAGTTGGTAGACGGGTGCAGAGCAAGCAAGTTAGTTTTGTGCACTGCGTGAGTAAGTCAAAAGCGCAGCAATAAACACGGAAAGTATAGACGAAATGAAAAGGTGTAATTCAGGGCTGAGTCAAGAGCTATATATATGTGTGAAGCAAGTCTAAAAATATATAAATTAAGGAAGGAAAATGTGTGTAGATGATTGGACGAGTGAGATGATGTCAGGATATCGGATGATGATGATGATGATGATGACGATGATGGAAGAAAATACAAAGATGGCACTGTTACCCTGAAAGTCAATTATGTACAGCGGGGAAGTAGCGATGGGGCGGTGAACAATGTAACACCACGCTATTCACTGCAAGCGTAGAGGACAGTGCCAAAAACTTAGATCGGGAGGGCAGGGAAAAATCAGTGCCTGAGTAAGATGATGCATTTTTTATCGCCTATTTCTGTTATTCCCACTATACTCTCTTCACACTAACTTGGCCCAAAATTACCCTACCTCCATCTTGAATGCTGAGTTAATGGATTTATACGACAGGAGGATGCTAGTCACGAAGAAGTGGTATGGAAAAGGTGCAAAGCCGCAGGAACTTCTTTTCTTCCAATCAAACTTGTGAAATAATCTGCAGGACGAAAATCTGGGCCAAGTTAAGAGCGACAGAAATAATAAAACTGAATAAGAATGAGTAAATATGAGCATGAATGAGTGTATGTGTGAGTAAGAGTGAGTGAGATGAGGGTGGGTCTTTCCAAGGGGGGTGTCTACTCCCCCTCCCCGACTCTATCTACTTCCTGTCCCCTCACTTTATCCACTCCAGCCAAAACACAGCCGGGCAGAGTGGGAGAAGAGAGGGGGAAGGGGAGGGGAGGAAAGGGGGAAGGGGAGGAAAGGGGGAAGGGGAGGAAAGGGGGAAGGGGAGATAGAAAAAGGGAGGGGAGAAGAGGGAAGAGTAGGGAAGGGGTAGAGAGAAGGGGAGGGAGGGAAGCTACGAGAAGGGGAGAGGAGGCCAAGAGATGTGAAGGGAAAGGGAGGGAAGCAGAGAGAAGGGGAGGAAGGGAGACTGAGAAAGTGAGAGGAGAGGAGGGAAAGCGAGGGGATGGGAGGAGAGAAGGGATTTACGAGAGGGGCGGCGGGAGGGGAGGGGGAGATAGGAACGAGAAGGGGTGGGAAAGGGAGGGGAGGAGATAGAGGAGGAAAGGGGAAGGGAGGAAGGGAGGGAGATAGCCGAGACGGAAAACATGGCAAAAGAAACACATAAATGGGACACAATTTTGCACAAGAGGAAAAAAGATTAAAGAGAGAGAGAGAGAGAGAGAGAGAGAGAGAGAGAGAGAGAGAGCATTTCCCAGAAGCCAGCATTGTGTTAAAGCCAACTTTCCCCTCTCTCACACGCAACAATAATATACCAACCACTCACAGTCTCAGACAATACTAAGTTTATCAAAATAGATATAATATAAAAAAAGGGAGACTCAAAAATCACTTAAACACACGAATACTCAACCCTTTCGCTTCGAGGACGCCTGTTACATTTAATTTCATCATCATCATCATAACACTAATGCTCCCTCCTACTCTAACTTGGCCTAAAATTGCCATCTATCCATCTCGAATTCTGAACTGTAAGAAAACATTGGCACTAAAATATGGGTCTAGTCACGAAGAAGTGCTATGAAAAGGATGCAGAGCCGTAGTATTATCTTCTCCTGTCACTGAGCTATGTGAAATACGCTGCAAAGGGACGAAAATCTGGGCCAAGTTAGAGTAAATGGAGTATAGGATTCGTAACCGCTTTTAATTGACGGCCTGTGGTAGTTTGACTGGAGGGTGAATTTGACTACTAACCAAGAAGACTCATTCCTACCATCTAACTAAGGCTCATCAGACTTCATGTAGTCACGACACGACTTATGATTCAAGTCATGAGAGTTGTTCAGTTCTATCAAGTGAAAACAAAGCGATTAATGATACTCACCAGTAACAGTAAGGACGAGTGGCTGCAGCCCTCTCCATTTCTGAAATCAGGACGGACAAACGTAAGCACGTCAAACAAGGATATGGATAAAGTAAATAAATAAATATACAGGCATATACTGTACATACATACACACACACACACACACATTTTATATATATATATATATATATATATATATATATATATATATATATATATATACATATATATATCCACAAGGAAAAGGAGACACGAAATTTTCCCAGCGCCTTGGTGTATTCACATCTTCAGAGGAGAGCAAAGCCCCTGAAGATGTGAATACACTAATGCACTCGGGATATTTAGTGTTTCCTTTTCCTTGTGGATATCAGCATATCTATGAATCACGAGACATTAAGTGATTTAATTGCACAGAGAGAGAGAGAGAGAGAGAGAGAGAGAGAGAGAGAGAGAGAGAGAGAGAGAGAGAGAGAGAGAGTATATATATTATATATATAAAAAATATATATATTATATATTTATATACATATTATATTTATATACATATTATATATTTATATATTGGTATACGTTTATTGATATCTGGTCGACAGGACGGAATGCATTATCAGGGAGTAGGATTGTTGCTGGGTTGTAAAGCAAATAAGGCTTTATGTGAGTGGGATCCTATAGATGAGCGATTGCTATATGCACGGTTTAAATCAAATCATGGCAACATCAGTCTGTTTGTGTGTTATGCACCTACTAATGATGCACTCGATGAAAGGAAAGACACATTTTATGAAAAGTTGCAAGAAAAAGTAGGAAGGATACCTAGACATGATGTTTTGATCTGCGTTGGAGACTTTAATGCAGTAATGGGCTGTTCAAATGAGGGATTTGAGGCATGTATGGGTAAGATGGGAGTTGGTAGTAGGATGAGTGAAAACGGAGTGAGGTTTGGAAGCTTCTGTCTAGCAAATGACTTAGTCATTGGGGGCACACTCTTTCAGCATTGCAATATACACAAGACAACTTGGGTGTCGCCGTGTGGAAAATATAAAAATCAGATTGATCACATCGCTATCAGTAGGAGGCATAGAAGTTCTCTGCTAGATGTTCATGTTAAACGGGGAGCGGATATTGGTAGTGACCATCAACTCAGCATTGCAAAAATAAGGTTTAAACTTAAAAATCAGAAGAAGGAAAAATCTGGTGTTGGTAGATACGATATTGTTAAGCTTAGAAGGGAAGGAGAAGAAAAGGAGGAATTCAGATTAGAATGCAGAAATAGGTTTTTGGTGTTGGAAACGTTGGAAGAGGGGGAGAGAAGTGTAGATGAGATGTGGGTGGATGTGAACAAAGTTTTGCATGAGACTGCTGAATGTACGATTGGAAGGAGACATAGATTCAGGAGAAAGAAATGGATATCAGAGGAAACGTGGGATATGATAAAAAAGAGAGGTGAGGCTAAACTGAGGAGTGAGATGCAATGCGTTGATGAACGAGAGATTGAATTATCAAGAGCTGCGTACTGGAGTTTGAATTCAGAAGTAAGAAGGTTAGCTAGGAGAGATAAAAGAAGATGTGTGGATGAAAAGGTTGCAGAGACTGAAATCCTAATAAACAAAAATGATGGACAGAGTCAAAGAATAGCATATGAATCGATTAGAGAACTGAGTGGTAATGCAGGTAAACGCAAGGAAATACCAATTAGAGACAGGGAAGGAAATTTATTGACCAAAGATGGAGATATTAAAAATAGATGGAAAGAGCATTTTGAGACAGTTCTTAATAGACCAATACCACCAGAAGAGGATATACCGTCTGCTCAGGAAGATTTAAATATAGAAACAGGAGAGTTGAGGCTTGCAGAAGTGGAGAAAGCAGTAAAACAGTTAAAGAATAATAAGGCACCAGGAGAGGATGGTTTATTTCCGGAAATGTTTAAAGTGGAGGGGGATAGATTAATAATGATCTTGACCAAGCTATTCAATAAGATATGGGTGACGGGGTTACTACCATCAGTTTGGAAGAATGGTGTAATTGTTAAAGTTCCGAAGAAGGGAGACCTGAGTGAATGTGGTAATTGGAGGGGAATCTCTTTGTCACCTATAGCTTTGAAAGTTTTCAGTAGAGTGTTGTTAAATAGGTTGGAGCCGGTGGTTGAGGGTATTCTGAGGGATGAACAGGCTGATTTTAGAAAGGGACGTGGTTGCAATGATCAGATCTTTATAGTTAGGCATTTGATGCAGCAAGTTAATGAAATGAGAGTACCGTTAAGTCTTTGTTTTGTTGATTTTGAAAAGGCTTTTGATAGTGTTTCGAAAGAGTCTATGGGGAAGATCATGAGACATTATGGAATACCAGAGGAGTTTGTGAGGGTCATTATGAACATGCATGAGGACACATTTTGTAAAGTGATGGTTGATGGTTGTCTGAGTGATTCGTTTGAAGTCAAGTCCGGAGTAATTCAAGGTGGTGTTCTATCGCCTTTACTATTTATATTGGTCATTGATTACATTATGAAACGTGTTGGAACAGAAACCGGTGCAGGTATACTTTGGGGAGAGAACAGGAAACTTTTGGATTTAGATTATGCAGATGATATAGTTTTGATTTGTGATGGGCCAGAAGAGATGCAGAGAGTGTTGGACTGTTTGGTGAGTGAAGGTCACAAGGTGGGTTTGATTATTAATTGTGGAAAAACTGAAATAATCAATATGAATATGGAAAATGCGCAGGAATGTGTAATTGGAGGTATGGTTGTAAAGCAAGTTGATAGGTTTAAATATTTAGGTACTTATTTAGCCAAGGATGGTTCTTTGAACCTTGAATTCGAGGAAAGGTTAAAGAAGGCTAATCAGGCAATGGGAATGCTTAAAAATATTTGGAATAATAACAATTTCTCTGTGCATACAAAAATCAAACTTTATAAGGTAATGGTTAGGAGTATCTTAATTTATGGACACGAGTCTTGGTACAGCACAATGACTATGGAAAATAAATTCTTGGTGTTTGAAAATAAAGCACTTAGAAGAATATTAGGAGTTAAGTGGTGGGAAAGGATACCAAATAGTAGAATTAGAGAAATAACGGGAGTGCAGCCGATCGATGAATATGTTAGATTCTCACGATGGAAGTGGCTAGGACATGTGTATAGGAGACAGGGAATAGTACGAGGTACACCAGGGTGGGTGGCACCTGGTAGGAGAGGTAGAGGAAGGCCAAAAGAGACGTGGGTGAGGACAATGAGACGGGAAGCTGGAGATGAGTGTTGGGGAGATCTTGAGGAGTTAGCACAAGATAGGATGTGGTGGTGTGAGTTCATCGAGGCCCTATGCATCCCCGAGGGTGCCACAGGAAATGATTGAATTGAATTGAATATACATATACATATATCAGAAATTATTATAAGAAAATAAATATATAAATAACTGCATACGACATATAACTAAACAATAATATATCCATATTATAGCAAATCATTATCATCATTATCATCGTTGTCGTCATCATCTTTAGCCAGACCTCTTTCCCATCTACAGTGGGTTAGCCCTCTGTCTGTCTGTCTGTCTGTCTGTCTGTCTGTCTCTCTCTCTCTCTCACACACACACACACACACACACACACACACACACACACAAGCTTTGGAAATCAAATTCTTACGGTACCCTACAAAACTGATCTTCACCTCTGACCTCCGCTGATAGCCCATTAACCCCTTCAGTCCCATGGCGTGCTTGTAACTCTGTACCTGCAACTTCCAGACAATTTTATTCTGCTTGAGGGAGGATTTCCGATCTACGGAGGTTAGATGATGCCTCCTTCCTTCCTTCTTTCCTTCCTTCACTTCTCCCTGCCTTCCTCCTTCCCTCCCTCCCTTCTTCGGTCTGTCTTCATCTGAGGGAACCGGGTCACTCTCACACGTTAAATGTTATGTCGCGGTAGCAAGACATTTAGTGAGGAAGGAATGAGTCTCCTTGGTTACTAGTCTCTTATATTCAGTTCGTTCTTGGTGCCTAATGACGATAAATTCAATTCAGCAGAGAGCCTTAGTGGTGGCTGTCCATATCTATCTATCTATCTATCTATCTATAATATGTATGTACGTATTCAGTATATGTGTGTATGTATGTAAATGTCTTACTGAATCGTACCATTAAATTTACTGGTACAAAAATTCGATATACATTCTCTGGACACACACGAGAGAGAGAGAGAGAGAGAGAGAGAGAGAGAGAGAGAGAGAGAGAGAGAGAGAGAGAGCGAATAGTTAATGGTTTCTCTATTTAAAATTCATCTTAACTATACTCTGTTCATTTTAACCGGACGTAAAGCTACCATCTCTCCATCTTAAGTGTTAATCACGAAGAAGTGCTATGGAGGGGATGCAGAGCCGTAGTACTGCCTTATTCTGTCACTGAGATACGGGAAATAAACTACCAATGGACGAAAATCTTTGCCAAGTAAGAGTGAGCGGAGTATAGAAAATTAAACCCCTTCTGGTCAACGAGGTATTGATGGTTTTAATATTTCTCGCTATCACCAGACGATTTTATTCGAGACAAGAAATCTCGTAGTGAAGGGGCTGACAAGAAAGAATGGGAGAAAGACAGAGAGGAAGGAAGGAAGGAATGACAAAGAAAGAAACAGGAAGGAAGGAAGGAAGGAAGGATGGATGGATGGATGGATGGATGGAAGGAAGGAAGGGAGCTAGGACGGGAAAAAGAAAGACAGACAAAAGGTAAACAAGAGAGGAAGGAAGAAGGGAAATGAAGGAGGGAAAAATGAAGGAACGCAAAATGAAGGAAGACAGAAGATCGGCTCCAACCCTCTTCAAGGCCTCTATTCCTGTCGCCTTAGTTCCCCAGCCCCTTTTCCTTAGCGATTTATTTTTCACTATCTTATACCAATATCGTCCGGCAAGCTGCTTATATAATTTTACTGTGGACATATGGGAGAGACCTTTTTCCTGCGGTGGACTGATGATGATGATGATGATGATGATGATGATGATGATGATGATGATGATGGTGGTGGTGATACGGGAATAAACCGCTATGGAACACGTGCTTGGGAACCTCCTCGACCCCTTCAGTCTGATGATGGATTTCTTACGTCTTATTCCTGCTATCTCCAGACGATTTTATTCATCTTTGGGGAGATTTTTCGTACTAGGGAGATTAGATACACCTTCATTATACCCCCGGGGAGGTTAGATATACCTTCATTATACCCCTGGGGAGGTTAGGTACACCCTTCATTATACCCCTGGGGAGGTTAGATACACACTTCATTATACCCCTGGGGAGGTTACATACAGTCCTCAGTATACCCAGGGGAGGTTACATACTGCCTTCATTATACCCCTGGGGAGGTTAGATACACTCTTCATTTTTCTCCTTCACAACACCAAATCTATCCGAAGCTGAATTACTGAAAAAAAAGCATTTGGAAGCCGAATGCTAATCGCCAGCCAGAATATGTTACCGGCCAAGTCCAAGATTTAGGCCACAGCTTGATACCCTGAAGGTTTCATGTTGATAGCTCAAGCCGTTCATGAGATATAATGGTGCTAAAGGCGGGCGATAAAAACTAGTTGACCTTCGGCAGCCATTTTAGTGACCTTGACCTTGATCCTAAGTGGCTATTTTTTAATTCATCCAAGATTTTGGCCATATCTTGATACCCATCATGTTCATAGCTCAAGTCATTCATGAGATATAATGGGAACAGACACACAGAGACACAGAGGCAGGCAAAAGCATTATGACTCCGCCTTCTAAAAGTGGGCAATAATAACGTCTGAAGTTCGCTAGAGTCTTCTTCTCCATTCGGCTCTCCCCTTAGGTCGCCACAGCGGATCACCCGTCTCCACCTTACTCTGTCTTCTGCATCTTCTTCTCTTGCACCTACCACCCACATGTCCTCCTTCACTACATCCATAAACCTTCTCTTTGGCCTTCCTCTCATTCTCTTGCCTGGTAACTCCATTTCCAGCATCCTCCTCCCGACACACTCCTCATCCCTCCTCCGCACATGTCCAAACCATCTCAGTCTCGCCTCTCTAGCTTTGTCCCCAAACTGACTTACTTGTGCTGTCCCTTTAATATGTTCATTTCTAATTTTGTCCAACCTCGTCACTCCTAGTGAAAAACGCAACATCTTCAATTCTGCTACCTCCAACTGTGCCTCCTGTCTTTTTGTCAGTGGTACTGTCTCCATTCCGTACAACATGGCTGGCCTCCCTACAGTCTTATAAACTTTCCCTTTCATTTCTGCAGAGACCTTTCTGTCACAGATCACTCCTGTCACCCTAGAGTAACTATATAAAAACGCATCATGGGACCGAAAGAGTTAAGTAACGAGACAACGACCCCCAAGACACAGCTAACGGTCGCGGCCACAAATCCTGATCCACCCCATAACGATCAATAACGGAAGAGAAGCCGATGATTTTCGAAACTCAGCCACCTCATCTTCGCAGTCCATCAGCTTCGCGTTTGGATATGCCTGGGGTTGAAACTACTACTACTACAACTACTACTATTACCGAAACCGTCCTTTTTACGTAATTCTTGCTGCTACCAGACCATTTTACTGATCTCTGGAAACCCCCTCCCTTGGCAATGAAGGGGTTAATGAAGGCTGCACCTCTCTAACCCCACCCGTTCCAAAAGTCCATCCACAGCTGAATAAAATCGTCTGGGAAGAACGAAAATAAAATGAAAACGAAAAAGAAAAAGCGTCCTGTGTCTCGAGGGGCCATGGCGTCTTCTTACAGTCCCTCTCCACCGCCAGACGATTTTTTCAGGCACGGGAGACAGCTCGTAGTGAAGGGGTTGCTGGCACGTAAGCACGGACGGACACGGACGGAAAGGCGGAAAGAGCGGACGAACATTAAACTTCTTGAATAATTTTTTTTTTTCTGCTCTTGCTTCAACCAGACGATTTTATTCAGCTTCCAAAAATGACGCTATATTCATAGAGAGAGAAAGAGAGAGAGAGAGAGAGAGAGAGAGAGAGAGAGAGAGAGAGAGAGAGAGAGAGAGAGAGAGAATCCCTTAAAAATATATGACTAACTGTCAGAGAGAGAGAGAGAGAGAGAGAGAGAGAGAGAGAGATCCCTTAAAAATGATATGACTAACTGTACCAAAGAGAGAGAGAGAGAGAGAGAGAGAGAGAGAGAGAAGGAAGGAAGACATCGAGTGGAGGAAGCAACAAGTGGAGGATGAGGCAATTAGGAGGAAGAGGAGGAGGAGGAGGAAAGAGAAAGAAAAGTGAGAAAATATGAGGAGGGATGGGAAAGAGGAGGTAAGACAGATAGAAGAAAGAAATGAAGAAGAAAGGTAGGAGAGAGAGAGAGAGAGCAAAGATGCAAGGAACGATAAGGAGGAGAAGGACAGGAAAAGAGAGAAAAGGAAGGTGGAGGAGGAGGAGAGGAAAGAAGGAAGAAGGAGGCAAGGAAAGAAGTAATATGGAAGGAGAAACGAAAGGAATGAAGGAAGAATGGGAAGGAGGAGCAGGGATGGAATCGGGGAAGACGGGAAGGAAGGGAGAGAAGAGGGAAGAATGAAGGAGTGAACAAAAGAAGGAAAAAATGAAGCCAATGAAAGGAGGGAAGGAAAGCAGGAAGGATGAGAAGGAAAAGTTTGAATGGAATGAGGTCACACATACTCAGTAAAGGAGAGAAAACGAGGAGGCGGGGTGAAGGAGGAAGCAGGAGAGGAAATGTGGAAGGAGGAAGGGAACGAGAGGAGGAAGGATGAGAAAGAGAAACAGGAATACGAAGGAGAAAAGAAGAGAGGGTGAAGGAAGGAGCAGAAGAAATATGGAAGGAAAAATGGATGGAAAGAAGGAAGGATGGAAAAAGGGAAAAATGGAGATATGAATGAAGATGCAGACGAGGAAGGAAGAAGAGACGAGGAAGGCGAAGGGAATGAGGAGGAGGAGAGTGGAAATGAGTGAACAGAATGAATGAATGACGAAGGAAAGGAAAAGAGGCGAAAGATGAGTGAATGGAAGAATGAATGATGAAGAAGAGATGATTACAGAATGAATGAATGAATGAGTGGGTGAGTAAGTGACACGAATCAGCCGTGAGTGAGTAAGCGGTTAGGAACTTAGAGAGAGAGAGAGAGAGAGAGAGAGAGAGTTGAGAATGTGAGAGAGAAGTGAGAGAGTGAGTGAGTGAGGGGGGAGGGGCCTGGCGGTGGAGCTTCCGGTGTAGCCAACTTTATGAATGAACCCAGCAAGACCCTCCCCCCTCCCCCTTCCCCCTCCCCCCCATCCTTCTCCTCACCCTCCCACTCCGTTCCTCTTCCTCCTCCTCCTCCTTCCTTCTGTCTCACTCCCCCTCCCTCCTATCCACTCGTTTCTTCTTCCCTCCTCCCTTCCCCTCCTTCTCCCTCCCTCCCTCCCATCCTCTTCCTCCTTCCCCTCCCTCCCTTCCCCTCCACTCCGCCTCACATCCACTCGCTCCTTCTCCCCCTCCCCCTCCCTCTCTTCACGTTCCTCCCACTCCTCTTGTTCCTCCTCCTCCTCCTCCTCGTATCGTTGCTCTCTTCCTCCTAGCCACCGGTCTAATTTCTCTCTCTCTCTCTCTCTCTCTCTCTCTCTCTCCTGTTATTCCCATCCCATCAAAATCGTCAAACACACATGAACATGAGAGAGAGAGAGAGAGAGAGAGAGAGAGAGAGAGAGAGAGAGAGAGAGAGAGAGAAGCAAGCAACAGACAGACAGACGGACTCCAGAGGAAATGATAACAATAGCTCATTTGTAACGGGGGTCATGACAGCTTATACACACACACACATACATACATACATACATACATATATATACACACACATACATACTTACACCGACAATAGATATACATACACAAACATTCATCTCTTACATACAGACAGGCATGTGTGTATATCTACGGGTATACATACATACATACATACATACACATACATATACATATATACGTATCTAGATGAAGAAATATTAATCCAATTTAAAGAGAGGGGAGGCTGGAGAAAGAAAGAGAGAAAGGGATGGGAGGAAGAAGGAGGAAGGAAGGAAGGGCTGAAGGAAAGATTACGAACAGGGATGATGGAAATGAAAAATGAAGAATGGAAAGAAGGAAAAAGCTAAGGGAGGGAGAAAGGGAGGAAGAAAAGGGCAAAAATTGGGAGGAAGGAAACGAAGGAAGGAGAGAAGGAAGGAGGGAGGGAAAGAAGAAAAGAAATTAAAAGAAGGAAGAGTGAAAGGAGGGAGGAAAGAATAACAAAAAGAGAAAAGAAACGAAGGAAGAAAGAAAGGATGGAAGGATGGAAAGAAAAAGAACCGAGTGACGAAGGAATGAAGGAAAGAGGAAAGAAAAAAGAAAGGAAGAAGAGAAAGATGACAACTGTGAAGAAACGAATGAAAAAGTGAAGGAAGGAAGATGAAAGAAACGATTGAACAGTGAATGAATGAATGAATGAAGAAGTAAAACACGGTGAAGAAATGAAGGAAGGAAGGAACGAAACGTGGTGATGGAAAGAAGGAAGGAAGGAAACGAGTGGTGAATGAAAAAATGAAAGAGATAAACGAAAGAAGGATGGAACGAGAGAAAGAAGCAAGTGAAGGAAACAATGAATGAATGAAGGATGGAAGGAAGGAGCGAAAGAAGCAAGTGGCGAAGGAATGAAGGAAGGAAGGAAGGGACTGGTGAATGAATGAATGAATGAATGAGGGAAGGAAGGAAGGAAGGAAGGAAGGAAGGAAGGAAGGCCACACTTGACTGACCACGGCCGCAGCGCCAGTCCGGAATTAAACCAGGAAGCAGGCAAGGAGGTCTGGAGGAATGGACGAAAAAGGAGGGAGGGAGGGTGGAAGGGAGGGAGGGAGGAAGGAAGAATGGAGGAGAAAAGGAAGGAAATAATGAAGGAAGGATGGATGAAAGAAGAAAGGAGGGATAGAAGGAAGGACGACATAAATGAAGGAAGGATGATAGAAAAGAAGGAAGGATGAAAGGGAGGGAGTAATGAATGAATGAATGAACTGATGAATGAATAGATGGATGAAGGAAGGAAGGACGGACGGAAGGACGGAAGGAAGGAAGGAAAAATCAGAGAAAAATGGAAGGAAGAAAGGAAGGAATAAGGATAAGGAGAAAGAAAGGGTGGACCCACAGAAGAAAGAGACAGAGGAAGGAAGGGAGGGAGAGAAGGAAGAAAGTGAGGAAAGAGAAAGCAAAATGAGAGAAGGGAGAAGTGGGGAAGATGGAGGGGGGAAGGAAGGAAGGGAGAGAAGGATGAGAGGGAGGAAGGAAGGAAGGGAGAGAAGGATGAGAGGGAGAAATAAAGCAACGAACGAAGGAGGGAAGGAAGAGAAGTAAAAATGAAGGAATGAAGGAAGGAAGGAAGGAATAAACCGTGAGAAAGATGAAGAAGTAAAGGAGAGGGAATCAGGGGAAGTGAATAAAGGAATGCAGGAAGAATGAATGAATGAAGGGCTGAATGAATAAGAACAACTGAGGGAATGAATGAAGGCAGGACAGGTGGTGGTGGTGGTGGTGGAGGGGTAACGTGAAGCGTATTTACAAACATTCTTAGGCTATGCATGAGATAATTTAAGACTGTTCCTAAGTGCGTTTTCTTCACTAATACAACTAACAATCACTTCAAAATCAATCTAGAGTGAAGATTTAAGTGGAAAATACAAATAAGAAGGAGTGATCTGTGGTAATACTTAAGTGAACTGGAGACTTTGTTTATCCTGTAGCGTGGTTAAGAATCTTTGTAAATGTGCCCCCCCCCCTTCACCTGGACTCACGGCCGGCAGTGTTGAGGCAGGTGTGTGTTTTTACCTACACCTGTTATCATTTCTTACCTCTCCTCCCTTACTCGAGCTTTTTCCCTCCTTACCTCCACTTATCCTTCCTCCCACCACCTCCACCTCCACCTTCTCTACCTCCACTCTTATTTCCTCCATCTCCCCTCCCATTTCTCCATCCACTTTTCCCTCCTCTTCTCCATCTTTTAACTCTTCCTTCCTCCATGTCTCTCCTCCAACTCTTCCCTTCATTTTGTTTCCTCTTCTCTTTCCTTCAGGTTTTTCGTCAACTTCTCCTTCCTTGTTTTCCTTCTTTCCTCCCTCCTCTTCTCCCTCTAACTTTTCCTTCAATCCCCTTACTCTTCCCTCCATTTTTCTCTCTTCCTCCACCTGTGATTTTCCTCTTACCTCCCCCTCCACTTCTCTACCCTACTTTAGCCTCCACATTCCCGATTTCTCTTTTTCCTCCTCTCCTCCCTTCCCTCCTTTCTCTCCTCTCTCCAGCTACTTCCTCAACTTCTCTCTCTATTTCTCCCTCCACTTTCCTCCTTCCCTCCTCCTGCATTTTCCTCCCTCTCTTTATTTCCCTCTGTCCATGCTTGTTCCGCCTTTCCTCCTGTTTCCGAGTCTCTTTAATCTTACACCGTCTGCCTGCCTGTCTTCTGCATTCTTTTCGCCTCCTCGGTTCTTCTTCTCTGCTTTCTCTGCTCCCTTCCTTCCTTCCCGACCACCGCAGCCTTCCTCTTCTTCCTCCCCCTTCCTTTCCTCCGTCTACTCCCTTCTCGGCTCCCTTCCTTCCTTCCTTCCTTACCTCCATATGCTTCTTCCCCTCCCCTCTTCTACCGGGATAACTTTCTACCTGCCTACATTCCTTCTACCTTTCCCTTCCTCCTTCCTGTTTCCTTCCTTCTCAATCTCCGTCTCCTATATCTTTCCTTCCTTCTTCCATTCCTCTCACTCCTTTCTTCCGCCTTTCTTCCTTCCCTCTCTACCTCCGTCTACTTCCTTACTTCCTTCCCTACGTCCGTCCCATTCCTCCTCCTCCCCTTCCCTTCCTCCCTATTCCTTCTGTATTTCATTTAATCATCTCCATCTACCATCCTTCTTTCCTTCCTTCCCTCCCTCCTCCTCCTCCTCCTCATATACTTTCCTTCCTTCCCTAACTCCGTCAATTTCCCTTTCCTCCTTCTTCTTCTGCCTTCCTTCCTTCCTTCCTTCCTCTCCCCCCTCCCCTCCCGCCCCTCCTTTCTGATTGCTTCCCTCCTGCTCCTTTCCTCCCTCATTGCATTCCTGCCTGTTTATCTCCTTGTTTGTTTGCCTTGTATGTCTGCCTGTCTGCTTTCCGGCCTGTCTATCTGTCTGCCTGCCCCCCTGCCTGTCTCTCTACCTGCCTGCCTCCTGCCTACCTATCTGCTTACGGTCAGTCTTTATAACTTTTGGTCTGCTTGTCTGCTTTTCCTCATCTCTGCCTCAATATCTTTTGCCTGCCTGACACGCTACCTACCTACTCATTCTCAGAACATTATTCGATCTGCCTACCTCCATCTGTTTCTGCTTCCATTTCTGCCTATCTTTACCGTCTGCCTAACTGCCTGTCTGTCTGCCTGCACTGTCCTGCCTCCAACCCTGTCTCATGTCTCTTACCTGTCCCTGTCTACTTTGTGTGTGTGTGTGTGTGTGTGTGTGTGTGTGTGTGTGTGTGTGTGTGTGTGTGTGTGTGTGTGTGTGTGTGTGTGTGTGTGTGTGTGTGTGTGTGTGTGTGTGTGTGTGTGTGTGTGTGTGTGTGTGTGTGTGTGTGTGTGTGTGTGTGCGCCCCCGGCAGTCACGGCGAGAGCCTCAGTTCCCGGCTGGTGGCGGCGGTGTGACGGAATGTGGCCGCTCCCCTCCCCACCAGGACGGGGAAGGAGGAGGGGGGGGATAGTGGTGGCAGGGGTGGTGGCAGGGGATAGGGGATAGTGGTGGCAGGGGATAGTGGTGGCAGGGGATAGGGGATAGTGGTGGCAGGGGTGGTGGCAGGGGATAGGGGATAGTGGTGGCAGGGGATAGGGGTACTGGTGGCAGGGGTGGTGGCAGGGGATAGGAGTAGTGGTGGCAGGGGATAGGAGTAGTGGTGGCAGGGGTGGTGACAGGCGACAGGGGTTGTGGTGGAAGGGATCGTAATTATGAAGTACAAAGAAAAAAAAGAGAAAAAAAAGCACATCCCAAGACTGAGTGCTTGATGAAATGCTCGAGCCAAGTACCACATCCATTCAGTTCAAGCTGCCTGGACACACTGCACGTAAAAGCATTCAAGGTGTGGCGCTAGGAAAGACGAACTAAGGAAGGTTGGTTTTGAGCTGACAACCAGACACGACGGCAGTTAGGAAGTGTTGGCAGGGAGGGCGAGGAAGGGAAAGTGGCGGCAGGGAGGGTTGGGGAGTAGTGGTGGCAGACAGGGTTGGGAAGGAGTAGTGGTGGGAGTATAAAGTACGAAGGAGCACAATGGAAGGCAAACAGCAACAGATCTCATGGTCCTTTCGAGGCTGCTTGTTCCAGAGTAGACTATGACTACAAGATCTAATTCTACATGCTGAAGGATAAGGATAGTAAAGCAAGAAGGGAGGGTTGGAAAGGGGTAATGGTGGCAAAGAGGGTTAGGAAGGGGTGGTGGTGGTGGGGAGGACTGGGGAGGAGTAATGGTGGCAGGGAGAATTGGAGAGGAGTAGTGGTGGCAGACAGGGTTGGGGAAGGGTAGTGGGGGGAGGGAGGGTTGGGGAGGTGTTATGGTGGTTGGGAGGGTTGGGAAAGGGTTCTGGTGGCAAGGGGTGTTGGGTAGGGGATGTGGGTGCAGGGAGGGTTGGAAAGTGATGGTGGTGGCAGGATGGAGTAAAAGATAAAACTATAGTACTGTAAATGTAGAAAAAAGGGCTGATGTAGTGGTGACAATTGTGGAAGGACATGGTGGATGGACAGGCGACAGGACAGAGTGGAGGTGGAAGAGGAACTGAGGGAGCCAGAGGAAGAGCAGTGGCAGAGAGAAGAGGTGGAAGGAGTTAAGAGTCAGAGGTAAATGTGTGTTAATGGTGGTGGCAAAACAAGAGAAGTGATGGTAGTGATAATGGTAGAAATGGGGGCAGTCGAGGTAGTGGCGATATCAGGGCAGAGGTGATGGGGGTAGGATTTGTAGTGAGAATTCTGACAAGAGAGCGGTGGTGGTGGTAGTGGTGTAAGGAAGGTATTAGTTGGAAAGGCAGTGTTGGCATAAGGGATAGTGAGATGGTGGCAGTAGTCATGGTGGTAGCAAGGGAAGAATGGTAGTAGATGGGGGAAATATCACTCCTAAACACAACCATGGAACTAAGATCAATACGAATCAATATTTAATGGAGTAAAATTATTGATTTAAAACATGTAACTATAATATTTTTCCATGAACGATGATAGCAAGTTATGTGTGTACCCCAGTGAAAAATACGTGAAAACACACACACACACACACACACACACACACACACACACACACTCGCACATACATAGAGTAATCAAATATCATCACACAGTCTTTCCAATGTGCTCTCTCTCTCTCTCTCTCTCTCTAGGACTCTGTAGGACTTAACTGTAAAACTCCCTCCACATTCTTTCAAAATATGAGCAAGTGCAGTGTAGTGTGTGTGTGTGTGTGTGTGTGTGTGTGTGTGTGTGTGTGTGTGTGTGTGTGTGTGTGTGTGTGTGTGTGTGTGTGTGTGTGTGTAGTTTCACGTACATGTGGATATGTGTTGTGCACGAGTGAATGTACTTATGGATGTACTGCACATATGTGTTTGTGTTAATTGGCAAATGTGTGTGTGTGTGTGTGTGTGTGTGTGTGTGTGTGTGTGTGTGTGTGTGTGTGTGTGTGTGTGTGTGTGTGTGTGTGTGGTGTAGACGTGGCAGCAGTGTAGCAATGAATGAACGAGGCCCGAGGTGAACGACCCACCATACGTCATGCACCACTGCCACCACCACCACTGCCACTGCCACCACTGCCACCACCACTGACACTGACACATTTGCCACCACCACTACCACCATTAATGCCACAGTCGCCATTGCCACCATCACAGACACCACCACTGACACTGCCCTCACCACTGCCTCGACCACTGCCACCATTTCCATCTCCAGTCACCATCATTTCCACCACACTGCCACCACCATTGCCATTACTGCCACCATCACTGCCACCACCACTGCCACTACCGTCATCATTGCCATCACTGCTGCCACCACCACTGCCACTACTGCCACCATCACTGCTACCACTACCACCACCATCACTGCTACCACTACCACCACCACCACTGCCACTACTGCCAACATGGCCACCACCAGTCTCCATTGCCACCTCCGAAACCACCAACATTACCATCATTGCCACCACCACTACCACCACTGCCATCAAAACTTCCACCACCACTCTCACCATCCCTGCCACCAAAACTACCACCAACGCTGCTACCACCACAGCAATCACCACAGCAACCACCACAACCACCTCCACTGCTACAACCACTGCCACCACTATCCTCATCACTGTCACTACTGCCACCATAACAACCACCAGTGCCACCACATTCATTATCACTGCCACCATGACTAGCACCACTACCACCATCACTGCCACCATTACCACCTCTGCCTACACTACCATACAAAACGAGTCCTATTCAGTAATTATCACTGCCACCACCATTGAGGACTGCCACCATCACTGCCAACCACGAACCCACTACCATACTCTGCCACCATCACAACTACCCTCAAACACCATACCCCTCGTCTGTACCTACCATTAATAACAACAGAACCATCACACATACTACCATTATTTCTCACTCCCACTACCACCATCAAGAAAGAAAAACAAGAAAAACAATATCATCCCTACTACTACTACCACCACTACCACCCACCACCACCACCACTACTACTACTACTACTACTACACTCACCTACAACAACGATCACAACCAAACCACTATACTACCA
>NC_137050.1:30001086-30003586 GCF_032717465.1 Coenobita brevimanus
TATCTATCTATCTATATATATATACAATCACGAAGAGTTTTCATTTTATTGAAGCTGCCGCCACCCTTCTTACTAAAGAGGTGAAGAAAAGTCCCCCCCCCTTTTTTTATTTTTAGAACAAGTCCAATTTATCAGCTTTAACTCCCAAACGATATGCAATTTTTTTTTTTTTGCATAAGATGCTGCTTTTACAGTATATTCGCATATCGAAAGCAAATTTGCAAAATACTGTTAAATATTTCGAGGAAACATATACGTACAACACTCTACCGGTGTGGAATACGAAACAGGACCGTAACATCAGCCTGAGTCAAATCACGTCCAACAAAACCCTGCAGTTGCCTCAATACACACCCCACCTCCGTCCACTCTCACCTTATCTCTGGCAACCCTTTAAACCCCTTCAGTCCCATGACGTCTTTTAATCTAAATCAGTCCGCCACCACACGATTTAGTTTACCTAATGTGAAAAGGCTCTATTAACTCTATATCAAACACCTCTACAGCCAATTTGTTTTCACCAGACAGAACCGGGCCACTCCAGCAATAAATTCAATGAACCCTGGCTATAAGGCAGGTGTGAATCTCCTTGATAACTGCTTAAACTGACCATCCACTCTGACCACACCAAGCCATCAAGTAAGCTGAAAATGGGATGTGAACCTTTGTCAGCAGAAACCAAATCATCTATTGAAAAAAAAAAAAATCCCAAAAATACAACTGTCTGGTGTCAAAAAGATGAAAAAAAAAAAAGGCATACTGGATGGATTAAAATAAAGTACTAAATATATATGCACAGTACTTCCTTCACCTGACCTCAACCCCGCCACGTCCGGTACTTGCAACTGTGACTGTAACCGTGAGCCTGACTGTGACTGTGGCTCGTATATCGTTACACCTCCTCCTCAGCGACTCATTTTGTCTCTTACACCCAAATATCCTGTGTTGTATTATGTTACTGATGAACACCATAACAATACTAAAAAGGGCAACATCAAGCTAATATTATCGCGTAAAAAAAATAAATCACTAAGGAAGAGGAGTTACGGATTACCCTATGCCCAGGAGATATGGAACAGTGAATGTGGGTGTATGACTGTGATTGTGACTGTGAGTGTGAGTGTGACTGCATGACTGTGAGTGTAAGTGTGGCTGTAACTGTACCTATGACTGAGACTGTGATTGAGTGAGACTGGTGAGTGTGTGTCTGACTGTGAATGTGGTTGTGACCGTGAGTGTGAATGTGAGTGTGACTGGGACTAAGTGTGACTGTGAGTGTGACTTGGAGAGAAAGCGAAAGTGTGAGTGCGAGTGTGTGACGCGCCGCGGTGGACATATCACACAGGCTTGACGTACCGGAAGTTAAGGACGCCTCTGACTCCATCGCCCCACAACCCCACACAACACCGCCGACTCTACTGTACACGCGGAATGAACGCTTTCTCGGCCTCCTTCACACGCAGAAAAACGTCCCTCATCTGCTTCCCTAACCCCCAAGAACAACAACAACGTTCAGAATTTTCATCACTTCACCCGAAAACATATTCCAACCCTCACATGGTCCAGACAACTCTAGTACCGTCTTTCGGCTCACGTCAGACGATTTTATGAAGCTGAGGGTGAGAAGAGAAGACTGAGAATGTTGAATACTATAGTTCTTTTACTTCAAATTGGCCCAGATGTCGTTCTTTTGTGGCTTTTGCACGTAGCTCAGTGACAGAATAAGACTTCTACGGCACTACTGTACACCCTTTCCCTGGCACTTCTTTGTGACTGGCATAATGTTCGAGCGTTAATACATTGTTACAACTCATCATTCAAGATGGAGAGATAGCAATATTAGGTCAAGTTAAAGTAAAAAGGGCATGGTACTGTTAAGCCTCTCATGACAAGAACAAATCAATCTCTTCCAATAATTTCCAGATGACTGTATACTCAGCAGAAAGTGTTTCATACGAGCACGAGCATTCACATGGGGGTAACATTTAACCCTCTTATGGTAGGGACAACTCTAGTAGTCTTCCATCTAACAACAAACGATTTTATTCTTGTCCTTCTGAAACTATAAACAAAAGTGGTACAGTTCTTTCTTCTTAACTTGGCGCAGAGCTTCGTGCTTTCGCAGCTTATTTACCGCAGCTCGATGGCAATATGAGACAATACTGCGGCCCTACATCCCTTCCCTTCACAGTCGCACAGACACATAGAGGCATGCTCCTGTCCTTCATGACGTTACTTAGTTTACCACGAGGCCCCTTCCCATCTCTAAGTCTCTGCTTCTTTTAACCATCATGAACTGGTACTTTCTGAGCTGCCTGTCATGACCATAATTACAGGTACATTATTTACACACCCTGATACGGTACTTCGTCTCCTCGTTTCCTAACATTACAGGAAAGGGACTGAGAATGTTTGCTAAGCCCGAAGACTAATGGTTTGTTTAGTCTTGCAGTCTCATGGCGATTTTATTCAGCTCAGGATAGACTTTTCGAAGTGGAGG
>NC_137050.1:30008586-30011086 GCF_032717465.1 Coenobita brevimanus
AGCTTTAGCATTTTCAACCACACATTCCCTCTCCACAGTTTTACTCCAATCCATTTTCTCCAAGTTCACTGACTCAAATTCGTCCACTATCTTAAGCTTATATTTATCTGTCAGTGCTTTCTTTCTCAGCTTCGTCCTTTCTGTACCACAGATTTCTCAGCTGCAAGAACTACCAAAACTACTACTATCACCATAAACATTTACTACTACTACTACTACTATTACTACTACTAAAACATCACTACAATACACTTGGTCACTTTAATCCTGCCCAAATACCCATCTCTTCATCTTAAATGCTGAACTGTGGGGTTGTAGCAATAGATTAACATTAGAATATATGATGCTAGAAACGAAGAAGTGCTAAAGAGGGGATTTAGAACCGCCGCACTCTCTCTCTCTCTCTCTCTCACCTGAATGAAATCGTCTGGAGGTGGCAAGAATTGATCAATAAAGGACGTCCTCGGGCTGAAAGGGCTAAACAAACCAAAACTACCCACACAACAGTTCCAACCACAACTACCACAATTACCATCATCCACCACAGCTACTAACACACTTCACTATAATCTACCACAATCAACCACAACTACCAAATCTACCAAACCACCACAATCTACACCTACAACAATCGCAAGCTTGCAAATTACCACGATTAACCACAACTACTGATCCACTTCAACTTACTACAATGCACCAGTCAACCACAACTACCACAATCTACCAGACCACCACAATCTACTAGTCAACCACAACTACCACCATCTACCACAACTACCACACCCTCTGACACTACCAAAGCCACCAGCCTACCTCCAGCAACCAACAACCTTACAACCACCACCACCACCACCACTACCACTACCACCACCACTACTACCACAACCACAACCATTACCACTCCTACCACAACAACCACCATTAACCCCTGCGCCCACTACAAACACCCCATCACAACTACCGCTACACTCCTTTTACTATAACTTGGCCCAGAATTGCCCTCTCTCCATCGAGAATGCTGAGTTTTAGCAATGGATTAACACCAGAATATGATGCTAGTCACGAAGAAGTGCAATGGAATGGATATGGATTAGGGGCGTTGTCTGTCACTGAGCTACGTGAAATTAACTGCTAAAAGGACAAATCTGGGCCAAGTTAAGGTGAAACAACTATATCACAGCCACTACTACAGCTACCATAAACACTACCACCACATCTGTCTACTACTACTACTGCTACCACCTTAACACTACTACTACTACTACTGCTGCTGCTACTACTATTACTACTACAACCTCAACAATATTACTACTACTACTACCTCAACAGTATTACTACTACTACTACTACTACAACTCAACAATATTATTACTATTACCACTACTACTACTATTACCACTTTAACAATACTACTACTACCACTTCAACACTACTACTACCACCTCAGCAACACTACTACTACAACAACTACTACTACTTCTCTCTTATATATTTTATCTATTTGCAGTCTATTTCCTCCAGCTCAGTGTCATAATAGGACAATGCTACGGCTCTGCATCCTCCCATAGCACTTCTTCGTGACTAGCACCATATTCCTGTGTTACTCTCTTGCCACAGCTTAGAATTCAAGATGGAGAGTTGGCAGTTTTTGTTCAAGTTAAGGTGAACAGAACATAGTACCAGACCAATCACAACTACTCCATAAACCACTGACAACCACTACTACCACGTCACTACCACTGCTACCACAACCACAATTATATGACCAGTCATAACCACTACTACCCTAACCATCACCACTACTAGACAAGTCACAATCACTTGTTCTACACCAACCACAACCGCTGCCACTACAACCACCATCACCATAACCAATCGCAACTATTACCATTACTACAACCACCACCACTACCACCACGGCCTGCTACCACATCACCAGTTACAGCAACCACTACTACCACAACCATTACCACCACAACCACAACCACCATCACAGCCACAACACCAAATCACAATAACAACTACTACCACAACCCCCACCCCCGCAGCCACCACCCATCACCACCATCACCACAACACTAATCACAAGAACCACTAACTACTTTCCACAACCCCCACCACCTCCAATACCACCACCACCAGACCAACAACAACCACAACTACTACAACTACCATTACTACTACTACTACAACCACTACAATCACAATTACTCGGGGAGGCAGCGTGAACTATACTTAGGGAGTAACGTCACCACGGCCAGTAATTGTTTATCATGTGAAGGTGGGGGGGGAGGCCAGGCGGGGCGGAGGGTGAGGGCATGGAGGGGAGAGAGGGAGAGGAGAAGGAAGGGAGCGAGGGAGGGAAGAAGGAGGGCAGAGGGTGGATGGAAGGACGGAGGGGAGAGGGTGTCTGGTGCGGGAAGGGTGTGAGTGTCCGAGGATGGGGGAGGGGAGTGGTAAGAGAGCAGAGAGTGGGGAGAGACAGGGAGAAGGGAGAGGG